>NC_132783.1:91683230-92056679 GCF_048418805.1 Vulpes vulpes | reverse complement strand
ACTCACCTCTTGAATTCAATAACCAGAGCTCCAAGCCACCTAGGGCAAGAGTCTTAATGACAGGTTCTGAGGGTGGGAGAGGAGCTCCTGAGTTTAGAATTAATTCTGAGTCTGGCATCCAGAGTCAGACGTCTTCATCTGTGGGCAGTTGCGGGTGCTGTGTTCTCATGATGCCGCCATCTTTGTATCTTGCCAAGGCTGCTCTCCGTCTAATGTCCAGGTCACCCCTAGGGAATACTGACAAACTTCAAAAGATCAGAAGCCTCAGCCGGTGTCATTTCTTTCTAAGGGACATTGTGGCAGCTGACAAGAGTGACTTTATTGCTACCTACCAGGAATGACTGTGCATGTGGAAATGTGCCTACCTCACCTTAGAAGGAGTGCTACCCAACAGTTCCTTTGGGCTTTCACAGCTCATTATCACCTCGTTAGAGAGGATTGCAGGTTAAACTCTGGCACCAAAAACCCACTGTAGATAGGTCCTTAGTGACATGATTATTTGTGTTCTCCTCTTCAGAATTCAATTTACATGCTAATTACCTTTTGTGCATCTAAGCACATTTAACACATTTACCTGTATATAGTAGTGCTTCTCTTCTTCCTCCTTGAACTTCAGTTTTGTTACGTTACCATCTCACCAAGAAGTAATCATCCTCATTGGGTGTTTTTTAGCTCAGAATTGGAGGCATTCCTATTTCAAAACTCAGAAAGCCACGTTCATTAATTTAACTTCCAGAAATGAGGAGCAAGGACAGAACTGTCTGCATTCCTCAATAAGAGAGGGCTTTTTTTCTGCCTGAGTCATTGTGCAAGGCAATATGGAAATTGGTTGTCTAACATTCAATACTGGAGATCAAGTGACTTCTCTCTATCCAAATGTGGCTCCAAAGTCTTCAAATTGTTACTAAGGGAACCATTTTGGCCTCGTTAGTGTGTTTGTGTGCAAGCGTTCTCAAGCACGAAATGCCAAACTGTGTGCATTAACCGTGGTCTGCTCCTTTGCAGATTTTACTCTACAGTTTTAATTTAAACGTAATTGACCATGACAATGCTGAAGGCGCTAAAACTCGTCCTTTATTGGACCTAACTACAAAACATTTCACCCATTGATGAGATATGCTACATAGGAGAGGCTTATGCAAACATCCTGTTGAAAATTCATAGATAGGAAAATTTCCTGGAAAAGCATAGAAATGAAACTCAGAGGACAGTGGCACAAAAGCGAGGCCTGAAGACCACATGGGTAGGCTCTTACTCCTCTTTGATTTCCATCCTATATTTTTATGGACATTTAATAAGACAGACTTGCTGTGACAAGACAAGCTGCACTTGTGATGCTGATGCCTCCCAATTGCCTTGATGCTGCTTTTCCCTGAATGATTTATAGATTCCGCCCACACCGGGCACTCTACTAGGGACCTCAGCGTGGGAGTGAGAAGAAGGATGACATATTTGGGATTCTATGAAACCACTTTCAGCGTTTCTCCTAAATTGGATCCTACGAGTCTTTCTCAGAAAATGTAATTGAAATTGGAATCTGTATCTCTGGCTGAATAAGACATTATATGAGAAACTTAGCAAGACCCCAAAAGGCCAAATGGTGTTTGAATGGGTGTTTCAGCAGGGTGAGAAAGCCCTGATGTTGAACATGGGGTCTTGGAGACACCTTTAAAAGCATGGAAGTAAGTGCAGCAAACCCATTTGGGATGACCTTAGAGGATGCCCTTATCAGAAAACATTTCTTGATCACCACCATCCCTACCACCACCCTCTGCCCCAAATGACCTCCCTGAACATGCCACAAGGGAGTCCTCAGATTTCTGTCATAACAGCTATGAACTAACCCACACTTAGCTTTTTATATAAGTGTCTCTTCCACTAGTAAGAGAGCTCTTCGACACCATAACTGTGTTTCCTTTCTTTATCTTTCCATATCTTACCACTTAGTAGGTGTTCAGTCAATGCTTGAGCTGAATAATAAAAGACCATCTATATTTCCTATGATTTATGGAAATATGCTCTTGTTATATTACCTGCTTAGGTTTATTTTCCCATGCCCCCATTTCCCAGACAGGTTAGTACTGAGGGAGAATTTCCTACAACCTTTATGCGACACTAGGCCCTCTGGCCCTTTCACCAGTGAGTACCACCACAGACTCATGCATCCAATTGATGATAATGATATGGTGTCTGTTATCATGAAAGGAAGCTGGGGCATTGCACTTAGAAACCCGCCCAGTTTCCGAGTTCCAGAGTTGTCTGGAAGAGGGTTAGATAATCTAAGGCAGGTGTCTGTCTGCCATAGAAGGAATGGACAAACCTCAAGTCTGGACATTTAAGGAAGGAGAAATGATTGTCATTGCTAGTTGACCCCCAGGCACCATCTATGTACAAGATTCCTTGAGGTTTTGTAAATGGCATTGAGCCACCCCCTCATCAGACAGTTTATGCCCTGGAAGCCACTTGAATCTGGAGAACCTCACACTTTAATCATCTCTGGTGTAAAGGAATGAAGCTGGTAAAATCCGAGTAAATGAAGTAGAGGCACGTGGGCGGTTGAGAGTTGGATGAGGTAACAGGAGAGGTGGTGGTGTTTTGAGGGTAGGAGACCAATATAGAATATCTCTCAACTTATCCTCCATTCTCTGCTGCTGAAAAGTTACTGGACATTTCACAGATTGGCTTCAGGCAAGTAGAGCTTTATGGCTTGTCTAGTCTGGGACTCCCAGAAAAACTCTCCCTAGTAGTGAACCTGGGAGGGAGGTGAGCTCTGAGGGAGACGGGACCCATGATTTCCTGAGCTCCTACTATCGCCAAGCATTTTACATTCATTATTTCATTTAATACACACAAAATCTTAGCAGCTAAGTATTCTCGTCTCTATTTTACAGAAGTGAAAACTGTGGCTCTTAAACAATTTATGTAAGATGTAAGAGTTATTGAGTAGCTGACCTGACTGCACTGTCCCATTCCAAAACCTATGGTCCATTCATTTTACCTGGAGAGGAAAGGCAAAAATGAAGAAAAGGCAAGGGATGAATAGGAAGGAAAGAGAAGAGAAAATACAGAAAAGAATAAAAGAAGAGGCATTGGGACTAATGAGCCCCTTCCCCTTTGTCTATATGGGTAAGAGGTCCCAGATCTGACAATGAGCAGATCCACTGGCCTTCCGATTCTTCCTGCCTTACCTCAAGCTAGTTCTCTTCTACATGTGGTTCTCTATTTCTTTCAGAAAATAATCCAAACTTTGGTGAACCTCTGTACCAATATGAGTGATGAATTAGGCATAATGACTACAAAAATTGCATGGATTTTTAGATTATTATAGTAAATCCACTTATAGCTTCATGAGTTGCAATTCCTTATGGGAGAAAGATTGTTTCAGAACAACCATACACTTTTTTCTTGAATCAAGGGGCATGCCATAGGGTGGCCCTCTGCAGTGTGGACTTGTTCATGGGCAATGCACATAGTACAATCTATCCCCGAACTTAGGAACTGGGGGAGTTTGGGTCCTAGTTCTCATACCCATCACTAGTTGAATAAATTCACTTGGGAAGGAACATTGAGATTGTTAGTCATATTTACTGAAACATCATTCCCAGATTGACTTTGCCTTTTTAAACTTGAACATATTCTGATTGTATTATTTTTAAATTTTAATTTAGCCATATCTGTCCATTCTTTTTATTGAGAATTCTTTTACTGAATCTAAGATTAGAAAATTCTCCTTCATGCCTAAACTTTATAAATATTGATTTCTATTTTAATCAATTTTTTGTGCAATTTTTAAAATATTTAAGTCCATTAAATTCATTTTGCAGTTTTGTATGAAATAGGGATCTCATTTATTCCAGCAATAGTTATCAAATAATTAACTTTATCCCCATTGACTTACAACGCTTCTCTTAGGTACTCTTTATCAGCTCAAATTTCTTGTATATTGTAACCCTATTCTCTAGACATTATGACTCATTTTATAGAGGAAGATCCTCTATAGGAATGCCTTTAATTTATAAATGGTTTCTTATTTTTTGCCTTTTCCATCTATCTGTCTGTCTGTCTGTCTCTCTCTCAATATTTTTTTCTTTTGTCTGTTCCTCCCACTTCCCAACCCCTTCCAGGCAGCACTATAAATCTTTGTCTTCCTGCTATCATCTTTGGCTCTTCCTTCAACATTAATTCTATTTTCTATACCATCAATTGTATCCCCTTTTGATCCCAATACCAATTTTAAACCTGATGTATAAAACAAGCAAACAAATAAACAAATAAACTTGACATATAGCTTTTTTTGTGTGTGGGGGGGAGTAAGGTTGTGGCAAACTTTAAAATTTTAGCTTATGCTATTTTATCTCAAAATTTTCCCTTTTTATTTCACTTGTTCTTTCCTTAATGTCATTTTATTATTTCATTGTTCCTCTTTAACTTACTGAGACTTCAAACCAGGTATTTTTTAAAACCTGAGCTATTTTCACAGCAACTGTCCAATATACACTTTTCCTCTGAGTCTGTCGTATCTGTTATGCTGCAGAATTTTCTCATAAGCCACAATATTACACACAACGAGACAGCCAAATAGTTGGCAGAGATCCAAATTCCCTCAGCTCTTTCTTCATAGCTTGTTGCCTCTGAAAGTTCTCAGAGAAAGACTGTAGAGAACACATTAGTTAGTATCTAATTTGTCACCAGCCTCTACTTGGCCCATCCGGGTCTGGAGGCCCTCTCAAGTAAGAGGTCAGCCCAGGTCTCCAGCCCCAAGGATGCATAAGAGTCAAAGTTTTGTATATGACCTCTCTGTCCTCCTCCCCCCACAAAAAACAGAAGACATAATTTTAACCTTTTTTTTCCCCCCCTGCAGTCAAAGCCTCATCCTCAAATCTCTATGTGAGGACTTTATCAGCCTGTGAATAGGGAGCCACCTTCAGGGACTATTCCTCACCAATGGACTGGGTATGTGGACAGCTCTACATGGCTGTAAAGATAAAGCTAGAGAGAGGTTACCCATCCCTTGGCCCACATTCTGTTGCAGGCAACTCCACTAGCCTGAAATATAACTGTATCATGCTGTCAACACCTAATTCTCCCCATAGAGGATGAAGATTAGACAATGAAGAATATGTGGTGATCTGGAATCATCTTTCTGTTTCCCTTTTTAAAATAAGTGTGCACCCAAAACACTACTTCTATGCTCTTCCTATAGTTCTCACCATCCCCAGTCTAATATACTGACCACAGGAGGACTCTAACTCCCATAATGTCTCATCCCACCCACCTTCTATCATGGATAGAGATGCTGAGTATAGATCACTACTTCTGAGGGGATTTAGAAAGCCAGAAACAGGTGAGCAGCAGGGGTTGGGAATGGAGGGTAGATCTTGAATCCCGGCTCAGTGTGTCACTTGCTTCATGCCTGCACTACCTCATACTCCAGTACAGTGTTGGCCAAACTTCAATGCACATAAGCATCACTGGGAATTTAGTTAAAATGAAGATTCAAATTCAGTAGATCTGGATGGAACATGAGAGTCTGTGTTTCTTAGAAATCTCCAGAGGACACTGGTACTGTTGGTCCATGAAGCATACTTTGAGTTGTAAGACTGAGCTCCTTGAGGGCAGGGACCGTATGATATGAATTTATTAGCTCGGGTCAGGATTATGGGTCAGGATTAGGATAGACAGCTTTTAAGATGTTCATCTGCTGAACTGAAACAGTGTTCTGAAAGAGCACACAGAAAATATAACGTGTTTTTTTTTTATTCTGGCCATGTTGGTGCCACAGTTAACATCTCTTTGTCTTAAAAGATGACTTTCAGGCACTTTCAAATCCTAATGGCTGTGAGTAATGGGTTTAGGGGAGAATTGATGAGGAAATGCTAAATTGATTAGGTCTCAAAACCAATTTTTCTTTCCTGTGTATTTGAGTCCTTTCTGGCCCTTGTGCCCCTGGGCTGGCGAGCACCCTGCTGAGCACAAGTATGTTTACAAACACATAAACCGTTGGTGACCAATGGGTGTGTTCACACAGACACACGCTGACCCGTCACATCCCATCACCAACCTTACAGTCCCACCAACAAATGCTGCTGTCCATCATGGCTGTCACACAACACTAGTTCTGGGGGAACTTGATCCCAATACCACTTGGGAATCAGTTTGGATCTAGTCAGGAGATTGAAATCATACTAGTAATTTTAACAGAGGATATTTAATATATAGAATCACACACAAGGTATCAGGAAATTAACTAGATATCACAGAGGTGGCAAATGCAAGAAGCAGCTCCTGCTCTAGAGCTGGGCATCAGAAGGAAGAGCTTGAACCTGTAAGTTTAGAAGCTTAGAGAAGGGGCCCTGGAAACTGAAACCCAGACCACCAGCACTGGTGTCTGAGCAGCAACAAGAGGATCCACGGGCCTGGGCCTGCCTGTCTAAGGAGATGGTGCCTGGTCAGTGCTGGGGTCTCTGAGAGGGATGTAACATAGTTAGTTCTGCAAGTGTTGGGAAAACTGCAAACTGGCAAGAGCTGCTGCTATAGGAAGGACATGCTTATGCTCAAGTAGGAAGTGTGGCTGGGATGACACAGGAAAAGGAAACAAACAGGAAGGAGCATACCTACCTTTCCCTCCTCCAGCCCTATGTCTTCTTCTATTTGAAGATCCTAACAAGGAGCATTTAGTGAAACAGAAACATGGTTTGCAGAGACCCTGCCTCAACAACACAAAATATGGAAAGTACAGAAAGGGTTTGGAGACACACGGTAGCTAGTATCTCAGTAACTGACACATACATGAGAGGGTGTATAAATACATAGATTTGGGGAAATTTGGGTTAAGTAAATGTGAAAAATCAAATTAAAATTGTAAAGTATCCTGTTTATTAAATCATGACACGCTGTGGCTTTTCACCAGCTGAACAAAGCTCTTCATTGCTGTAGGGAAAAAGTGGTTGCCATCCAAGAACACAGAAGCCCTCTGGAGGGAAGAAGGGGCATATACCTTAGAGACCTTCTCATTTTCCATCAAAAGAGGAGAGGAGATAAAAATTCTTCAGGTTCTGGGAGGTGAAAATGAGAAGAGGATAAATGAAAGAAGTCAAGAGATTAGGTACAAGAATCTTGGTTGCTGAAGCTCCAGGAGAAGAAGATGTAAGAGTGACAGAAACCTCAAGGAGGCTGAAGGGAAGCTGTGTTTGGAGCTCCTGGGGGGACCACCCCACCTCAGGCCTGGGAAATGCCCTAGAAATAATCATAGTGTGTGTTTAGGAAGAGGGCCATCCAGAGACAGCATCCTGCTCTCTGGTTGCTCTCACGTGACATGGAAGACATCCAAGATTCCCTGTGCTTCCAGGATGCAGGGGGAAGCTGGTCTAGAATTAAGATCCATGCACTTTCTCTGGGTCTATGTGTGTAGGAAAAGGAGTTTCTGTGGCTGGAAAGGAGCTTCATCTCTTGGCCAACATACGGGGATTTTGAAGGGCAGTAGGAGCCATAGTGAGGCTAGGTTATCAATGGAACCTCCAGGGAGCTATGATATAAAAAGAGGTCATGAATTTCAACAGCCATGACCTTGAGCAGCTGATGCTAGCTGGATGCCAAGTGTCCAGACAAAGTAATGGACATCGCCAGAGAGGCGTCATGATTCCAGAGGGTGGGTCAAGAACCCTCTTGTGAAGCAGTAGGTTCAGCCTCCCTGATGACCTTGGGAAACCTTCAGCAAAAGAAGAATCAACTCTGGTAAGGACTTCAAACTTTGAATTTGACTAAATATTTATTAGCTTATCAAACAGCATCCAACTGAAAGTGATTTTTTTAATGGGAAAACAATGAGATGGCTTGGATGACAAGGTTTTCACCATCCCCTACACACATGCACGCACACATGCACAATCTAGGAGTTCACAGAATTGAGAATAAGAGGTAAAAAAGAAAGCCAATCATTCAGAAACCTTCCTCCTTTTTTCTACCCCTGAGCATAGCATGGAAGTTGCGAAAGCTTTGCCACACAATCAGATGCCTCCATCTCTCAACTTTTCCAACCCTCTAATATAATAGTGAGCACGTGACTTTCCAAGAGAGGAAAGGACGCTGTTCCCCCAGGAAACATCCTCAGACAAGTGCATTGTTGACCACCGTTTGGGAAATCTGGATCATAATGAATGATAACACCCCCCAATGGCCAAACACCTACCATATGCAAATCACTGTGGAGTTTGAGAACATGAATCATCACCAGTCTTCAGAAAGGGGAGGTCGTGTTACACCCATGCTACTGCTGAGGAAACTGAGTCTCAGAGAGTTTAATTCTTAGTCAAGATCACACACTTCAGAGCAATTCTAGTAAAACTAAAATTCAAGTTCAGATCTATTCTGTCTCAAACCTACTATATTGGCCTCCAGATGCTACTAAAATAGCCACAAATGACCAAAACAAAACAAAACCCCTCAGACCACATCCTCTGATTGGTCAGCCAATATCATCTCCGTCCTTAAGACAAATACCAGAAAATACTGTTAGAGATATAATGGTACAGAGGTCTAGGAGAAAACATTTGCCACTTCATCCCAGATCATCTGCGGAAAGATTGTTTGCATTTTGCTGTATCTGCCCAATTTTTCTTACACAATTGTCAAGCGTTATCTCTAGATCTAAATTAAGTAGAGTTGGCCAAGGGGGACAGACAAGGAAACATTTCGTAAGAGAATATTGGATGCTGCTACCCACAGTGCGGCTCTCAATCGCTGTGGGAGACTCGGAGGGGAGCGTCAAGCTGACTTCTCTTCTGCTTCCCCAATAGCTCCTATTCCTATTATCCCTGGCACCTCACATTCCTTCAGTTCCTCCATTCCACACTGGCACCTCTATTCCCATCCAGCCCTCCGCCTCCCTCCGTCCCTTCTGCAATATTTTAGGAGCCGAGACAGGATTCCCTGCTTTTAATTTGTTGCTTTTCATTCACTCCCTGTGGCATCCTGACTCCTGAGCCCCTCTCTCCACTAAACAGTTTGGGCAAAAAGCCATTTATGATTGACTAATGATCAAATGCAGTGGACTCTTCAGTTCCCATCTTATTTGGTTTCTCTGCAGAAGTTGACCCTGGTATCGACCCCATCATTTCAGAAAACTTCTCCTTCCTTTCTCGATTCCTTTGATGTCATTCTCTCCTGCTTCTGATACCTCTGACAGCTCTTTTTTTTTCTCCTGTTTATCAAGCTCTCTTCCTTTTACTTCTCTAAAACGATTTTAAGTATCTGTCTCTACCTTCTTAAAACTAACCTTAATAATACAAATCTTTCCCCAACTCTTACCTCCCGAACAGCTGTACTAGCGACTTTAAAGCCAGCTTCATGTTCTTCCCCTCAGCCCCGAAGTTCATCCTTGGCCTGGCTTTGTGAAAGTGGTCTCGTGAGCCACATGAGGTCCTCAAGCCAGGCAGTCTGAGTGCTGCTCTGAACTACTCTTTTTGGTTATCCTCACCTTCTGCTTAGTCCCAAGGCAGCAAACCCATCTCAGTGGCCTCTGTCCTGCTCCAGATGAGAATCGCCTCTCAACAGCACCGCCCCAGCTGCTCCCCAAATATGCCTCTGCCTCTTTTCTTTGTCCCTCCCACATCTCCTCCAAAGTACTGAGAAGATGATCCTTCTAAAACACAAATACTTTCATAAAACTCCTTGATAACTAGGAATTTGGTAGCTTCCCGCTACCTCATTATCATGTTTTAAATTTACATGGCACAAGGGATTTTTAATGCACTGGTCTGCGGTTGCTTTTGCAAACTCACCTTTCTCCTCCTGCAAACCCTACTGTCTATATGCATCATAATTCTCCCCATTGCCTGTAACAAGCTGTGAAACATCAAAACTCTGTGTCTTTGCTCATATTGCTTTCTTTCTTTACTATCCCACGCTGTTAAGACCCATTTCAAATGTCACATCCTTTCCGCTGTGCTCCAAGATCCTCAAACAAAATTGATTGCTCACCTCTTCTCCATGTACAGTTGCCCAAACACAAACCGTGGTGTATAATTAGAAAAAGGACTGTTTTTCACTCCCGTGTCTCAATATTGGTTAGATTCCATGTCTGACTGCTTTAATCTTATGTAATAATAATTTCTCGCATTTCTTTAGTTTGCAAACATAGCTTTAATTCAGCAATTAGAAATGTCAAGTTCCAAAAAGTAATGATCTTCAAAGATAATATCGGCTCCTTGCAATGGAAGAAATCACCATGGTTCTTCCCTTTTTACTGATCTTTTGAGGGAACTCGAAGAAGAAAACATGACAAGGAAGTTCTTACTAGGATGGGAACTTCTACCAAACGTCTTTGCCATCTCAGGCCCCAGCAGATGTCGACAGTGACGCCCCTGGGTATTTGTGCACAGTTCGAGGCCCCCCCCTTCTGAGGCATACCACGTGCAGTTTCCCGCACTTTTCCCCAGTCCACTGTCTTTAGAGATCCACGTTCACTCTTGCTATTGGAGCTCCACCGCCTTTTTACAGTGTTCTGAGAGGGCCACCAAATAGCTCTGGGCGGGTCCCCTCTTCTGCGAAGTATGCACCTAGTTCCCAGAACATGCTGCTTCCTCTTTGACTCACCAGCAGAGGTGAATTCCGTTGCTTCCCAGAAGCGACAGCAACTTACCTCCTTTGCTACTAGTGGAGCAGTTTGCTTTTCCTGCCCTTAACATACCTTGACAGGATTCAATCTCCTCTCTGCCTCTCTCACTTCTCAAGCCCTGTGTGAGGTTCCTGTGGAAGTCCCATCTCCAGCCTCGAAGTGAAAAGACACAGTGTCCTCACGCACCTAACACCCCCACGCCCACCCCGTGGGTACCAGGTAAATCAGGTATCACGTCAGTTCTTGCCAAAAATAGTTCATCATGAAATCTTACTTTTTCTCCACTTTCTCAGTCTTTTATAGGCTAGATCTTTGTCAGTATTTGCTGTGTAAGATGACCATGAGTCATGAAATCAGTTACCAGCTGTTTATTGCGAAATCCTGTCTTTAAGCATGACGTGATTCACTTGATAAGCAGCAGCCTTAGTACTTTGGTTTTTTGGTTAAAATTTTTTATTTTAATATCCCGTTACACGGAAATTCATCCAAATGCTTATAGCATAGTTGAGAGTACACAAATGTTTCTTCTAAATCATCTCAAATCTGGATTAGTCCCACTTCCTGAGATTAACAAGAAATCTAGTACCGAGCAATCATTTATGGCAGGAAGATCGCATAGATTTTTGCTTCTGGGCTGCGACAGTTGAAAAAGTCTGGGGTTGGCCTCCAGTAATGAGGAGTGTGCTCCTAACAAACTGATGTACCCCAAATTAATAACTATCAACTCTGATTTAACTTCAAAACAAAACAAAATGAGAGAAAACCACTAATACTCTTTTTAAACATTCCACTGAATTTGATTCGCTGTCATATGTTTAGGGTTTTTGTATTAGAACTATTTTATAAACATCCAATATGATAAAACCAACTTGTCCATTAATAAAAATATTTTAATTGATATAAATTATTTTAAATGATGTAATTTTATTATGTAGGTACCCTCTTTCTCTTTCAAAATTGTCTTATTGTGGATGATAACCTATAAAGTGACTCTAACAATAAATAAAAGAGAAAAAGAAACAACAACACAACAAGGGCACCTAACAAAACACCACAGTGAAACAGGAAGAGACAGTCCAGGGATCCAGAAAAGAAGCAATGCTCTGGGGATGATAAGTAAATTATCAACAATGAGTTGAGAATAAAATATCAAGAACATTTTGGCATCTTCAATAAAATAGAAGGAGACGTATCTTCAGTGAAACAAGTATAGAAAACGTGAAGCCAATAAGAAATAGAGACAGAAATTCAATAGAATGAGATAGGGAATGAAGACGGTGAGGTTTACAGGGAAGTGGATGATCAGAGAAGGATTTGCAAGGCATCTAAACAACCAAACAACGAAATTAAAATCCATGGTAGAGAATAAAAAAGAGCCGAACTGAAATACTTGAACATAACATCAGTAGGGCTTGCAGATCCAAGGGCAATTTAAAAACCACACATTTAACTTGCCTCCCTAACAACCTTACTAGAATGCATAATGAAATATAAAATTGGGAGAAACCTGTATCGCCACTTAGAACTAAGGAAACATGGCACTCAAAGGCAAAACAAAAATTCAAAGACTCTGTGAACTAGCGTGCAAAAGCTCTGGCTAAAATAAAGGGCCAACTGGCTCTTGCAGAGCTCCCTGTGCTTGGGAGTGGGTGGAAGCCTCCAGCAAACTCCCATCATCAATTCCAAGTTTCAAGAAGCAGAGCCTGAAGGCAAGTTTTGGCCATTACATACCTGGCACAGTTCAAATGCAGCCCTGCAAGAGCCAGTGGTAAGCAGCACTGCAGAACTATTCTTGTCGACGCTGCACCAAAGAAAGGAGGAGAATTTGTTCCAACTGGCTCCTACTGGAGGAAGATCTATTTCCTCCCAAAGCATGAATGCTAACCCAGGAATCTCTGAGCTCTCAACACCACCAGCAACAATAACAGGAATGACAAGGAAAGGGGCAGGGGTGAGACAGAGAAGTCCTTCACCAGAGTGTGCAGATACACTTTTCTCTCTGTCACTCTCTCATGTGCTCAGACCACTATCCATCCATGCACAAAAGAGTCAGCAAATCTAAATATGTTCCCCTCACTCATCCAGCCCTAGAAACCTGAAGGATACTCTGCATCACCTCTAACCATGTCCATCTTGAATTCCAATGTCAGACACCGAGATCCCTCTTGAATGAGAATGAACAGAAAACAAAATAACACATGATTTCTCAAGAAACTGAGAGATGACGTAAAAGGTTCTTTTCCAAAACAAAGTATTCTAAGGGGAAAAAAACCCAAGGAAGTATTTTGTTTCCTGTATTTATCAAGATCCGAGTTCAAAATAAATGTGTGAAAGAAAAAATGAACAATCAGTAAGTACTGTGTTCAGGTGAAAAAATGAGATTATCTGAAAAGTATAAAGTCAACGAAGGTCAGAAACACCAGGTTAGAAACTGTGGAAAACAAATAGTGGATTAAAAATCTAGTTTGTAGGCAGCCCGGGTGGCTCAGTGGTTTATCGCCGCCTTCAGCCCAGGGCGTGATCCTGGAGACCCGGGATCAAGTCCTGCGTCAGGCTCCCTGCATGGAGCCTGCTTCTCCCTCTGCCTGTGTCTCTGCCTCTCTCTGTCTTTCATGAATAAATAAATAAAATCTTTTTTCAAAAATCTAGTTTGTTAGATGTCAGAAAGAGCTCAGCCAGAAATGGTAAGAAGAAAAATATTAAGTTCAAGAAGAGAATCTACAAAGACAGAGTATTTCTGTGGAAAGACACACACATCCAAGACTACTGCAGAACACATGAATAAGCAATAGATAAAGAAAACAAATTCTATTGAGTCGAGGATTGAGACTTAACATTGAAAATTTTATTAAAGAGGTCTATCCAAAATGGATGATAGTGAACTTTCTGAACCTAAAAATATTAAAGGAAAAAAATGAACCTGAGTTCTCAGGTAAATGACTCACTATGCATACATATTTTCTCTTTCTTTCTCTCGAATCTTCTGAGAATAACAACATTACTCCGAGATGGGGAAAAATGGTGATGAAACAAATATTAAGAAGGATGCCTTCAAAAATCAAAGAAATAGAGAGGATTATTAGAAGATATTATGCTAATGGAATAATATTGATACTTAAAATTCATACAGCAGAAGAACCTTGAAATCTATAAAATAGAAGAAGGAATCTTTAAAATTGAGTTTTCAAAAAAAAAAAAAAAGGTCTCTCAAAGATAAGCTGATAGCGATCAAGAGCAAGGAGCTGGGAGAGTGTGAGCATCCTTACTGTGTAATTACAGGATTACAAAGTAGTTGCTGCAACCCCTGCTCTCACTCTTGCTGTCTGCTGAATTTTCCAAGTGGATAAAGCCTGCAGGACCACTCTTTGTAGACTGTGGGAAGTCTGCAAAGGGGCCTATATGGGCATGACTTGCAGGTCCTGGGGTGGGAGACAGGGCCACTTACATTTTCCAAATAGCTTTCCTCTGCACCTCTAAGTAAAGCGAGTCTGCTTTTACCCTCCTGTCCACTGGGCACAGTTGGCTTCAGCACTTGTTGCTGCAGCAGTATTAAGTGTCACATGTACCTAGGCAACTCCCATGAGCAATGATCACAGCTGAAGCTATAAAGCTCAGTAATACATGGAAATGAGGAAACAAACAAACAAACAAACAAAAATATATATATATATATCAGACATTGGAGGAAAAAGTAATTTAAAAAACTTAATACCATGAAAGGGGTGAAATCAAAATAAACAAACAGAATAACTAATACCAAGAGGATCAGAGTCAGCACTGAACACAGAAAGATTTTGACTATTTTATATTCATATTTTCGTAGAGATGAAAGGATTGCTCAGAAAAATAGAAAGTAATTATTTGTTTCTTTAAACATGATTACTAAGATTAAAAATTACGACAACAATACAAAGATCGGATAGCAGAATTGTCACCGATGAAGATTATTTTGGTGATTGGGAAGATAAAACTGAAAAATGATTCCAAGGTACAGTGTAAATGTCAAACCAATAAGAATTAAAAGACACAAAGCAGAAGACATGGTTGTTAGATCTACAATAGCCAATGGCCTCTTAAGATTCCTACTGACATCCAACATTTTATCTAAAACCCTGGAGTCTAGAAAATAGCAAACAAGAATAAAGGAGTTTGAATGCGATAATCCTACCCCTATCAAAACTTTGATTCTGACTATGAGGGGGGAAATGGACGTTTTAGACATCAATGGAAGGAAATTACATATTGTTTACACTGACTTTTTAAAAAACGTATTCATTAATATATGAACTAAGAAATGAATCTTTGTATGTGGAGGATATATAAAGACAAAAGTCGTTAACTTTAAATAGTTAATAGATAATGAAGCAATGGACCTTAAGTAAATGGTCTCTTTCCCAAAAATAAGGGTCCAGGAGGAAGAGAAAAATTCAAAACATACTAGAATTCCAGCTTTGTTACAGGAGCCTACGGGGTGGCTATAGTTAACCACCCACTTTTCACATCAACAGGAAATTCTAAGTTTAAATGCATTTGCTTAAAAGTTAACGTAACAACTAGCAGGACAGATATGTGGAGCCCAGTCCGTGAAAACAATAGCAAAAGGATCAACCTAATAAAACTCAGGTGAAGGAATAAGAATCCATTGTAACTTAATGAAACAAAACCTGATAAAGAAGGAACATATCTCCTGCATCCAGAAATGTTGTTGATTATATTTGATGAAAGGACTCTCATTTAAAACCACCTGGAAATATCTGATAAAATGCAATCAAGTTTCTTTATTTGCCTAGCTGAATTCTCAAGAACATTAGAGAAATCTTCATGCTCTAACATCTAAGTGGTAAACTATAGAGATCATAAGCTATAATCGAAGACCTGGCTTTTCTAAGAACATATCTCAGTAATAATAAGCCCAGGTTTGACCCTTAACCTCAGGAGAAAATGCCTTCGGTGCATATAGATGAGAGTTCGACTGAATCCAGTGTATGAATCTCTCAGAGGGTTTATACCTTCAGAGACAGTTACCTGTTTTGAAAGATAAATAACAAGAAATTTTGATTGCCTTGATCATGGTGCTGGGTAAATAAAACAGTCCCTTCTAAAAAGTCATAATTGCTATGCTTGCCCATTTGCAGGTAAGGGGTTTAAATTTATTTTAATGTTTCAGAAAGTACAAATTCTGGATATTAACTTAAAGTGACTCTAGGTCCTTGATATCCTTTCCAGGAGGAAAAAGAAGGTAGCCTTCTCAACTTTGTCAGAAATAAATACCTGGTAAAAATGAGCTCCCACATAGAAAGTCACTCTGAGCTAAAGTGAGCCGAAACAATCATCAAGAGAATTAAATCTCCAAGGAGTTCAGACAGAGAAATTATTAGATACAGAACATAAAACCTTTACTTAAATGGTTTAGAGAAATAAAATAGAATCTAAAATATGCAAGAGAAGATGCTATTTATGAAGAACATGAGTATGTGAAAAGTAAGCCAAATCAAATTCCTGGAAATTAAAACTTATATTCACTTAAATAAAAAATTCAGTGAAGAGGTTGAAAAGCAGAATAGATAACTGGATAGAGAAATAGTCAAATAAGAGAGTGATCTCAAGAAATTACCCAGGAGGCAGCAAAGAAATTAAATGTATGAAAGATAGGTTGAGAGACAAATGGTGGCTAGACTGATAAGGATCAACTACGTGCAACTAGGGTCTAGAAAAAGAGATTAGAGAGAGTGAAGAAAAAATAATATATTAGGAGTTCATTCTAGGATCAATCAAATACCTTGCTCTTCAAATCTTAGCAGTAAAACAAAGCCTAATCAGGAAAAATAAAAATGATTATCTGAGTGTAGCTACTGTAAGAAACCCTAACATTTTTAATGACTCAAACTCGATAAAAGTTTATTTCTTGCTCATATAAAATTCAAAATGAGCACCGTGATTATTTAGTGTCATCTATCATTTCTGCTCACGTTCTTTTAGGTAGAAAACACACAACAAATTCCAAAGAAGGATGGGAAATGCAGTGTAGCTTTGAAGCCAGGAAAAGTAAGAAAGGGACATTGATGAATGCATAGCATTTTATCTGGTACATCTTACCTTTCTCATCATGAAATATTCATTTTATCTTTCCCCTGTGCAAGGAGATAACCCAAATGCCCATCCAGTCCTTGAATCTGGTTCAAAGTTGAGTATTTCCGGATGATTCTCGTTCCTCCCATCAGGTTTGTTTGGAGCTCCCCATGGGCCAGTGATCTATGAATAAAAATAATATGTTATCTGCTCTCTCTAATACACAAAGTTGGAGAAGGCACACCGTATCTATAATAAACACTTCCACTGTGAAAAGATAAGTCATTCGTTCATAGGACTAACAAAATCTGGCTGCGCAGGCTTTGTGAAAACTACCTCCTTGTCGGTGGGGAAAGTTCCTCAGAGTGATTTTCATTCTTCTCTCTGGCCACGAGTGAAATGCATGAAGGCACACAGGTCCTCGCAGATATTAGGAGTTATTACGAACTTATGTAGTAACCAAACTGTAGCACTAATACGGCACTAGCCAAAGTGCCAAGGTTTTGATGGTGGCACTTGAATGATAGAACAAGTCTTTTTGTATTGTTTAAGGTATTTCAGAGCATCAAAAAGAATTCTAAACTTGTAACATAAAAGGTACAAAAATGTATAGACATAGACGAGTAGGTCATTGAAATGGAACAAGACAGCCTAGGTATATACACCAATTAAATACATGCACCAGGTGCTTTTTCAAATCAGTGAGAAAGGGGTAGATTATTCAATTATTCAATAAATGGCATTGGGACAATTCACTATTCATGTAGGGACAAGATACAAATACCTCACACCACACAGAGAAACAGATTCTAGATAGACAGAATAGCTTTCCTTCTTTAATACTATAAAATACACTATAAGATGCATCAGAGAATATTCTCAGATTCTCAGAGAGGGTAAATCTTTCCTAATCAATATAAAAAAATTTCAGCAGCTGCAAAGTGAATGATTGACAAATCTGATTATATACACTTTTAATATTTTTTTCTTTTCTTCTTCTTCTTTTTTTTTTTTTTTACAGAGGATTTAATAAACAAAACCAGCAGGCAAAGAAGCCTAGAAAATATAGTCCTCTGAAATACAAGGCAGGAGGAATAAGAGGAAAGGATCTGATAACAGATCCAAATAGACTGAGGCAGAGCTCATTTTAGACTGAAGAATGGAGTTCATTAAATGAGCGGGTCAATTCACACAAAAGGCAACTCTTATTGACATTCCGCACAAGGGAAAAGCTAACCGGGCCACGCAATCCGTATCATATCAGTTATGGAAAAAGACAAGATTGAAAACAACGACCTAAGGTTTAGAGCTTGAGATCATCCATGTTTCAGATGTAGAACGTTTTGCTTACATGAAAGATAGATGGTTGTGTCTATTTCCGGCTGAGAAACACACCAGGCCCTCTTGGAAACCCTGTGATCACAAAGGGCCACTTAAATTTGAATGGTGCTTTGGTCCCTGCCCAGAGCCTTCAGTTGTGTTATCTCATTTAATCCTCTCAAAACTATTAGTCAGATAATATCGACCTTTTTTTTTTTTTTATCTAAGAGACATAAAAGCTCAGAGAGATTTAGACAACCTCCAGAACGTCAGTGAGCAGAGGAGTTGGGATTCAAATCTAGACCTTCCTCCAACATCGAGACAGTGACATTCCTACCCTGTCACAGTGACCTCTCCTTGTTTATTCCAGGGAGTTTAAAAGACTCTGTAAACAAGTCTAAAAGGCATCACAGTTTGAAGTAAATGATTTGCAACACATGAAACCCACAAAGCACTCCTGAGCTTGCACTCTATAACGTGCTCCTTTGTACCAAGAGAAAAGGCAAACAGACAGAAAAATGGGTAAATGACAGAAATGGACAACTTAAAGATAAAAAATATAAAGGCCCAGAAATACATGAAATTCTGTTCTCCAATACTGATAATCTAAAAATGCAATAAAAAATGTAAAGCTCCATCACTTCTTGCCCACCGACTTGGTAAAGACCTGGAGGTTCGGTTATACTCAGTGTTGCGTATTTTATTTATTTGAATTTTATATGATGTCTCACCTTGGTAATCAAAATTCAAGACAAGCAGCACTGATTGATTAGCAATTGATTAGAAAGCAGCTTACGTGGTATTTTCTGCTAACCAAGACCGAGAACTTGCCAGAGAAGAGAGTAAGGCTTTGGCTTCCCTTCCCGTCTCTTCCAGGAAAGGCCTGAGTATATGTTAAATCTCTGGGTAAGAGTCCGTTGAAAGACAAAAACAAAGATTGTTCTGTCAAGGAGGAAGAGAAGGTGAGAGAGGAGGGAGATCAAGACAGAATAGGGAGGAGGAGGAGGAGGAGGAGGAGGAGGAGGAGGGAGCGAAAAGCAAGCAGTGATCAAGGCAGAGTTGGTGTCGGCCAACCTGCGGGCACAGGCGGTGTGGGAGGCAGGTTCGGTCCCAGACCTCTTCCAGCTCCGGTTGTCTGCGTGGACACACATACTTGGCGTCGCGTGTACGAATCCCACCCAGTCTAGTCATCTATACCAGTATTACGGGATTTCCATGAAAGCTAAAAGAAGGAGGAGGAGGAAGAGGAGGAGGAGGAAGAAGAAGAGGAAGAGGAGGAGAAGTCTGAGTGAGGCCCGGGGTGGGCAACACCTGTTCTTCCCATCATGCACCTGCCTTTGTGCAGAGTATCTGAACTTGGCCACCAGGTGTCCTCACCCATCCTCAGGTGATCTGGCCGCAGGGCCCTGGCCGGCCAGTGTGGCCCACGCAGTCATTCTCTGTCTTGGTCTCTGCTGTCCCTGGGCCATTGGGCCCTGCACTCTTCCCCGGACATCGTCCTGCCACCGGACAAGGCGGCTGCGGTCCTGCAGCTCTACCTGTCAGGTGGAGGGCGGGCTCAGGCGTCTCAAAGCCACCTCCGGACCTGCCTCCCTGGCCTGTGTTTGTCCCCACACAAAAGGCAACAGTAGTGGGGTCGGGCCTGCCTGCGGGGCTGCAGCCACTCTCCCATCGGAGAAGAGGGTGGCGGGAGAACGTGTGCGGCGGGTGCCCCCCACGGGGACAGGCCACGAGGGGCAGGAGACGGGGCACACCAGGATCCTTCCCCAGAGGACAGAGAGTGTCGAGAGGGACGAAGGCCACGGGGCCCGCGGGGTTGACCAGCGTCGCTGCACCTAGCGATGGGGCATCACAGGTGAGGGCTCAGGTGAGCCGCCGAGGAGGCGGTGGACGTGCCTGCGGGAGGGCCCAAGGCGGCCACACCTGAGGGCAGAATGCCCCGCCTGACCGACCCCTGCTGTACAATGACCAGCTCAGGGAGCCGGGCGATGACCGGGCTGGGATGCAGGGCGGGTGCAAGGCAGCAGGCAGTGCTCGGGGACAGCACCGCACCTCTTCTTCCGACTGCTGTTTGGACACCCACAGGAAACACCCATGGCGTGGATACACCTAAATAAGATGCCTTGGCTCCAAGCACCTGCCAGAAACCATCCCATATTCCTCCTGCCATGCTGAGCTGCCCCTCCACACCTGTAACACCCCCGGGGCCTCCAGCTTGCTTCGCTTACAAGGTGAGCAAGGAGTGTGGGTAAAGGCATAGGCTGCAGAGGTTAGTTCCACCCCTTAGGACCTCATGATCTTGAACAAACTACTTAAATGATTAACATTTAGTTTTATCATGTAAAATTTAAAAATGAAAAGTCCTCGCTATTAGGGTTATTGGCATTAGCGTATGTAGCACATAACGTATGAGGTGCTTAACCAGCACCTAGTAGGTGTTCAATGCACAGTTATTATGTGGAGAGTTTGCAGATTGCAGGATTTCCAGAAATGCGTGTTTTAAATTTTAGGTCACTTTTGTATTTGTTTGGCACGTTTCGTTTTCTTATGTCATCAGTTGTGGTTTTGGCGGGAAGTTAGGAGAAGTTGACCCACAGAAAGTTATATACTATCTAGTAAGATGCTGTGTTTAATGGGAGCCTCAGAGAAGCTATGTTGCTGTAGTTTTGATTTTTAAAGTATTTAATTATATTTTAATTATTTGCATTTTGATCATCCAAAATGCCATAGCTCGTATATTCCATACATTTAATAATCTACAAATTGCATTTTCTGTCTGGTGTTCTGAGCACACAATTTCCAAAAAGCAGCTCTCAGGATACCAGTCTGAGAATTCAGCTCAATTCTGACACTGTCTACCTGAGGATGGCCTTAGATCTCACAGGTCAAGGGCTCAGTCCTACAAGATGGGATGTGTGTACATGGTCACAAGCACACACACACACACACACACACACACACACTCACCTACACACTTCAGATGGCAGTGGGTTCCTCAGGTTCAATCAATTTGCTACAGCAGCAACTCACAGAACTCAGAGAACACGTTACGGACTAGATTATTATAAAAGGGTATAACTCAGGAGAGGCCCAGATGGACAAGATGCATAGGGCAAGATGGGTGGGGAAGGGGTGTGGATCTTCCAAGCCCACTCCCCGGCCACCATTCTCCCCACATCTCCAGGTGTTCACCAACCTAGAAGTTCTCCAAACCAGTCCTTTTGGGTTTTCATGGAAGCTTCGTTACAGAGGCACTCTTAGTTAAATCATTGGCCTTTGGTAATTGATTCAACCTCTAGGCCTTCTCCTGTCCGTGGAGGTCTGGAGTGAGCCTGAGAGTTCCAACCCTCCAATCACTTGGTTGGGTCTCCAGGTAATTTCCAAAAATCATCTCATCGACGTTACAGCTCTACAACTCTCAACACTTGAGAGTTGGAAACCCAACTTGGAAATTCCAAGCGTTTGGGGAGCTGTGAGCCAGCCAAGAACTGTGGTCAAAGACCAAATAAATTTGAGAAGTACATTTATTTTAGTCATCTGAATGACCAATTTTATATTTCTTATAAATCACAATATCACACATTTCTTTACTCAGTATTCTGGGAAATGTCTTAATTGATTTTCTGACTATTGATGACATTTTGAGCACTTTATTATCACTAAACATTTAAATGAAAGAACAAAATGGACTACTCCTATGTTAAATGCCTTGTCACAAAGAGTTAAGGCACTGTCAACACCTATGTTTATAAAATTGTTTTAAAAAACAAACCAGGGGCATCTGGGAGGGGGCACAGTTGGTTAAGCATCTGACTCTTGGTTTTGGTTCAGGTCATGACCTCAGGGTCATGAGATTGAGCCCCTCATCAGGCTCCATGTTCATAGTGGAGTCTGCTTGAGACTCTCTCTCTCTCTCTCTCTCTCTCTCTCTCTCTCAAATAAATAAATAAATCTTCAAAAAACAAACAGACAAAACCAAACCAGAGCCCTTGGCAGCTTTCCACCTTCCAGAATCTCGGACAGTGCACATGGTCTGGAACCTGTCTGAGTTCTTCTTCATCTATGTAGATTTTGGGCTCTTCAGGAGTGCAGACTCCCTGCCTCATCCTCCTCTCTTCCCTCTCTGTCTGTCTCCATGGTCCAGCGACATTGGCCTTCCTTACTCCTCGTTTCTGGATCTCTGCCTGGCACTCTTTCCCCTTCTTTTGAAGCTAATGTCTACCTGGGTTTAGGTCCCAACTTACGTGCCTCCTTCTCGGCGACACCTCTGGTACCAATATTACCCTCCTCAATCTTTTTATAGCACCCTGTGCTTTTCATCATAGTCCTTATCACAAATGCACTCAGACCTGGCCCTTGAACAGCATGAGGAGTGAGGAGCACCAATCCTCTGCACAGTTGAAAACCCATGTATCACTTTTGATTCCTCAGAACCTTAATTACTAAAAGCCTACTGTTGATGGGAAGCCTTACCAATAATATAAAGTCAATGAATCCCTATTTTGTATGTTATATGTATTATATACTGTATTCTTACAATAAGTAAGCTACATAGAAGAAAATGTTAAGGAAAGCATAAGGAAGGGAAAATCCATTTACAGTACCACACCGTGAAAGAGCCACATGCAAGTAAACATGCACAGTGCAAACCCATGTTGTTCAAGTGTCAACAGTAAGTGGTTATTTATAATTCTAACTTAATTTCAGCCATCCCTATTAACATGTATTTTTCATACTGAGAAACACAGTATCTTTTAGTTTATTGCTCTATTATTCTCAGCATCTAACTCAGTACCTCTTCAATACATATTTATGGATTGGGTAAATAAGTGAGGAAGCTTGTAGAAGAAGCCAAAGCTGACTCACCTTAAGGCTGTGGCCCTTAAATAGCAAAAAATATATTTGCTATTTAGTTATCCTGTGGATTTGAGCAAGAAACTGAACATCTCTAAGCCTTGGTGTCTTCTCTTCTGTAATATAGAGATGCTATATTATCCTCTCCCAAGTTTATTGTAAGATATAAATTTGGGTGTGTCGTGTTCACAAAAACTTATTATAGTGCCTGGCACATAGTAAGCACTCGACAAGTCGTCAGTGCTCAAGGACTACTACTATTCCTTGTAGGGATCTAAAATAGGAATCTAAATATGTCCGTGATCTGGGCCTTGCGCATGTGCCACTAAAACCCAAACAGCTGATGTCACTGGAGTGAACAGCAAATCTTCCTCAAAGCTGATCAAGAGTATGAGGATCCTGATATGGTACAAGAAGACCTTCGTCTGCCTCTTCACACGTAGTCTGAGAGACAAGTCGTCATTCGGGGTGTGGCATCGCACAGCTTCTCCCACGAGAGCTGCTGGCTTTCCAGACGGAGCCAAAATCTGATCCTCAATTACATTGTTTAACATGATGGGTGGTGTCTCTCCTTCTGGGAGGGCTCGGCAGGATCTTATACTCATCACCTTAGCAACTTCTAGTTACTAGCCAGCATCACGAGAGGAAGAGAATATTCCAGTAACACACAGTCTGGGCAGACACTTAGACTTCACATCTAAATTCACAACACATAACACTCTCCCACCCCCAGGAGTCCACACCGTCTAGTAGAACACAGGAATATCCAGTTCCTTGGAATCCAGCCTCTCCAACATTTCTGTTTCAGATGCAGTTTGTCCTCTACATTAGCACAACAAAACCTTTTCTAAACGTCTATTTAATAATCTTTCATCTCTGATTAAACCTTGTCGAAGATTATGTTGTACCAGGAAGAGAGCACTGTTCCCTGTAGAATACAACCTCTGAGAAACTTTGGAGGGGGAGAAAGCAAGTTAAAAATGAAATGTTCGTGGGGTCAACTATTATTATTAAGTGAATTCACTTAATAATAAAATATCAAGTAGTGCGGCGGAGATAAAACCATGGCTAAATAGCTGTGAAGACAAAGGCAGGATTCGTTCAGACAGAGATGGTTTAGGAGAAAGAACTTCTTGGCCAATTTCCATCACTATGGAGAACAAATACATTATATGCATATAAAAGAGAATTTAACGTTGAAGCTATTCTCAGGATTTAGAACTACCTAACAAGGAGAAAAAAAACAAGACAAGACAAAACAAACAACCCAGCTTTGCCATCGAGTTGATGCTAGAAAGCTGATCCTCAGGCAGGGATTACAGTTGCCAACTCTCTGACCTCTTGAATCTAGATGAGGTCACGCAGTGACGGAGCCTCACCAAAGACAAATGAGCAGAAGTGCTCCTTATTCCTTTGGGGCAGGAACATTGACGAAGTGGGGATGCTGTCTCTGTCCTCTATTTCCCCATCTGTTGGCTATTTTGTGAAGAATCTGAGGGGATGGGGAAACCACAAATTGGAAGGAGTCTGGATTTTATAATAAGTGTCTGGAGAAAAACCACTTACGGACCAGGAACATCCACACTGTACTGTCGCATTGTAAAAAATACATTTCTCTTGTCTAAAGGCATTGAAATTTTATGAGCAATTATTACAGCAGGTAACATTGTCCCAATTAATATATGCTTTTAAAAGGAAAGAAAGTCATATATTTTTTAAAAGGTTCTTGAGAACTTGAAGTCATCCAAGATGTGGAAACATCTGACAGGGTGAGTGGGATCCAAATTCTATAAAGAGGCAGCTCTGTGTTTAATATGCGACAAGATTTATCCCTGGCACATGTTTGTTCTACTCACATAATTTCTCTGGTCTTTTTGACTTTGTCACACTTTGGGATTCTGATAACCATTTCTGTAATATTACCAGTTACCAATTTACAACACTTTTTAGTTTTTGACATTTGGCTCCTTGACTTCATGCCCTGTAATGGACATTGGGGACCAGAGAGTCACCATATATGAGCTCATTATTTCTTCCCCAGTGTATAGAAGGCATGATACGTGCAACAGTCAGCACTTTCGCTGAGACACAGGCCAGAAAGCCATCCCTCTAATCATCCAAAATATATGAAGCAAATAAACTGCAGGCAGGCAGGCAAAGCCCTTACCAACTCTCAGAAGCAGCAAGAACTTGGAGAACCAGGGGCACCTGGGTGGCTCAGTGGCTGAGCATCTGCCTTCGGCTCACGTCGTGATCCCAGGGTCCTAGGATCGTGTCTTGCATTGGGCTCTCCACAGGGAGCCTTCTTCTCCCTCTGTCTGTGTCTTTGCCTCCTTCTCTGTGTCTCTCATGAATAAATAAATAAAATCTTTTAAAAAAAATTAAGAACTTGGAGAACCAGATCCTAGCCCACTCATAGGATATGCTTGGTCCCAGGACTGAATGAAGTCAGGGTAATTTTTAAAGAAGAGTTCAAGAGTTAAAGACAATGGTGATCATCAAAATCAGAATTATTGTGATTATTTTGTTTTGTTTTGTCTTTTTCATCATCTAGAGACTCTGTTTGAGTAAGTTTGGAGCTGGACTTTGGTAATTGCAGTTTAGACCAATTTCCCGTGTGCTTATAATATATATTAACACTTGAGAACTACTATTTATTTTGCTGTAAGTTGTAATACATAAGCAGCCAGGAAAATTTAGTATAATGGCTGATACAAAAACGTAAACAAAAGTATTTTGTTCTAACATTAAATAGGAAATGGAAAGATACAGCTTCTTTTTTTTCTTTCTTTTTTTTTTTTTAAAGATACATCTTCTTAAAGAAGAAAAACACAGCACGTATAACCTACTAGAAGCTACATGAATTATAGGTCCTGTCCTGTACCACAGAGTCTTGCCCAGGTACCTCAGCCCCATGGAGATAACACACTCCACTGTAGGCTCTTAAATGCGTGAATAAGCATCTATAAGGGAGAGGCTAAATCCTGAAGCAGTATCACAATCCATGATGGCACTGGCATAAGGAAAGAGTATATCCAGAAAAGGATGAGTGCCATTGGGTTGTCCATCCTTTGTGGACACATTTCAACCTGATGGTAAGTTGGTTTTATAAGCTCTTTACTGGAAAAATCTAGTGTGGTGGAGCAGTGGAGTCATTAAAATGAGCACAGATATGGAACTTCAGGTCTAAACTATAAGCATCCATACTACTACCCAGAGTTGGTCTGAAGGAAAAGGTAGGATAATAATTACCTTGTTCTCCGCATTATGCTGAATACTTCATCCACAATGTAAGACTTCACCTTCCAAAGGTAAGTGCTCTACTATATGTAATTCAACATATATACTTATACTATATATTTATATATATTTTTTGAATATCTGGGCTCTTAGCCCTATCTTTCCCTAGATGAATTAAATCAATATTTGATAAAAGTTCTTTTCTAGTCCCAGAAATTCATTGATATGCAGCATCCTGTCCATTCTCCTTGCCAATACCCTAAAAGCAACATAATATCAAGGGGCATAGGTAATAGAGAATAAACAAGTTTCAAATACGCAGAGTAGGCATCCAGACTCAAAGCCTCATTCTTCCTTTTTACTGCTCCTGTTAGGCTCACAAAACCACTGCTCTTGAGTGTGAGGTTTCACTTCTCACACTCATAGGCGATGTCAAGACTACATGGATCAGTGGCTTTCTGATTCCAAAATGCAAAAATCAAGGCCTTCTTCTGTCACAGGACATCCACTGGTAAGTATTTATTCCTTGGGGTCAATATTTTGTGTGCAATTTTGGTGGCTTATTTATCATCCTCTCCTGGCCTACCTTTTGTTATCCTCTCTTTCTAGTTCAACTTCTCTCTGGAAATTGTAGCCCTGCAGCAATGTAGTCCCAAAGTTGCCATCATTCATTCCGCTGAAGGCCCTGCTCCCTCTGACTCCTCCCTGCACACATCCCATCATTACCTGTGCTTATTTATAAGCAGATCTATGTATTTTCAACAACCTTGCCGAGGCTTGGAAAAACTCTTCTATGTGATTAAATATTCAGAGAAACAGTGACTTTTCCGGTGGTCAGGCTCAGGGTGAGTGCCACTTGGAAGAACACTGCGTTCTTTCTGGGTGAACTGCTGTGTCAAAGAGCCATGAACGCAGCTGAGGGTTGCTCACCAGGGCCAGTGAAAGGCAGCATCAAAGGAATGATCTGAAATGTGAAAAAGAATCAATAATCATTCTTCAAAATAAGGCCTTTTCAAACATGGCAAATGTCACTGGCTCTTGGCAACACTACTTGGGATTTATTCTCTCAAAAAGGGCACCACCACAGGGCTGGAATAAAAAGCCCTGGTATGTTATTCTTTGAAATGGCAAAATGACAGAAAAGCAGGCACAGGAATTCAGACTCAGATGCAAATTAAATGTGCATAATTCCTTGGGGGGTTTTGATCCATCTTCTCTTAAAGGCTGTGCTGCTAAGGTAAGAGTGGGGCGGGCAGGGGTCACTCGGGTGCAGACCGAGTAAGGACAGAAGGTGTCACAGCACAGCCTGGATGCTCTCACTCACACCCCAGTTTCAAATAAACACCCAAAGTGGGATCTAATTTCTTGCTTCCTCAGCTGCTTCTGTCTCACATGCCGCAGCTCAGCATCTGACCCTTTCCCTCCCTGTGCCCACCTCTGAACATCTCGAGCTCCCTCTGATTAGTCCTCTTTTCTCCTTCTCTTGACCCCAAATCAAGCCTCCCGGGTCGCCCTGATGGCCTATCCTCTGGTTCCCTAATGCTGGTTTCTCATTGCTTCCATGCACTCCTCATGTTTACATCAGAAGAACGGGCCCGACACAAGTCTGATCATAACACACCTCCCACTTACCTCTGAATCTGTTGGGGGTGATCTACAAAAACAGACATTCTGCATCCTTTCCAGTATAGCTTTGGTCTTTTTTTTTTAGCGCAGTCTCCTCTATGAACCCCCCAATCCCTGTAATGTCACTAGAGCTACCTTCCAAACACACCATGCTCAAATGTATGCCATGCCTCCTCCCAGCCATCCACCAGGGAGCAACTTGTATCCGCCCTTCAAATACCAATGTTTATAACAGAAGACTTCATAGTGATAAAAAGAGCTACAGGTACACACTGTACCTGGAGGGATCTCACAGATGAATGTTGAGCTAAAGAAAAATGTCACAAAAGAGAACATACCCTACAAAACCCACTTATATGAAACTCAAAACCAGGCAAAATAAACCCATAGTGATAAAATGGAAGTGCAGAGAGCTGACTTAGGGGGCTCCAAAGAAGCCCACTTGGGAGAGAGAAATGCCCCATCCAAGACTTTGGTCAGGGCGGTAATTACGTGGGCACATGTGTACAGGAATGGGGGGCGATTACACGGGCGTGTACGTACATGGAAACGCTCGCTGGCCAGTGAGGGTCTGTGTGTCACACCTCACTCCGGAAGGAGGCAAACGCCAGCAGGGGAGTGACGCTTGTGGGAAGCATATCTTATGTTCAGCTGGTCGCCACATCCCAACCTCTGCTCATAAAATCAGTGACCCTCTTCTTCACGCTCCCACGGCCTGTTATAGCTACAGTTCCAACAGATGCTCCTTATCTGTGTCTCTTTTGCTCTTAGCCTGTGAAAAAAGGATCGAGAAACATTTTCTTTTCATCCCCAGCACTTAACACAGAGTCTGGTCCAATGTTGCTGGACGAATGCAATAAAAATCACAAATAGAAACAAGTGGGCCCCTGTGCGTGCGGGGCCCTCCGGCTGCAAACGTCCACGAGCGCGGCTGCGTACTTCTCAACAGGGAGAACTCGGACCCTCCATCCTCTATGGATAAACGGCACTGTCTTCCCCACCAAGAAGCTGAGGGAAGGCCCCATGACTTACCCTCCCTGGAGACGTCGAGGCCACGCAGCGCTGGGCCAAGAGAGCGCACAGGCCGGGGTCACGCACAGTCAGCTGCACAAGCATCAGGCCAGTTCGTCGTTTAAAGCAAGCAGGACTAATTTGCAGCTGTCAGTCAGTTCAGTGAGATCTGCCTCACTCCTGAAATTTATTGACAGGTTCTAATAACTGGCACCTAAATTGTCTTTTCTGGAAGCAAAGTGACGAAAGGCAAGATCCGGAAATGGGACGCGCACCTCTGGTTCCCAAGCGAAACAGAAAGAGGCCGTTGTGGTCATATAGTTTTTATACCATTTTCAAATCTTAACAGACATTTCTGCTATTGGAAGTTGCCCAGATTAGCTTGCTGTTTTTCTTTATTACTGCAGGGCTAATACAGTCTGAGTGTTTTGGCAAGGTTTACCGCTCAGAGAGTGAGGGGGAAAGGAGTTGTGATTGCCTGTAATAAAGAGGGTGGCGAAGACTCAGGCTCAACAGCCATTTTATTGAGGGACTTCTGGTGATGGGCACTTTGACATATTTTAATTCAAATACTCTCTACAATAATGCTGTGCAGAGGGATTTGTGAGACCAAATTTACAGATGAGGAAATTGAGAGTAGGGAGGTAAAATAATTGCTCGGTACCACATAGTGATGCTAAAGTCAAAATGTAAATTCATATATCTCACGCTAACTCCTATGAAGTCTGATGAGGTAATAACTTGCGATTTTATAGATGCAGTCTGTAGGACGGGAAAGGTCCTTCCTAGCTTCCCTCAAAACTCATCATCTATGTTTACTCTACTTCAATAAACCAGCCTCCTCAACCAAGAGGCCTCTATCATATCAATCAACCCAAGGCAGTATTTGCAGACAACTACTAAAAAAAACAAGCAATTACACATCCGTTTATTTTTGTGTATGGTAGGGAGACATAAGAGGAAGAGAAACCAGCCCTTGCTCTCAAGGAGCCCCCTGTCTAAAATTAAGAGAATTGGCCACTTCTCCAACATGCATAGGAAGACAGGGAATGGGGTCCGCATGATGATCTCTGCACTTGTTTCTCAAGACAGCAAAAAGCAGCCCCCTCCTCTGCCATCGCTCCCGCCTGTGCTCACATTGGCTGTTGCTATTGTAAGATCTTGAGGGATGGAAATGGGCTGCATGACTCTGGGTGTCCAAGGGAGGCATCTCCGTCTCCTGGACTTCATGCTGGAGGTTAGGACAGCACTCTAAATGCAGAAGGAATTGATGGGATAATAATGCTTGGATGTTGGGGCCTCAGTGGGAAGCATGCAGGACTTGAGTCCTTTTCTTTTAATAATAAATTTATTTTTTTTATTGGTGTTCAATTTACCAACATACAGAAAAGCACCCAGTGCTCATCTCATTAAGTGCCCCCCCTCAGTGCCCGTCACCCATTCACCCCTACCACCCGCCCTCCTCCCCTTCCACCACCCGTAGTTCATTTCCCAGAGTTAGGAGTCTTTATGTTCTGTCTCCCTTTCTGATATTTCCCACACATTTCTTCTCCCTTCCCTTATATTCCCTTTCACTATTATTTATATTCCCCAAATGAATGAGAACATACAATGTTTGTCTGTCTCCGATTGACTTACTTCACTCAGCATAATACCTTCCAGTTCCATCCATGTTGAAGCAAATGGTGGGTATTTGTCATTTCTAATGGCTGAGTAATATTTCATTCTATACATAGACCACCTCTTCTTTATCCATTCATCTTTCGATGGACACCGAGGCTCCTTCCACAGTTTGGCTATTGTGGACATTGCTGCTATAAACATCGGGATGCAGGTGTCTCGGCATTTCATTGCATCTGAATCTTTGGGGTAAATCCCCAGCAGTGCAATTGCTGGGTCGTAGGGCAGGTCTATTTTTAACTCTTTGAGGAACCTCCACACAGTTTTCCAGAGTGGCTGCACCAGTTCACATTCATAGCTGAAAACTTTCCTAATCTGGGAAGGGAAACAGGCATTCAGATCCAGGAAATAGAGAGATCCCCCCCCCCTAAAATCAATAAAAACCATTCAACACCTCAACATTTAATAGTGAAGCTTGCAAATTCCAAAGATAAAGAGAAGATCCTTAAAGCAGCAAGAGACAAGAAATCCTTGACTTTTATGGGGAGGAGTATTAGGGTTACAGCAGACCTCTCCACAGAGACCTGGCAGGCCAGAAAGGGCTGGCAGGATATATTCAGGGTCCTAAATGAGAAGAACATGCAACCAAGAATACTTTATCCAGCAAGGCTCTCATTCAAAATGGAAGGAGAGATAAAGAGCTTCCAAGACAGGCAGGAACTGAAAGAATATGTAACCTCCAAACCAGCTCTGCAAGAAATTTTAAGGGGGACTCTTAAAATTCCCCTTTAAGAAGAAGTTCAGTGGAACAATCCACAAAAACAAGGACTGAATAGATATCATGATGACACCAAACTCATATCTTTCAATAGTAACACTGAACGTGAACAGGCTTAATGACCCCATCAAAAGGCGCAGGGTTTCAGCCTGGATAAAAAAGCAGGACCCATCTATTTGCTATCTACAAGAGACTCATTTTAGACAGAAGGACACCTACAACCTGAAAATAAAAGGTTGGAGAACCATTTACCATTCAAATGGACCTCAAAAGAAAGCAGGGGTAGCCATCCTTATATCAGATAAACTAAAATTTACCCCGAAGACTGTAGTGAGAGATGAAGAGGGACACTATATCATACTTAAAGGATCTATCCAACAAGAGGACTTAACAATCCTCAATATACATGCCCCGAATGTGGGAGCTGACAAATATTTAAACCAATTAATAACCAAAGTGAAGAAATACTTAGATAATAATACACTTATACTTGGTGACTTCAATCTAGCTCTTTCTACCCTCGATAGGTCTTCTAAGCACAACATCTCCAAAGAAACGAGAGCTTTAAATGATACACTGGACCAGATGGATTTCACAGATATCTACAGAGCTTTACATCCAAACTCAACTGAATACACATTCTTCTCAAGTGCACATGGAACTTTCTCCAGAAGAGACCACATACTGGGTCACAAATCGGGTCTGAACCGATACCAAAAGATTGGGATCATCCCCTGCATATTCTCAGACCATAATGCCTTGAAATTAGAACTAAATCACAACAAGAAGTTTGGAAGGACCACAAACACATGGAGGTTAAGGACCATCCTGCTAAAAGATAAAAGGGTCAACCAGGAAATTAAGGAAGAATTAAAAAGATTCATGGAAACTAATGAGAATGAAGATACAACCGTTCAAAATCTTTGGGATGCAGCAAAAGCAGTCCTAAGGGGGAAATACATTGCAATACAAGCATCCATTCAAAAACTGGAAAGAACTCAAATACAAAAGCTAACCTTACACATAAAGGAGCTAGAGAAAAAAAACAGCAAATAGATCCTACACCCAGCAGAAGAAGAGAGTTAATTAAGATTCCAGCAGAACTCAACGAAATCGAGACCAGAAGAACTGTGGAACAGATCAACAAAACCAGGAGTTGGTACTTTGAAATAATTAATAAGATAGATAAGCCATTAGCCAGCCTTATTAGAAAGAAGAGAGAGAAGACTCAAATTAAGAAAATCATGAATGAGAAAGGAGAGATCACTACCAACACCAAGGAAATACAAATGATTTTAAAAACATATTATGAACAGCTATACGCCAATAAATTAGGCTATCTAGAAGAAATGGACGCATTCCTGGAAAGCCACAAACTACCAAAACAGGACTTGAGTTCTTTTTGAGGAATCGATTATATCTACTGTATAAAGGAAGGATTTAATGGGGAGGAGTTAGTTGTAGATTAAGGATATTCCATTCCACAAAGATCGGTTGAGGATCTACTAGGCGCTAGGGTTGCAAGCTCCAGTGAGGAAGGCAGAGGTAAATAATGATGTCAGTGTGGGAGCTGCCCAAATAAAATAGGGAAAAAATGTTATACCACAAGTTTGAGTTGGTGGCTCTTTTGAATTGTTTTTCTATTTGTTGGTTTGGGGATTGGTTATTTCTATTCGATTGTTTATCTTACTGTCTTTTCCTTTCTTAAATAAATATTCAGAATGCACTCCTTTAAAGGTAGTGGGTCAGATACTACATTAGGGTTCTCCAGAGAAACAGAACCAGTGGAGAGAGAGATAGAGACAGTAAAGGAGGGAGGGAGATCTATTTTAAAGGATTGGCTAATGCAGTTGTGAAGGTTTAGTAAATCCAAAATCTTCAGGGTAGGTTGGCAGTCTGGAGACCCAGAGAAAAACCCGTGCCCAAGGCTGTTTACTGGCAGCATTCCTTCTTGCTCGGGGGAGGTCAGTTTTTGTTCTAATCAGGCCTTCAATTTATTAGACAATGCTCATCCAGACTATATGGGATAATCTGCTTTACTCCAATTCTATCCATTTCAATGTTAATATCTTTCAAAAAAACACCCTCAACAGAAATATTCCGAATAGTGTTTCACCAAATGTCTCAGCACTGCAGCCAGCCAAGTTGATATCTACAATTAACTCTTACAGGACCATAAAGAGATGTGTTTAGAATTTGGAGGATTTTGTTTTTATCTTTTGGGTAATACAGAGCCCTTGAAAAGTTTTATAATAAAACCTCTGATACATAAGATACATAAAATTGTACTGCAATTGATGCTGAAAATTTTAATCGAACAGATGATAATGATATTAATGGAGACAAATATAGAAAGAAAAATGAGATTGGGTCATGTCGAGTCTGAAATAGCAGCATGACTGCCAGGTATAAATATGCAAAAGGCTTTGGAAACGTAGGTGTGTGTGTGTGTGTGCAGCTTAAGGTAGGGGATATAAATTTTGAAATTGTTATTATATACTGGCTGCTAAAATCATGCATTTACAGAGGATAGAGGATGAAAAAGAGCTGAGGATGGTGCTCCAGAGACTACCAACATTTTGTATAGTGAGAGGGAGCAGGGAGAGGGTCAAGGAAGAAGAATTACGACAAAATACCTACAATAAATGGTGAATAGACAATAAGGAAAAGGTCCCTTAGAACATGGAGGGAGGAATGGTCATGGACTCCAACAAAGTATAATAAATTACAAGCCAAACAAAGTCACAAGAGTCTTCTTCGTAAGCTCTCCTAAATCCCCATGGGTGCAGAAATATCTCAGCCAGAAGGCTGAAGGCAGAAGATGGGGGAGGGGGGAGACAGGGGAAGCCCTGTATGGAAACCTGAGAACTTGGAACTCTGCTACTGCATCCACGTCAATGATCAGTGCAAAGGGGACGAAGGAAGAGTACGCGATACGCTGAATGATGGAGGTGATATGGAAAAGTTGACATGCTCTCAGAGGGACTGTTTGAAAACTAAATGGTGGAGCCAGTAAAGGGGACACATTTTAAGTGTCTCAAGGGGGTGTTCTCTGACAGAGAGGTAGCCAGCATTTACTGCCCATCCCTTCTCGTCCCTCCAAGTGGAAGATCATCATTGGCAGAACACTGCTGGCCTCTCCCTGCCCCTTCATTTACTCCGCGTGGTGTATGGAGCAACTTCTCTTATTGGTAAAGATGAAAAGAATAAAGTCCGTGTTTATAAGTCAGGGCCTCCCTCTTCCTCTGCAAGCACAGGGTACCGGCTCTCCTGGGTGCACTGTCACGTGGCCAGCCTCCCAAGGAATGGGAAGACCTATCTTATCGAATCCTGGGGGGGGGGGGGGGCAGGACTAGGGCCCTGATCCGCAAATATCTGCCTCCCTCTCCAGGGCCACTAGTAGAGGCAAAAGAAGAGCAGTTTTGACCTCCTTTTGCTAATTGTTTGTCTTCATGTTCAATAGATTCAGTTAATTGTGCATGAAGGTGAGATGCTATTATTAGGCACTTAATTCCTAATCAGGATTAAAGTAAAGGCGACACAGGCATGTTTTGTCAACCACATCTAGACTGAGCCACTTGAGGACAGGGACGAGCTCTCCTCTTACTTCATTTCCCATAGCACCTCCACCACCCTTAGGAGGCCCCCAGATAAATAGGGTTTAATTAATGATGAATGAATCGTTTCCTAACTTCTACAGTCTTCTTTTTTTTTTCCTGTCTTCCTTAAATGATTATGTAGCAGGAAAAGCAGGCAAAACAGAACTCTGGCATATTCAATACAAAAAAAAAATCAGAGATAAGAGGAGTTCCTATATCAATAAGGAAAAAAACCTCAAGAATAAGAAAGAAAATAGAGTACAGATAAAGTATTTCACATAAAAGGAAATAAAGTGGTGAATTCACAGCCAAAATGATGCTCAACCTTCTTCACATCAGAGAATGTAAATTAAACAACAATAATTTCATTGGTTCACGAAGATGAAAAACATTAGTGATATCTAATGTTGGTGAAGGTTCAGGGAAAACAGTCACTGTCTGTTGCACTTTCAATGGGTGTGTAAATGAAGGAAGTCGTCCTTGGTACATGATTCGGCAGTGGCATCTAAACACTAATTATGCATGTTCCTTGCCTAAGCAATTTCATGCATAAACATTTATTTTAAGACATATTAATACATAATTTCAAATACACATAGGCAATGGTGGTCTTTTCAGCATTTTAGGAACAATCTTAGTTTTAATTAGTGGGGGTTGTTTAAATAAATTTTGGTACAACTGTATTATGGAATACTCCTTAGCAAGGGCTCTCAATCACAGTATTGACATTTCAGTCCGAACCTGGATATTCTGGACTGCATAATTCTTTGTTGTAGGAGGCTGTGCGTTGTAAGATGTTTAGCAGCATCCCTGGCTTCTATCCTTCCTGGCTCCCCCTTCCCCACAGTTGTGACAATCAAACATGCTTCCTGACACTGCCAGATTACAGCATGCTTCCGGGCATTGCCAAATCACAACGTGTCTCCAGACATTGCCAAATCACAACATGCTTCTAGACATGGGAGCCAAAAGAGCCTGTGGAGCTGGGGCAAAATTATCCCCATTTTAAAAAAATCACAGTTCCACAATAGACAAAGGAGAGCCCCTAGTAAATCTCAAAGTGTTTTTTAAACACTAGGGTTCCAAATAATAGTTTCACACAAGTGAAAATAGCATGTTACAGAAAGATAGAGCACATGATTCATACACTAAAAAGACGGAGATGAACATAAAAATGTTTGCAAATGAAGCAAGTGTAAAGTGAGTATAGGAAGAGGTATTCCAATCTCCAATTGGCAGTGGTTTGCTCTGAGTAGAAAATAAGTGTTTTGGAGTTTTTTCTTTTTTTTCCTTTTTTCTTTTTTTTATGCATTAGTGCTTCCAACTAAAAGAAGTTAGAAATTGCATTCTACTGCAAGTAACAAAGCCTTGAACCTGGTGATATGAGCACGTCCAAAGACAGGCAATCCAGGGCTAGGATGGCAGGTCCACTATGTCTTCCAAGACCAAGGTGGTGTATTTGATCTCAGGTAGTCTCCTGTGCCCACCACCTAGTGCTCATGGGATGGCTGCTCTACTCGGAGCATCAAGTCTTCCTTCCAAGAAGGGGAAGGACAGTCAGGTACCAGGTAAACCGAGCTCATCCTCTCTAGTTACATCTCATTGACCAGAGCTATGTCACACAGTCACATCCCACTACAAGGAATCTTTAAAAAAGTTTTTTTTTTTTAATTTAAATTCAACTTAATTAACATATGCTATATTACTAGTGTCAGAGACAGAATTTAGTGACTCATCAGTTGCATATAATACCCAGTGTTCATCCCATCACGTGCCCTCCTTATTGTCCATCATCTAGTGACCGCATCCCCCAACTTGAATACAAACAATGGTGGGAGGCTAACAATTATGCCATATGTGAAATGCTTCCAAAATAAAGAAAAGGAAAGGTAGGAAGTAGGGGAGTAGAAAAGAGGGAGAGAGAAATGGATGAGTATAGAAAAAAAGATGGAGTGGAGACAGAACTTGAAGACAAGGTTGAGTTTGAATCCTGCTGTCCTCACTCCTGTGCTTTTTGATGGAAAGCAAATTAGTTTCTTTGAGGCTGTTCTCCCAAATATAGAATGCCGATCTTACAAAATAGCTGTAGGATTAAATGAGATCGTTTAGGTCATATTCTTAGGTGATTTCATACAATAGGTGCTAAATAAAGTGGATTGTCTTCTTCCTAGAATGCCCACAGCCTATTGAACATGAAAACATTCAAGTGCACATATATAGTTCTTTACTTGTTCCATGGATGCCATGTTGTACCCTAAAGAGAGCTGCTGCTGTTCAAGGGCAGGGACTTTAGGATCCTGTGGGATTTCATTAAAAAATATGAGTATTTTTTATACCACATTCAGGGATTGGACATCACGTACCTTCTGTCCTGGACACTGGGCAAGGCTGACGGCACAGTGATTCTACACAGAGGTGAGGATGGACCTTTGAAGTGAGGCCCAAGAATTACTATGGTGGAAGTGAGTCCCCAAAACATAAACAGACCTAATCAGAAGTAGCTGGACTGGTTATGAGACACTCAATATGAGAAATGAAGGACAAACTGGAGCTGAGAAAGGAACTTAGAGAACCCTGTAGTCTTTGCATGGTGGAAATTCTGTTGAGTGGAGGTGGTGCTTATATGTCACAGTGAATTATGAAGGAGACTCAAAACCCTGGCACATGTATGCACACACACACACACACACACACACACACACACACACACCACTTAGCAAATACCAAGGCTGGAGGAATCCTACTGATAACTTTGTCCTCTTAGACTGTCCACTTTAATCCCACCCCAAATACAGCCCACATCTCCATAACCTCCGCTCACAGTCTCTTTCTGGGCTTCCCAGTCTCTGTGAAGACCATCTCCATCTTCATAAGCTCTTTTTAAAATATTAATTAATTAATTAATTAATTAATTAATTAATTTACGAAGAGAGAGAGAGAGAGACCAGGGGTAGGGGCAGAGGGAAAGATGGGATCTCAGGCAGACTCCACACTGAACATGGAGCCCAACATGGGGCTTGATCCCATAACCCTGAGATCATGACCTGAGCCAAAACCAGGAGTCAGACTCTAAACCAACTGTGCCACCCAGGTGTCCCATAGGTTCACAAACTCTTGAGTATCCTTCAACCCTCCAGTCATAAAATCACCTGCCAATCTTGCCTTTCCCAGATGTTCCTCTCTTTGCATTTCCGCCACCATCACCTTGAGGTCTGTGGGTTACTTACTCAATCTCCTTAAGGCCCCACCTTCCATCTGCACCTCCATGTGGCCATGCAAAAACTTTGTCCATCAACTGCTGAAGCACAATTCTCTTATCACAGAGTGAAGTATTGCCCTTGTTTTCTAGGTAAGTAAACTGAGGTATAGAGCAGTGAAAGACCTTGAACTAGATCACGTGGCTTGTAAACTTCAGACACAGAACTTGGTCTCTCCAGCTCCAAAGCCATATTTTTCTCACAATATCACACTGCCTTTCAGGCCTCAGGGAATTCTCTCCATGCTCTTGGAAGGTGGTCGACTTCCTGCCATCCTCAACAGCCTGTGTCCCAGCTGCTTCCACATTGCTGACAACCAAGGCCAGTATTGAGATCCCTGCTGGAAGCTGTAGTGAAGCCAACATTGGGTCAGGATGCTACTTGCTGGGCAGTGAAGTTGAGGAGGAATGAGTGCCAGTGCCTGTGACTTCTGTGTTTTAATATTCACTTAACTTTGTGGAGAGTAATTATATTCCACTCATTCTACACCAGCTGGTATTTACTTCATCCTCCATCAGGCATCAACAGAGCATGGGGCTGCAAGACAGAAATATTACTCTGGCGAGCATAAATATTTCATTTTTCACACCACAAATGCGTTGATGATTTATTAATTAGCCTAAAGGCTGCTGCCTCTGTAGAGCTGAAAACGAAGCCTTTCTGCTGTGAGCCTGTCTGGGGCACAGTGCCCATGGGTAATGCTCAGCTGGGAACATGGCCCAAGTTTGGCAAACAGCCTCTGGAATGTCCAATCCAAACTTCACAGGCCTGGTCTTGGCTTTTGACTGCTCACGGAAGCCTCATGGAGAACTTCTTCAGACTCAAAAAATATTTTATCTCTGCTTTTCCAGGATATGTAGCTGGGACCAGAGCCAACTAGTCTACCTACCATCTGGCTACTGAGATGAGGCTGCTAACCTGTGAAGGGGTCAGTACCTGCCTTTGACCTAGCTTTTGAAGCTACATGCCTCATGAGAGTTGGATATTTAGACAAACCAACGAGCCTCCCCTTGAGCTTTAGCCACAGATGTTGGGTCACAGGGAGGGCTCAGGGCCCTTTATACTTGTAACTGACCAAACACTGTTTGTGAGAAGAATAATTATCCTAGGAGTGAAGCACTCATGGGACAGAGGCCCACTTCGAATGGGACATGTGCACCCACACTAAGCAACTAGTGGAGCTGTCTGAAGAGACCCTCACCTTGGTGCTGAATAAATTGTAAAGTGCTTAAAGGAAGAGTAAAAATAGAGCCCCAAACATCAGCTTTGTTGTTGATGAAGCTAAGTTAGAGGGCATGATTTGGCGTCAGGTCAACCAGTCTGCCAAGTCCCCACATTTTTCTAGAGCAGAGATTCTTAAGGAGGGAGGAATGCAAGTCTCCAATGTGTGGAGACACTTTAGGTTAGTACAACTGTGGGGATGCTCTAGGCACCAAGTGGTGGCAGGGCGGGGATGCTGTTAAACATCCTACCATGTGCAGGAGAGCTCTCAAACCATACTCTGCCCCCAACCAAGAATCATCTGGCCCGGAACGTCAATAGTGCCAAAGGAGAGAAGCTTTGTTCTCCACTTGCAAGCAGCGTATGTGAGGTAAACATGAGTCTGGAAAGTAGACTCACTGGGGAAGGTCACTGTCTCCCATTGCTCCTGGCGAAGGAAGAATAAAATCTCACACCTCATGCTTAGAATGTTTTGCTTGGGGAAAAGTTTTTTCCCAAGCAAAATTTGAGGAAAACCTCAAAGATACCATGAATGGAGGACAGATTCTTTCTTCCAACAGGATACATTCTCAGACTCCAGCCAGACACACCTATGAACCTCAAACACCAGCAAGTGATCAAGGTAACAATTAGGAAGACATCCTGGCCCATCCCTTAACTTCACCACAACATGCTTTCCTTTGGTACCAGGCCTCAAATCCCTGGCTTCCCGACCTGACTTAGACATTTGTTTTTGGTCCTACTGACTTGCCCCAAACTTTACCCTGGACCTCCACTGGATGCCTCACTCCTTTCTCCTTCTGGGGTTTATCATCACTTTTCTGACTCCTCCTATTTTACTGAGCCCATACTCTGGCCCCTGGTAAAGGTTAGAAAGCCACACAGAGAAGTTCCCTGGGTCACACCTTTCCATATTTCTTACTGATTTTTCTCAAACATCTTCAAAGTAGGAACTACCATGATAATTTTATTTAAGAGCAAGTTGAGAATGCCTAGGCGGCTCAGTAGGGTGCCTGTGTGACTCAGTGGTTGAGCATCTGCCTTTGGTTCAGGTCGTAATCCTGGGGTCCAGGGATCAAGTTCCACATTGGGCTCCCTGCAGGGAGCCTGCTTCTCCCTCTGCCTGTGTCTTTGCCTCTCTCCCTGTCTCTCATGAATTAAAAAAAGAGAGAGAGAGAGAGAGAGAGGAAGTTGAAGTTCAGAAGGTTGGGGCACCTGGGTGGCTCAGTCAGTTAGCGTGCAACTCTTGGTTTCAGCTCAGGTCAAGGCTTCATGGTTCATAGACTCAAGCCCGAGTGGAGCCCTGCATTGTGACCCATGTCAGGCCTGCATCTTGCTCCCTTATTAGCAGGGAGTCTGCTTGAGATTCCTTTCCTCCTTTCCCCCCAATTGCACTCTCTCTCTCTTCTTCTTCTTTTTCTCTTCTTCTTCTCTCTCTCTCTCAAATAAATAATCTATAATTTTTTTTAAAAGAAGGAAATAGCAGTTCCTGAACATACCAGGAGTGTAACAAACATTGAATAGATGTAGATAAACTTGACTGAATGAGCCAGCTAATAGTTGGCAGAAGCAGAATGAGAACAGCGATCTGCCTCAGCCCTAGGTCTGGCTTCCCTACACATTGCAGCCTCCTTTCAGCACTTCTCTGTCTCCTGTTCCAGGGCATATGACCCTTCTCCAGGAACTTTACTTTATAATGCACATCTTTCTACCTATGGTATCCCCAAGCCATCACTCCAGGTCCATGACTATGATGTTTTCCTAACCCAGCATGATGAATTTCAGAAATTGCAAAATTCTCATGAACTTTTGGGTCAAGACATTCCTATAATCTCTCACACTGTATATATCTAGATCGAGATCATCTGGAGAGAGGCGATCTACATGCCATTTTTAAAATTCATTAATTTAAGAAATATACATTGGGGAAACAACATAGTGCTTTGGGGGAGGGTTTGGGATGGTGATTAAGAGTGAAAGCTCTGGAGTCAAACTGCTTGGAATCAAATCCCACTTCACCATATATCTGTTTTATGACTTGGAACATTTTTATTAGCCTCTCTCTAGGCCTTATCTCTTAGTATGTAAATGGGAATAATAATAATAATGGCACTTCTCTCACAATTCTTCTGCAAAAATTAACTGGATAAACTGTTTTATTCTCTGCCACAGTGGCATTGCTCAGTCACAGGCTAGTCGTTTATATCATCTTATGCAGAATGTGTATCTAATTCATTCAATGACATTTTTGACATTCACAAAAGATAGCAACTATTGGGTATTTCCTCTGTTTCAAGACTCTCCAGGACTTTATCTGCTTTCTAATGAACAAGCAGGTGATGTCCATGAGGTACATGCATCAGTAATCCTGTCATACAGATGAGGAAGGTGAAAGGCTGAGAGTGCACAATCTGCTCAAGGTGGCATGGCTGGTACACAGCACAGTGAGGATGAGCCTTCAGACTGGCTCTAAATCTCCCTTCACTAGCTGCTACCCTACACCATGCAAGGGGGTGGGCACAAGACAAGGAAAGACAACGCTGGGGAATGCATGACTAAGGCACACACACAGGTCACCAGAGTCAAAGGCCACGTTGGGCAAAAGAGGAGGTTTCCTAAAAGATGCAGTGTTTGGTTGAGGTTTGATAAATAATAGTCACTGGAGAGAGGATCTGGTGGGGCTCCTTTCTCAAAAGGATGAGAACATCAGAAAATAGAGACAGTTTGGTCTTGCTTGCTAGAGCATGGATTGTGAAAACCAGCAGGAAAGAAGAGGGGCTGGTAACTTAGGCACAGTCTAGGCTGTAGAGGTACCAAGACTGTACTGTACCTAGTACTGTGGAAATAAGTACCTAACTTTTTCTAGAAGGCAGTTGCAGAAGGTCACAGGCACATTTTTGACTTAGAGAAACTCATTCAAAGTAGAGTGGGATAAACAGGTCATGGGTGAGACCAGTAAACCAGAGCTGAAAGAAAGAGTTTCCTGTGATAAGGCCTGAACCAAGAGAGAAGTGATGGGAATGGGCAACAGTAGACAGACAAAAGAGATATTTAGGGGGTGAAAACCCCTTGTGTTGAGTAAAGAACGTTAAAAAGTAATCTCTGTGTAGGTAAAGGAGGAGTTTCCTAATGAACCTGGAGCCACATAATAGCAAAGTCCCAACACAAGGCCCCAGCGACCAATGGGCCAGGCCACATGTGGCAGGAAGAAAAGATATCCTTCCTGGTGTCGGCAGAAGCCATTCCCCAGGCATCAGAAAGTCTCTCCTGCAACCAGTGGCCCTGTCCACAGGATTGTTAGGCTACAGCCACAGGCTTCAAGGCTAATACCCAGAGCCCTATGCAGCTGGAAAGGTATGGATTGAAATGAACTAAATGAACAATTCCTAATTCTCATTTTAGTAAATAAAGAAAATCATATAATAAAATTAGGCATTATTCAAAGTGATTAACACTAGCAACTTCCCATGAAATAATTTAACCCACTTTGATTTAGGGATCTGGAAACTTTCCATAGAACTATTATCAACATATGGATAGTTTTCATTATTATTAATAAGAATCTGTTAGGCAATGTGTATTAAAAAATGGTCTATGAATCAAATATTGAAATAGTGTTCTCAGAGGAGGCTCCCAGAGCCTGTACACACAGGTGCAGCATCAATGCAGATGTGGTATGACCAGCTTCCTACTACAGAGGACAAAGACTTTACAGGCCACAGGGATTTTTTTTAAAGAATTATTTATTTATGATAGACACAGAGAGAGAGAGGCAGAGACACAGGCAGAGGGAGAAGCAGGCTCCATGCCGGGAGCCCGATGCAGGACTCGATCCCAGGACTCCAGGATCGTGCCCTGGGCCAAAGACAGGCACCAAACTGCTGAGCCACCCAGGGATCCCCGGCCACAGGGATTTTAAAGGGAAATTCATGGAGATCGGACTTAGCAAAAACATTTCCTAAGGGAAAAGTCAAAGAGTATTTGTGAACCTTGGGAGTTGCTGATAATTCAGGCTCCATGCCAATTTACCTCTACTAGTTTTATTAAATTCTGGTAATAGTTTGTTAAATGAGACTTTCATATGAAATGCCTGTGCATCAAATTTATTTCTTATGTGATAGTCTGATTTTAAAACAGCTAATGAGATTCTCCTTTTTTATAGTCTTTCAGATGGGAATTTTTTCCCATCTAGCCTATTTTTTAAACATTTCAAACGAAAAGCAAATGTCAGTGTAATAATCAAAAGTGGAGATATCTAGAGGAAGTAAAGTAAATGTACAAGAAGTGGCATTATCTTTCAATAATGAGCAAAACAACAATTATCTCAGAGAACACATTTGTCTTAACTTTCTGTTGAACTTTGAGGAGAATGAATAATCGGGACTTGAAGAGTAAAGGAATGGGCTGCATCACTACGGGTCCTTCCTCAGGAACCTGTAAACAGGGATTTGCTCAGAGACTCACATAACACAAAAAGATGAATTCCTGATAGATGAGTAAATGTTTAATAAACAAAACAATAGATCTCTAAAAATTAGAACTGTATACTTCTTCAACTTCTGCAGAGAGTACCTTTGAAGCCACAACTCAATAGAAGAGATGACAAAGAAGGGGAATAAAAGACAATTTTGACCACCCCAAAATAAATATCACATGTATAATAAAAACTTAAAAGGCCAATAATGATTTGGAAAATATTAATATTAAATCATTACTATTTTTATCATGAAAAAAATCTCAGAGTTGATATTTACAGGGTATCTAGCAACATCAGTGATAAGCACAAGAGCATTTAGTGAAGAAAGAGGCTTAAATATGCATATTTTCAGTGAGGTCTTAACTATATCATTGCATTCTTGGCACATGAATCATCAGGCATATTGCTATATAAAAGACAAAAACCTAGATGTTTCTATTTTGGATGGTCAAAGAAGTAGATGGCCTAACGAACTAATTGCTGAATACTAGTAAAAGTTCTTGCTGAGTATAGCAAAAGTTCTTTTTATAATTATCAATGATAGTGGTTTACAAAACGAAAAAAAAAAAAAAACAGAAAACCTCAAGTTTGATAGAAAAAAATGACCAATCTGCTCCAAAACAAAGAAAATTCAAAATAAGCATAAAAGAATTTCATTATATAAAGAATGAGATTTCTTGGTTAAAGACGATGAAAACAATAGACATCTTGTCATTCATGATGACATGGAAGGACCCAGAGGGTGTTAAGCTAATTGAAATAAGTCACACTGAGAAAGGGAAATACCATATGATTTCATTCATATGTTGAATCGAAAAAACAAAACAAATGAAAAAACAAACAAACACAAAGCAAAATCAGACCCACAAATACAGAGAACCAACTGATGGTTGCCAGAGGGAAAGGGATGGGGTGATGGGCAAAATGGAGGTAAAGGGGAGTGGGAGATACAGACTTGCAGTTATGGAAGGATTAATTCATGGGAATAAAAGGCACAGCATAGGGAATATAATCAGTGATATTGTAATAGCATTGTGTGGTGACAGATGGTAGCTATACTCGTGATGAATGTAGCATAACATATAGAGATGTTAAATCACTATGTTGCACACCTGAAACTAATGTAACATTATGTCAACTGCACTCAAATTTTTAAAAATGAATGAATAATGATAGCAAGTCTTTAAAAAATGGTAAGAAAAAAAAAACGACACTGATTGAAGAATAAATGAAATAAGATAGCCAAATCAGATCTGCAAAATGTCCAATATTGGAATTATCAATTAAAAATATAAGCTTGAAAAAGAAAAAAAGTGAAACTAAAGAACAAGAAAATATAACTAAAATAGATTTTTCAAATTATCAAAGTGAAATTCAAGAAGTGGAACAGAATAAGTAAATAAAGTTAAAAATGCAATATCTCGGTTCAACAGCTAATTCAACAAAGCTGAAGAGTCAAATAATTAAAAGGGTGGGATCAAACAAAATGAGAAGGGATGTAGAACAGTAACAAAGACACAGACATTTGGGGAGAAATTTGATAACCATTCAAAATTAAAAGGTCTAACATAAGATCTGTTGATGTTCCAGAGAAAATGAGAGACACTGAGAGAATCTATTCAAAAAGAAAGCGATAGCAGTCAAGACAGTGTGAGACTGGTGTAAAGACAGACAAAAATCCAGAATCAAGGAACAGACCCACACAAATATGGATAATTTTTGTCAACAGTGCAAGGGCAGTTTAATGGAGAAAGGACAGTCTTTTCAAAAAGTGGTAGTGGAACAGTTTGATCACCTGCAAAATATAAGCATGAGAACTTTAGTGCATACCTCCCAGCACACCCAAAGATCAAATGGATTGTCGGTGTGTAATTTAAAATATAAAGCTATAAAACCTCTAGAAAAAAAAAACTACTGGAACAAATCTTTGTGACTTAGGTGAGGTGAAAGTACCCTTTATTTATGAATTTATTTATTTTTTAAGCAGGCTCCGTGCTGGGCAGACTCAAGCTCACCCCCGTGAAATCAAGACCTGAGCCAAGATCAAGAGTTGGACCCTCAACTGACTGAGACTCAGTGAAAGTGTCTTACATACAGTACTGTTACAGATTTAATTGTATCCTCCTCCTGCAAAATAAAAGTTATATTGAGATCCCAGTCCCCAGCATGTGGCCTTATTTAGACATGGGGCCTTCGCAGTGTTAGTTGAGCTAAAATGAGATAATGAACATGACTGGTGTTTTCATAAAAAGGAGAAATGTGGACACATAGGCAGACATGCAAAGAGGGAGGCTTTGAAGAAGAGACCCAGGGAGAATGCCAGGTGAAAGCAGAGGATTGGAGTGACAGAGCGACAAGCTAAGGATGGCCAAAGGCTGTCAGAACACCACCAGAAGCTAGGAGAGAAGCATACATGTGATCCGCCCTAACAGCTGTCCAAAGGAAGCCACCCCACTGACTCTGATTGCAGTCTTCAAGGCTCCAGAATGGTGAGACGACAAACATCTATTATTTGAAGACACCCAGTTTGTGGTACTTCATTATAGAAGCCCTAGGAAACTAATACAAACGTGATAAATATAGTCCAGAAAATGTTTAAAAATCATGATAAGTTAGATGTCATCAAAATTAAGAACTTCTGCTCTTCAATAGTATTTGTTACCAGAATGAGGTAACAGTCACAGACTGGAGAAAATATTTGCAAACCATATACATGATAAGTGAATCATACCCAGAATATATAAAGAGATCTCAAAATTCAATGAGAAGAAAACAAACAGCCCCAGAAGAAAATGGGCAAAATGTTTCAGGGAAAAAAGAAAATGTACGCTAGCAAGAACATTGATAGCATGATGCTCAACCTCATTAGCCTCTAGGAATTACAAATTAAAACTACAATAATAAAAAATAAAAATAAATAAAACTACAATAAGATACCACTTCACATCTATTAGGATAGGCAATATTTGAAAGTCTGGTCATACCACATGTTGGCAAGAATGTGGAGCAATGGGACTTGTACACAGTGGCGGGCATGTAGAAAGGGCGCATTTTGGGAAGCATTTTTACACTTTCCTAAGAGGTTAACATACACCACTTTATAATTCAGTCATCCCATCTCTAGGTGTTTACCTAACACCTAGAGAAAGCATATAAACACACAGGAATTTGTATCTGAATGTTCATACAGTCACCAGAAATAGCCAAATCTGGAAAGAATCTAAATGTACATCACCAGACCAATGGATTCTATGTATATATTTTTATATATATCTCCATACAATGGTATACTATTCAACCGGAAAAAGGAATCCACAATTCTTTATAAGCAACAACAGTTTTTAAATAATTGTGCTGAAGGAAGCTTGATGCAAAAGTCACATACTGTATGATTCCATTTGCATGTAACTCTAGAAAAGCCAAGCTAATCTAAAATGACAGTGGTTGACTGGGGATGGGGAGGAAAGGCTGGAATGCACATCAGGGAGGGATTAGGGCCATGAAAAAATGCTTTGTTAGAGAGCAATGATGGATGCTTATTCTGTGGCTAGTTTTGAAAATTTTATGGGTGTATATACATCTCTGAAACTTATCGAATTATATGCTTATGTGCAATTTATTATGTCAATTATATAGAAATATAATACACAGAGTGTTCAATAAAATTATTACTTGATGTGCAGTTTTGTACAATTTTATAAACCATAATGTCAATTATACAAAATCATAATTAAATTGGACTTAACTGAAAAAAATATAAATATTGAAAAAGTTGTAGAATAACCGGTATATTTATATAATTGTGGAATGTTATGTTGTTATTTAGAAAAAGTTGTACATCGACTGTCAAAGTTGAAAAAGGCATACCCTCTGACCCATGCATCTGGAAAAAAGTCTACCTTCTGATCCTTCTCATTACATGTGTATATTTATTGATAATATATATCAACATATCATATAGATAATATATTATATATTTATATATAAGATAGTATTTATTAGAGGTGTATATATAAAATATGTAACTGAGTAATACCCACACATTAAATAAATATTAATATTCCTAGAACAAATCTTTCTCTTAGCAAAAATAATATTAATCAATAGTAGAACACATAACCAGTTCCTTTACTTACGACATGGAATATTATTTGGCAGGGAATGTGAATGAACTAAAGCTACATGAGGAACCTCAGGGGGAAATATACAAATCACATATTTAATAAATGCTTTTATTTATATAATGTTAAATAAATATAATTTCCATGTAAACTCTAATACATGGAAACAAAAATGTCACATAATCTTTAATAATATGACACACAGTAAATGATAAAATATTAAATAAAACTCGCAACAACAGTCATAGAAAGAATCTTACTATTACCGATTTTTTCAAATGATAACCAAGAAAATTTTCTTTTTCTTACATCTGTCATGTTTTCCATCTTTTATTTAATGAGTGTATACTATGTTGATAGTGAAAGCAGTAGCCTACAAATTTCTAAGTGTTAGTTTAAATTCTTCTAGGGTGTCACTGTTTGTTGACCAAGTAAGTGTTAGTTTGTGATGTAGATTGTTGAATAAAATAGAGAAACGGAGCTCCGTGATCTTCTTCAGTCTTTGTGACAAGGTATGATGTCCCACTAAAATGGCCAGTGGGTTTCAGCTGATTTATTTCACAGGTCCACAAGGTCACAAACTCTCCTAGAATAGTCCCTAAGGAGCCAAATGTAGGCTAGGACACCAAAAGGGATGCATTTGACGAATTGCCTATGACATCACGTAAATTCACAAGTGGAGGATTTTGAATCTGAAAATACTTGACCAAATGGATCACAAGATTCCCAAAAGGATGCAAGCCCTCATTCTAACAGTGGTAAATGTACGTTCCCTAAAACGCTTTGTGTAAATATGGATTTAAGGTGAATGTTATTAGGAAAGTTTCCATTAACCGAATTAATTTTACTCAGATGACCTGTAGGCAAATTTGCCTGCCCGGACAAGTGCCTGTCGTGGTGCCACCAGCCAGCTGACAGGACCCATTGCCAGTGCACAGATCCTCCTAAGAAAACCAGAAAATGCCCGAGTGGAAAAGGAGGGGTCACCACACCTGGACGTCCTGGTAGGGAAGCCGACGAGAGGAAACACTGTCGGAAGAACGCGGTCAGCAGACATTCAGTTAGTGCCAGTAGGTGCCAGAGGCCGTGTCGCATGTGGGGGATGAGAGATCACTGAGCAGTCGCTGCACCGAGACCCGCAGAGATGCATGAAACTGCACCATGACAAGGTCACTGTCCAGGTCCAAGTAAGAGGCAGACGGAGCCCAGAGGAGAGGAGTGAGCGGAGTATCTCCCTTGGGCACTGCGGATGGAGTTGGCCAGGGAGCTGCCCTGAAGAGGCATCTTAATTCTGGGCCTTAAATCCAAGTAAGCTTTTTGTCAGGGAAAAGGGAAAAAAACAGAATAAAGAGAGGTCAAAGGGCATGACTTGTCTGTAAATCATAAATCTTCTTTTCATCAGTACCAGATATTTCAATACTTTGGGTGTAAAGTGGTACTTGAGAGTTCAGAGGTGTCAGTTTGGGGGCTACGATGACAATGGGGCATAGCTGTGCCTGCCTCCTATGCAGAGCGAGACTAGAGACTAGAGACTAGTACTAGAGACTAGAGACTCCAGGAAGGTGCTCCCATTGTAGCTGCCTTTTCTTTATTTATTTTCTTTTTTAAGAACAAGGATGACACATGATCATTGTTTTTTTAAAAAAAAAGAAAAAGAAAAAGAGAAAGAAAAAGAAAGAAAGAAAGAAAGAAAGAAAGAAAGAAAGAAAGAAAGAAGGAAAAAGAAAGATGGATGGATGTGAAGAAAAGGAGTAAGAATAGAGAAAGGGAATTATTGTAATAGTCCAAGTGAGAGATGATAAGGGACCAAACTGGGGCTTTAATGCTTAAGGAAGGATTATGAAAAGATTTAAGAAATATTTTGAGAGATGAATAATCAGGGCTCGGTTCAAAATTGACTGTGGATGGTGAGAGAGAAGGAGGGATAGATAAGGACTCCGACAACTCTAATTATGACAAGCAGCAGACGCAGTATCATTAACCCAGATAGGGAATGCAGGCCAAGAGCTGGTTTTAGGACGGAGATAATGAGTTCGCTTTGGACACGCTGATTTGTATGTTCGTCTGGTGTATCCAGGAACGCAGAAAATGGAAATAGGGGCCTAGGGCTTAGAGGTGAGTTTTAAGTTACTGAAATAGATTTGAGATTCAAGAGTATAGAGCTGGAAGTTGGAGCTTGCAGAGAGGGAGAGGGAGGGCCTAATAACCAACACAGGGTACGTGACCACCTCGCATACAGCCATTCGTTTAATTCCTCCAACCCTCCTCCAAGTTAGGTGCTGCGATCATTTTTCCTCTGTACAGGAATCTGACCCACAAAGAGTCTAAAATCTCGCCCAGGCCTGGAAGTTGTTGAGCTGGGAGTCACGCCCAAGCAGTTTGGCATCAGAATACAGATGTTACCCTCAGCCAGAGATGGGCAAGAAAGAAACCTGGGGACAGCAGATGTTTGTGGGGCAGGTGGAGGAAGAGAAACCAATGGGGGCCACAGAGGAAAACCCCAAAGAGTGTAATGTGAAGAAAAGCGAATGATAAGAGGGTTTCGTCTGGGGCCAGACCTCCGTGTCAAAGGCGGTAGAGGAGTCTTGGATACCTGTGCTGGGGGTCAGAGGCCAGAGAGCAATTTTCTGTGAGGTGTTGGGAAGGGCAGCTGTAGCGCAGTGGGCTATGGGGGGAAGGGGAGGGGAGGGCAGGAGTGGTCAGAGTAGATAGCTCTTCTAGAAAAGAGCAACAAGGGGCTCCCGGGGGGCTCAGATGGTTAAGCATTTGCTTTTGGCTCAGGTCATGATCCTGGGGTCCTGGGATCAAGCCCTACATTGGGCTCCCCGGTCAACAGGGAGTCTGCTTCTCCCTCTCCCTCTGCACCTCTTTCTGCTCTCTCATGTGCTCCCTCTCAGAAAAAGAAATAAAATCTTTAAAAAGGAAGGAAGGAAGGAAGGAAGGAAGGAAGGAAGGAAGGAAGGAAGGAAGGAAGGAAGGGTCAACGAATCCTTTCCAAACACAAGAGAGATTTATGGTATTTTCTTTTTTTAAGGAAATTCAGTTTAGCCAACATCATTAATTTCAAATATAATGTTCAATGATTCATTAGTTGCGTATAACCCTCCAGTGCTCATCCCATCAGGTGCCCTCCTTCGTGCCCCTCACTTGGTTACCCCATCCCCCACCACCTCCCCTCCAGAGACCCTCAGTTTATTTCCAAGAGTTAAAAGTCATGTTTGTCTCCCTCTCCGACTTTTTCTCATTAGGTTTTCCCTCCCTTCCCTTATGACCCCTCTGCACTATTTCTTATATTCCCAAATGAGTGAAACCATATGACAATTGTCCTTCTCCTACTGACTTACATCACTCAGCATAATGCCCTCCAGTTCCATCCACAGCGAAGCACATGGTAGGTATCCGTCCTTTCTGATGGCTGAGGGATATGCCATGGTATATACAGACCACGTCTTCTTTATCCATTCACCTGTCAAAGGACATCGTGGCTCCTCCCACGTTTAGCTACTGTAGGCAATGCCGCTGTGAACACTGGGGTGCAGGTGCCCCTCATTTCACAACATCTGTCTCTTTGGGGTAAATACCCAGTAGTGCAATTGCTGAGTCATAGGGTGGCTCTATTTTTATCTTCTTGAAGAACCTCCACACTGTTCATTCCCTGCGTATTCTCAGGCCATGATGCTTTGAAACTTGAACTCAATCGCAAGAGGAAATTAGGAAACAATTCACATACGTGGAGGCTAAAGAAGATCCTAATAAAGAATGAATGGGTCAACCAGGAAATTAAAGAAGCACTAAAGAGATTCATGCAGGGCAACCTGGGTGGCTCAGCGATTTAGCATCACCCTCAGCCCAGGGCATGATCCTGGAGACCCGGGATTGAGTCCCACGTCGGGCTCCCTGCATGGAGCCTGCTTCTCCCTCTGCCTGTGTCTCTGCCTCTCTCTCTCCCTCTCTCTGTGTCTCTCATGAATAAATAAAAATAAAATCTTAAAAAAAAGATTCATGCAAATGAATGAGAATGAAAGCACAACTGTTCAAAACCTTAGAGAAGCAGCAAAGTTGGTCCTAAGAGCGAAGTACAATTCAATACAAGCTTCTCCCAAAAAAAGTATGGTATTTTCAAAAGCCTGGGTTGCTCCGTCCCAGATGTCTGTCTAGGCTCAAATGAAAAAAGCCAAGAAATCTATGAGGAGGGTCATAGCCTTACCACCAAGCTTGGCTGGAGATGCTTCAGATGGCCACAGTAGGGCATAGGGAAAGGGTTGGTGCTTAGGGTCACAGGCAGTCACAGCAGCCCCAAAAGGTTGATGGAAGCCTAAGTCTCCATCAGAGACAACGCCTGCCAGAGTGAGGATCTCGAGGGGCATGGCCAGAAGGAAGCACGGATGACACAGGACCCAAGAGACTTCGAAGCAGTGCTCACCTCAAGCTGCCCGAATAGCGGGGTCTGAGAATCCGGGTTGAGGAAGTGGTCCAAGCCCCACGTGGTTTGCAGGTATACTAGCAGCGTCCAGGATAGAACACTTTTCTTACCACGAATAACATATTATTTGAAGCCTCCTGTCATTCCAGTCTTTGGTGTTTTCATTCCCATTTCCTCTTCATTGAGCTAATATCCAGAGGAATCTGTGCTCAGCCACAGGAACCTGAAAATTGCAGGGGCTCGGGATCCAGAGTAGCAGTGGCAGCAGCCAAGCCAGATGAACAAGTGGACAGACACACACACAACTCATCTCTCTGAATAGAAATTATTGGGAGGTCAGATGTTGCCAAACTGGTAGAGCCTTTACTCTCTTTTTCGGTGAACTTGGGTTTTACTTTGCATGTAATTACTGGGTTTCCTCCCACCAGCCTTGGCTTCCTCCTAGCGAATGACAGCTAAAGTCTCCGCTTGACACCACGGAGCAAGGAAGAGGTGAGCTGTCAGTGGTGGGATGTAGGGAGCTCTCTGGCCTAGGCCTTTGTATCAACCTACTAAACTCTAACAAACCAGCCAGGTACGTGGGACCCCAGGCGACGCAATTCCATGACCACCTTTTGTTTACTTGCCTTAAGTCCACTTCCCTTCATATTAACATTCTTGGTTCTCTAAGATCCCCTTTCCCCCTGCTAGGTTTCCAGCATTTCTCCAAAAATACCATTTCCCTGCTCTCCCTGCCGCCTTGCCTGACAGCGTGTTTAGGATGGCCTATCTGGATTAAACCTCACAACCTTCAAATAACATAAATTTGGTGTTTGCTCTCTGGTCTTTGAAAGATATGCCATTTTCTCTAGGACTCCAGGGTCCCCCTGGCCATGCCCACCTCTTGTCTGGCTTTCCACCGAGGAGACGGTGGACAGATCAAGAAAATGAGTGGCAGCAGCTTGGGGATGCAGCTTACATCCCTCCCTGTCAGCTGTCCTAAATGATTCTCTTTTCTCTTCCCCAGCAGAACCACAGGGAAGCCTTCTGTTGTCCCTCATCATCTTTGGTTTGGAAAAAAAAAACAAAACAGAACCATTTTTGCATAATACATGGATGTCCCTGAATTATAAATATGCTGCAACTGCGGATTTTCCCATTGCCTTTGTCTATACCTTAATATCAGCTTAAAAAATCGTCTTTCCAGAATCAGGAAGATGAAAGGCAAATTAGATGTGGCAAGATCAGAAGTCGGAGCAAGGAAGTAACCATGAGTCCTGGGCAGCTTCCAAGACAGAGGGCAGTACCCTAGGCAGCTAGGTTGTCCTACAGCTCACACGGGCCTATGTCTCCCCGTGCGCCTCCTGGCTCCTGCCCAGCCTGAATCCTGAGCCATGCACTTACCTGGTGAGATGTTTATTTTTTTTATTTTTAAAAATTTTATTTGTTTATTCATGAGAGACACAGAGAGAGGAGCAGAGACACAGGCAGGGAGCCCGATATGGGACTTGATCCGAGGTCTCCAGGATCACGCCCTGGGCCAAAGGCAGGCGCTAAACTGCTGAGCCACCCAGGCGTCCCTGGTGAGATGTTTAAAAAAAAAGATTCTTATTTGACTTTAGTGGCTTGCTTTCCTGGAAGCCAACTTTTTATATGGCTCCTTGATGAGCATGGTTGTTTGTTTGAAGTAAAAAATTTCACAGTATCAGATGGTATCTGATCAAATAGAAAACAAAGAGATTTTTCTTAATAACTCTTTGCTTTTAGTTGTTAGGTCAAAATAAACCAAAGCAAGGATAGATTTAGGAAAAAAAAAATAGAAATCTCATGGTAATAGCCAGAAAATATAACTGTAGTTCTGATCTCCTTCCATCTGGCAGTTTCCCCGAAGGTCCTGACGTCCACTTGTGTTCAATGCACGGGTGCCGGCCCAGCCTCTGGCTCACGGCTCTCCTCACCTCACATGTTGCACGTCTACTACCCTCGTTGATAAGTCAGGCTGTACGTCGTCCGCTGTCCCTGGTTCTCCGGATTGTCTTGGTGCAGGTCACAAAGAGAGCTGGTCCCCAAAATAAGACCAAATAGTAGGCAAACAGGAAAGTCCCTGAGAGATTAGGTGGTTGAGCCAGGTAGGAGCTATCGTCCTTGATGTAAGAGTAGTAAAGCCAGGACCCAGGCATCCTGTCCCCTCTCGCCCACTCCCGATGTTACCACCAAGAGAACAACGTCACAAGGACTCCTAGAGTGTCCCAGCCGCTCACTCTTGGCAGTGACGTTTTCAAGCCACTGGTCAACGGGAGAGACCATTCCTGCCAAGGAAACTGAGGCATACGGGGATGTTTTTTAAAATGTGCTTTGAAAAAAAAAATAAAAATAAAAAATAAAAATAGGGCAGCCCCGGTTGTGCAGCGGTTTGGCGCTGCCTGAAGCCCGGGGTGTGATCCTGGAGTCCCGGGATCAAGTCCCATGTCGGGTTTCCTGCATGGAGCCTGCTTCTCCCTCTGCCTGTGTCTCTGCCTCTCTCTTGCTCTCTCTGAATAAATAAATAAATAAATCTTAAAAAAAATTTTAAAAAATAAAATAAAAATAATAAAAATAAAAATAAAAATAAAAATAAAATAAAATGTGCTTTGGAACACTTATGCTCGCTAACTCCCCTGGAGAGAGTCCCATTCTGTTATAAGATCATGTTCCCCCCTTGCTGATGGATCCTATTATGTTCGTGAACTTCCTAGGCATTTACTGTGTGTGTACACACCATGCAATTTAATGGTGAACCTCTAGGACACGGGCACTCACTTTCTGTGTGTTCTAGTCCACAGTACTTTGCCGGCATTGCGCGTGAAAACTTGGTTCTCGAGTTCAAGTGGAATTGAAACTAGCACCGTGCTTTACATGCTTTCAGATCCCTGTTTTCCCAAGGCAGAAAAATTTGTCTTTTCCTCTATCCTGTGCAGTTCTAGGCACATACTGGCTGTGTAAGAATTCTGGGTGAATCAAAATAAACAGAATCTTTATGAATATATTTGACCTCTTCTACAGAAGTTTGGTGGTGAATGTGTGTGTGTGTGTGTGCGATGTTTTTCTCTTTCTTTCTTTCTTTCTTTCATTCTTTCTTTCTTTCTTTCATTCTTTCTTTCTTCTTTCTTTCTTTCTTTCTTTCTTTCTTTCTTTCTTTCTTTCTTTCTTTCTTTTCTTTCTTTCTTTCTTTCCCTTGCCCTTTCTTTTTCTTTCTTTCCTTTCTTCTTTCTTTTTTTGCTTTAATAATAAGAAAATGTGTACTGGTGGGGCATTGATCATCTGCCTATGGCTCAGGCCGTGATCTCAGTGTCCTGGGATCAAATCCCACATCGGGCTCCCCAAAGGAGCCTGCTTCTCTCTCTGCCTATGTCTCTGCCTCTCTCTCTCTCTCTCTCTCTCTCTCTCTCTCTCTCTCTCACATGAATAACAAAATTAAAAAAAAATAAAAGAAAATGTGTGCTGGTATTCCAACGATTTTCACTTTCCTGACTCACTGAGGGTTTCCCACCCTCAATCCTTGGAGATTGAGTGTAGTATATGTGATATGAAGAAATCAATCTGAATCTTTTCCTCTTTCACAAGCCTCCTGCTCTAGAGGTACACATCTCTAGAAATTGATTTGTGTTTATCTTCCTATCTCACGGGGCCCATATAGGTTGGGGGTTCTGCAAATTATGTGGGAGGGGGAAGAAAAAGGCTGGGCTCATCTGCCATGAGGCCTCCAGAATGGGAAGTAGCCCTAGGGAGATTCAGTGTCCAGCTCAATGCTTTAAAAATGATAGCATAGCTATGCCATCGAATTCCGAGTATCCAGCCGTAGTCATAGCTCTTTTTTCTATCAGTGCCAAGACATCTCACGTCTTTGGACAGAAGATGATAACTCTGGCTTTCCCTAGGAATGTTAGAACAAGGCTAAGATTGCGGCACCTGGGTGGCTCAGTGGTTGAGCATCTGCCTTCGGCCCAGAGCGTGACCCCAGGGTCCTAGGATCAAGTCCCCACGTCGGGCTCCCTGCATGGAGCCTGCTTCTCCCTCCGCCTGTGTCCCTGCCTCTCCATCTGTCTCTCATGAATAAATAGATAAAATCTTTTAAAAAAAGAAAAAAAAAAGAATAAGGCTGAGATTGTCTTTCAAGATTGAGTTCTTCCACTGAAGAAGATGTAGTTTGACATTTGTTTGTATTATGGTCTTTCTCAGTGGTTTGGGTGGTTAACATATGAGAAGCATCATACATATGTTGTGATTACTGTATTATACTGAAGTTAAACCAACCTTCAAAAGATCGTCCCGCTGTATGAAGGGGATATCTCACTCGAAGGAGTCAACTTACAAATAATTGCCAGAGGCCACAGATGATAAGTTAGGCCCCAGAGAAATAAGACTGAATATCTTATTTAATCATCAAATCACTGCTAACCGAACAAAGCTGACACATGCAAGTAACCCTGCATTTCATCACTGGAGATCATTCCTTGGGCAATCATCATTTTCTATCAATAAGCTGCAGGGGAGAAGTTGTGCTCACATCAGTAAGAAGTCCATAAGTGAGCTAAGAGGCTCACACTCAGGAGAGACTGGGGTTTTACCAACGAGGAAATGTCTTGGTCTAAAATGTGGAAAAAGACATACTCGGGCTCAGGTGGACAAGGAGGTTGAAAACAGTCAATAAGTCAGTGCCAAAAGGCTGCAAGGTGAGCAGGATCTTTGCATTCATAACCTCCATGGTGTGGTGCATCTATTCATCCCTTTAACACGTATGTTTGTGAGTGCCCACTCCGGCCCAAGCACCTGTGTGAATTGATAGAACAACTACCACGTGAAAAAGAATTAGGATTTCTGTCTTAGAAAAGTTTTTGAATACATATAACGGACCCATACTCCTTAACTCCTGTTATATGCAAAGCATTCTTACAAAATAAAAAAAGCACCAATACCAATTCAATAAGTAAAAAGGGTAAGCAATTTTACTAAAAGTACCCTAAAATATATATTTAGAATTAATCAGTGATGAAAAGATAGAGTACTTGTTAAAAAATAAACGCAAAATATTAACATATTGACGTTACCTATCAGAGAAGCAGAACTATGAAAGAATTTTATTTTTTAATAATAACTTTATTTTTTATTGGTGTTCAATTTGCCAACATACAGAATAACACCCAGTGCTCATCCCGTCAAGTGCCCCGTCAGTGCCCGTCACCCATTCACCCCCAGCCCCCGCCCTCCTCCCCTTCCACCACCCCTAGTTCGTTTCCCAGTTAGGAGTGTTTATGTTCTGTCTCCCTTTCTGATATTTCCTACCCATTTCTTCTCCCTTCCCCTCTATTCCCTTTCACTATTATTTATATTCTCTAAATGAATGAGACCATATAATGTTTATCCTTCTCTGATGACTTATTTAACTCAGCATAATACCCTCCATTTCTATCCACGTTGAAGCAAATGGTGGGTATTTGTCGTTTCTAATGGCTGAGGAATATTCCATTGTGTGCATAGACCACAGCTTCTTTATCCATCATCTTTCGATGGACACCGAGGCTCCTTCCACAGTTTGGCTATTGTGGACATTGCTGCTAGAAACATCGGGGTGCAGGTGTCCCGGCGTTTCACTGCATCTGTATCTTTGGGGTAAATCCCCAGCAGTGCAATTGCTGGTTGTAGGCAGGTCTAGTTTTAACTCTTTGGGGAACCTCCACACAGTTTTCCAGAGTGGCTGTACCAGTTCACATTCCTACCAACAGTGCAAGAGGGTTCCCTTTTCTCCGCATCCTCTCCAACATTTGTGGTTTCCTGCCTTGTTAATTTTCCCCATTCTCACTGGTGTGAGTTGGCATCTCATTGTGGTTTGATTTGTATTTCCCTGATGGCAAGTGATGCAGAGAATTTTCTCATGTGCGTGTTGCCCATGTCTATGTCTTCCTCTGTGAGATTTCTGTTCATGCCTTGTGCCCATTTCATGATTGGATTGTTTGTTTCTTTGGTGTTGAGTTTAATAAGTTCTTTATAGATCTTGGAAACTAGCCCTTTTTCTGATACGTCATTTGCAAATATCTTCTCCCATTCTGTAGGTTGTCTTTGAGTTTTGTTGACTGTATCCTTTGCTGTGCAAAAGCTTCTTATCTTGATGAAGTCCCAATAGTTCATTTTTGCTTTTGTTTCTTTTGCCTTCGTGGATGTATCTTGCAAGAAGTGACTGTGGCCGAGTTCAAAAAGGGTGTTGCCTGTGTTCTCCTCTAGGATTTTGATGGAATCTTGTCTCACATTTAGATCTTTCATCCATTTTGAGTTTATCTTTGTGTATGGTGAAAGAGAGTGGTCTAGTTTCACTCTTCTGCATGTGGATGTCCAATTTTCCCAGCACCATTTATTGAAGAGACTGTCTTTCTTCCAGTGGCTAGTCTTTCCTCCTTTATCGAATTTTAATGCCTACTGTTGGTAAGCACCACGAAGGGCTTTCATTTATTGGCTGATGAGAGTTTAAATTGCTGTAAAGTTCCCAGGTTGTAACTTTGCGATGTCTGCCTTAGTTAAAAACGCCTTCACTGGTGACCTTATGATTCAAATTATAGGAAAGAGTTTTATTTATTCGTGAGAGACACAGAGAGAGGCAGAGACACAGGCAGAGGGAGAAGCAGGCTCCCTGCTGGGACTCGATACCAGGACCGCGGGGTCATGCCCTGAGCCAAAGGCAGACACTCAACCACGGAGCCCCCCAGGCACCCCTCAAATTTTAGAAATCTATCCTAAGAGATCATAGTACATGTTGCAATGCTTCATGCAGGTGAGAGCACTGCTCGTGAGAACAACCGTAAGCGTCTCCGTATCTTGGCTGCTGAGACCTTCAGGAGGCTCTTCTGTTTCATGGGCCATTTTCCTCTGTTACCAGTCGGTACCTCTGGCTTCACCTGGCGCTGAGCGGGGACAGGGAGGAAGGTGGAAGCGGGGCTGGAGCTGAGGCTGGGTTGGGGCTGTGGTCCAAACCCAGGCGACTCAGGAAGCGCAGCGAGCTCAAACCCAGTCTTGGCATTAGATCACCCAATATCATGGGGGAAGCACGGCCAGGGAGTGTGCGAGTGTTTCTTCCCACAGATGGAGCCACAGTGACCCTGATGATCCCTTCTGCTTTCATCAGTTCAACACACCTGAGCCCGGCAGGAGCCCTTGGTGGGGTACAGAAGGGGGCGTCAGACCATGACGCCCGGCATCCGGGCGCTTGCTGTCACAGGGCAGTGCATCACCCTGCTCTGGGACAGGACACTGAAAAGGGTCAGGCACATAGGAGAATAAACACACGGGCACACGGGCACGTTGTCTACACTGGCACAAACATCCTTCCCTCTTCTGACCACTTGTTTTGAAACATTTTTCTTTTTTTTTTCCTAGAAAATGGGTCTCCGTAACCATGGAAATGGCTGTTGTTTCCAGCCCAAGGGGATAGAGGATTGTGTGTTTAAGGAGATACTAAGTAAGCCTTGATTGCTGCTCTTCCAGAGCATGCAGCTTCATCTGGGCACTGCTCTCACGCTCCCAAAGGGGGCCCAAGTGGCAGCGGCTCTGGGCCTGCCCTCCGAGCGCCCACGTCCAGTCGAGAGCTGACTTCAGCTGCGTGCCCTTGCAGCTGACGGCAGGTGTGCACAGACCAGCCCCTGTGCCCCTCAGCAACGCGTGCAGTGCAGGTGGGAGACGGCTGCAACCACTTACAGGCCCTCCGGCCGCCAAAGCTCCGACGTCAACTTCGGCCCGCGGGTCTCGGGGAGCCCCCCAGGTTGTGCCCCGGCTCCTCAGGAGCCTCTGATTCCTCCTCCTGGATGGTCTCTGGGGATCGAGGCCAAGCCCGTCAAGGCCGCCTCCACGCCCAAGAAATGATGGCCTGCGGAGGCCTGACCGGACAGGAGCTGAGGCCACTTGGCCTGAGGTTAGCCTTGGGTTTTCATCTTTGTCACACTCAGTGCTTTCTGATAAATCTAATAAATCTCCTCTTGTTTAAGTGACAGGTAGTTGAGAGTGAGTGTTCTTTTCTTTTGTTCGTTTTGGCAAATCCTCAAAAGGGAAAATCAACCCACTTATCCCAAAAGGGAGGAGAAATAAGTTGAAACAGAAGCAACGTCTAATTGCTTAGCAGTGGACAGACCTTTGAGGGGGGGCAGGCTTTAGACTAGAGACCCCTGTGCAGACCCGGAGAAGGGTGTGTGGCTCCTGGGGGGTCCTGGGATCTCCCGGCGCGGGATAGAATGGAGGACACACACAGACGTGAGCAGGGTAGGCAGGAAAGGTGACGAGTACCTGCACCCCCTCTTCCTGGAAATTTCACCCCTTGAGGAGATTCCCGCCTTTGCCTGGCCCACTCTCTGGCCTTTGCTTCACTGATCTGGGCAACAGTGGAGGAGAAAAGGGAAAGACGGCAAGAAAGGCTGCATTCATCTACGGTACACAGCGCAAGAGGCCATGCGGGACAGCAGAGTGGGTGCCCCGTGGCCCGTGGGCCCAAAGGGGCTGGGGCAGTGGGGAGGGACCAGGCTTGGCCCTGCCAACCGGGCCCCCTGGCCTTTGCAGATGTGGGAGGGTCTGAGAGGCACAACCGCCCCTCAACGGAAAGCCTTAGAGATGGGAAGGCTTAGAGAGGGGAAGGCTTAGAGACAGGAAGGCTTAGAGAGGGGAAGGCTTAGAGGTGGGAAGGCTTAGAGAGGGGAAGGCTTAGAGGGGGGAAGGCTTAGAGGGGGGAAGGCTTAGAGGGGGGAAGGCTTAGAGACGGGAAGGCTTAGGGAGGGGAAGGGTTAGAGACGGGAAGGCTTAGAGACGGGAAGGCTTAGAGAGGGGAAGGCTTAGAGGTGGGAAGGCTTAGAGAGGGGAAGGCTTAGAGGGGGGAAGGCTTAGAGGGGGGAAGGCTTAGAGACGGGAAGGCTTAGGGAGGGGAAGGGTTAGAGACGGGAAGGCTTAGAGACGGGAAGGCTTAGAGAGGGGAAGGCTTAGAGGTGGGAAGGCTTAGAGGGGGGAAGGCTTAGAGGGGGGAAGTCTTAGAGGGGGGAAGGCTTAGAGACGGGAAGGCTTAGAGACGGGAAGGCTTAGAGAGGGGAAGGCTTAGAGATGGGAAGGCTTAGGGAGGGGAAGGCTTAGAGATGGGAAGGCTTAGAGACGGGAAGGCTTAGAGAGGGGAAGGCTTAGAGGTGGGAAGGCTTAGAGAGGGGAAGGCTTAGAGGGGGGAAGGCTTAGAGGGGGGAAGTCTTAGAGACGGGAAGGCTTAGGGAGGGGAAGGGTTAGAGACGGGAAGGCTTAGAGATGGGAAGGCTTAGAGAGGGGAAGGCTTAGAGGTGGGAAGGCTTAGAGAGGGGAAGGCTTAGAGGGGGGAAGTCTTAGAGGGGGAAGGCTTAGAGACAGGAAGGCTTAGGGAGGGGAAGGCTTAGAGACGGGAAGGCTTAAGACGGGAAGGCTTAGAGAGGGGAAGGCTTAGAGATGGGAAGGCTTAGAGAGGGGAAGGCTTAGAGAGGGGAAGGCTTAGAGACGGGAAGGCTTAGAGAGGGGAAGGCTTAGAGAGGGGAAGGCTTAGAGACGGGAAGGCTTAGAGAGGGGAAGGGTTAGAGACGGGAAGGCTTAGAGACAGGAAGGCTTAGGGAGGGGAAGGCTTAGAGACGGGAAGGCTTAAGATGGGAAGGCTTAGAGAGGGGAAGGCTTAGAGATGGGAAGGCTTAGAGACAGGAAGGCTTAGAGAGGGGAAGGCTTAGAGAGGGGAAGGCTTAGAGACGGGAAGGCTTAGAGAGGGGAAGGCTTAGAGATGGGAAGGCTTAGAGACAGGAAGGCTTAGAGAGGGGAAGGCTTAGAGGTGGGAAGGCTTAGAGAGGGGAAGGCTTAGAGGGGGGAAGGCTTAGAGGGGGGAAGTCTTAGAGACGGGAAGGCTTAGGGAGGGGAAGGGTTAGAGACGGGAAGGCTTAGAGATGGGAAGGCTTAGAGAGGGGAAGGCTTAGAGGTGGGAAGGCTTAGAGAGGGGAAGGCTTAGAGGGGGGAAGTCTTAGAGGGGGAAGGCTTAGAGACAGGAAGGCTTAGGGAGGGGAAGGCTTAGAGACGGGAAGGCTTAAGACGGGAAGGCTTAGAGAGGGGAAGGCTTAGAGATGGGAAGGCTTAGAGAGGGGAAGGCTTAGAGAGGGGAAGGCTTAGAGACGGGAAGGCTTAGAGAGGGGAAGGCTTAGAGATGGGAAGGCTTAGAGACAGGAAGGCTTAGAGAGGGGAAGGCTTAGAGAGGGGAAGGCTTAGAGATGGGAAGGCTTAGAGAGGGGAAGGGTTAGAGACGGGAAGGCTTAGAGACAGGAAGGCTTAGGGAGGGGAAGGCTTAGAGACGGGAAGGCTTAAGATGGGAAGGCTTAGAGAGGGGAAGGCTTAGAGATGGGAAGGCTTAGAGACAGGAAGGCTTAGAGAGGGGAAGGCTTAGAGAGGGGAAGGCTTAGAGACGGGAAGGCTTAGAGAGGGGAAGGCTTAGAGATGGGAAGGCTTAGAGACAGGAAGGCTTAGAGAGGGGAAGGCTTAGAGAGGGGAAGGCTTAGAGACGGGAAGGCTTAGAGAGGGGAAGGGTTAGAGGGGGGAAGGCTTAGAGGCGGGAAGGCTTACAGGCGGGAGGCTTAGAGACCGGAAGGCTTAGGGAGGGGAAGGCTTAGAGATGGGAAGGCTTAGAGGTGGAAAGGCTTAGAGGTGGGAAGGCTTAGAGGCGGGAAGGCTTAGGGAGGGGAAGGCTTAGAGACGGGAAGGCTTAGAGAGGGGAAGGGTTAGAGGGGGGAAGGCTTAGGGAGGGGAAGGCCTAGAGACGGGAAGTCTTAGAGGCAGGAAGGCTTAAGGAGGGGAAGACTTAGGAGGGGAAGGCTTAGAGGCGGGAAGGTTTAGGAAGGGGAAGGCATAGAGGCGGGAAGGCTTAGAGAGGGGAAGGCTTACAGACGGGACAGCTTACAGGCGGGAGGCTTAGAGACGGGAAGGCTTAGGGAGGGGAAGGCTTAGAGACGGGAAGACTTAGAGAGGGGAAGGCTTAGAGATGGGAAGGCTTAGAGATAGGAAGGCTTAGAGGTGGGAAGGGATAGAGGCGGGAAGGCTTAGAGAGGGGAAGGCTTACAGACGGGAAGGCTTACAGGAGGGAGGCTTAGAGACGGGAAGGCTTAGGGAGGGGAAGGCTTAGAGGCGGGAAGGCTTAGGCAGGGGAAGGCTTAGAGGCGGGAAGGCTTAGGCAGGGGAAGGCTTAGAGACGGGAAGGCTTAGAGACAGGAAGGCTTAGAGGTGGGAAGGGATAGAGGCGGGAAGGCTTAGAGGCCAGAAGGCTTAGAGGTGGGAAGGCTTAGAGAGGAGAAGACAGACACCATGAAGCCCCCCAGGGTGCCCTCAGGAGCTGCCAGGGCAGAATGGAGTTGCTCCCGGGGCTCTCTGGATGTCCTGCTGACTTTCCTTGGGATGCAGCTCGCTGGGTTTGCGGGATCCTGCAGCCACAGCGTGGAGGGTGCCGAGCTCTGGGCTTGGGGGGCAGGTGTCCAGGTCAGACGGTCGGCGCCAGGCCTGGGCCTGGGGCGTCCTCGCCACCGATGGGATGGAGGCCGTGGCTGCTGTCCCTTCCCGCCCAAGCCTGCTGGCCTCACACGCATCCACCTGCAAACCCACAATGTTTCCTAAAGGCACTCAGGAGCCACCACCGCCTTGGCCCAGCCCGAACCCCCAAACCCCCGACATGGCCCCACCTGGCCCCGGGCCTGCCTCCACCACCAGTCTCCCACCTGCTTCCACCACCTGCCTCCACTACCTGCCTCCGCTACCTGCCGCGCACTCGCTTTCCACCATCATTAGGATCCCGCCTGCCCAGCAGCCCGCAGCTCCCGCCAGAATGAGGCATCACAGTTGTGCGTACACCTGCCCGAACTGGCCTTCGCCTCCTACTTGTCTCGTATTAGTTTCCACTGCACCAATAAAAAATATGCTATAGATTCATGTTTCTTTATTTTCTTATATTTCTTAGAATGGAGGGACGCCCGGGGGGGTGTGGGGGGTGGCGCCCGGGTGGCTGAGCACCTGCCTCTGGCTCGGGCAGTGACCCCGGGTCCTGAGATCGAGTCCCATGTCCGGCTACCTGCAGGGAGCCTGCTTCCTCCTCTGCCTGTGTCTCTCCCTCTCTCTCTGGGTCTCTCAGGAATAAATAAATATAGTTCTAAAAAAAAGATTTAAAAAGAAGAATATAAGAGTAGGAATTTGTCCTGTTTTGTTTCACCCCTTATGCCTAGGCTGATATATGGCACCTATCCAATTAATATTAGTTAAATTAATAAATAGGTTACTTCCTTGAGGTTTATGCTTCCGTCTCCCGAGGCAGGGGGTGAAATAGCGCTGTCCTTCCCAAGTACTCACTATTTCTGTTTGCAAGAGCATGTGTTTCCCCTCCCCAGCGCGCCCACAGTGGCCTGGCGACTTGCCCGGCCAACAAGATGCGCAGATGAGCAAGTCAGTGGTACTCCTGGTAAGCTGAGGCACCAGGAGCTGCGCTGGGGTTCCCCATTACTCTCCTCGCAGGTAATGAACCCTCGATAGCTCATTTCAGTAAAACAACAAGGAGCTTCTTCATTTTGGGCCCTATAATAAAGAAAATGTGGGACACAGCCACACCATCCATGGAAGACACCGGGGTATGAGCGAGAAATAAAGGTTTGGTGCTGTAAGCCGAGACGAGGAGCCTGTTATGCAGCAGCATCTGGTGCCTGCACCTGCTGACGGAGGGGCACTGAGGGACGCTCGCCGGCCCATGGATGTGCCCGTGATGCCTTCTCACCTCGGGGAGCGTGTGCTCTCTTGAATGAGTGTGCTTGTCCTGGTTAGGAATTCTTTTTTTTTCCTTTTTTAAGATTTTACTTATTTATTTATGAGAGACAGAGAGAGAGAGAGGCAGAGACACAGGCAGAGGGAGAAGTAGGCTCCCTGCAGGGAGCCCAACGCAGGACTCGATCCCGGGACCCAGGACCCCGGGGTCACATCCTGAGCTGAAGGCAGATGCTCAACCGCTGAGCCACCCAGGCGTCCCCTGGTTAGGAATTCTTTGGGGGACACTCTCTCCAACCTGAAGGGGACAGGAAGAGGGGCCACTCTGGGGCCTTAGACATTCTCCACAGGCAGAGTGTGACTCCTGGACTTGGACTTTTGCACAGGTGAATCCGGGTCAGTGATGCAGACACCCATTCAAAATGCATTGCCTTGAATTTCCAAACCTGCCACTAGCCCTTCCTTGTTCTTTTTTTTTTTTTTAAGATTTTATTTATTTATTCATGATAGACATAGAGAGAGAGGCAGAGACACAGGCAGAGGGAGAAGCAGGCTTCATGCAGGGAGCCCGACATGGGACTCGATCCCGGGCCTCCAGGATCACACCCTGGGCTAAAGGCAGGCGCTAAACCGCTGAGCCACCCGGCGACCCCTACCCTTTCCTTGTTCTGAGAAAAAAACCCAGAGAAGGGAAGAGCCGGCGGACGAGCTCCACGGCCCCTGCCCAGGCCCAGGCGTTCTGTCGGGATGCAGAGCAGAATGAGGGGGCTTCCATCAACCTCCGGGCTGCACAAGAAAGGAGCGGGGACTAGAGCCGATGCCAGGGGCACGGCAGGCGTGCACCCCACCCAGCTGCGGTTTCATCCCTGAAGGCTACATCCAGCCACACTGAGCCCAGCTCGGCCTCCACAGCCAGGACTCCAGATCCCGGCCTCCGTGGGGGTGGGCGTCCGTGCCCCTCTTGCCTGGGCTTCCTCAAAATGCAGACTTCCAGGATTTAGGCTTGAGATTCCCACGACTCCAATCAAGCCCCACGGGATGTGAGGGACCTCGGCCCTCGAGGCTGTCCCCCCGTCCCCCAACTCCTCTCAGACTACCGAAGCAAGCCTCAAGGCCGCGGGCTGGACCAGTGCGGCCTCCGCTGCCTCCTGCCATTCCCCGAGGTCTGGCCTCAGACAGATGCTGCGGTGATGCTTTGCATTCCAGCCTCAACACAACAATACCTCTTCTTCTTTTCCAACAAAAGAATTTTCCAGCGAGTGAAACCAAGTACATTTTATGAATTAATGAGACAAGGAAAAAGGACTTAAGCTTCCTGTGGAGGCTCTGAGAAGGGCCAGGCTGCCCATGAAATATTTAGAGACATTTTCCCAAGGTAATGGGCTGTAATGAATGGGTAAAATCGAGAGCTGTTTTCCAGAGCCCACAGCGACTGAAGCCTAGAGCTGGGGCCTCGGTGTGATGTTTAGCCCTCGCCCCTGTCCTGCCATCCCTGCATGGAGCATCAGTTCCATCCTCCCCAGCCTGTGAAATCCATCCTTACCATTGAATCATCTGTCTGTCTGTTGCAATTGCAGCCCTGGCCTGCAGACGTGAGGGGTTGGATCAGATGACACTGAGATTACAGAGAACACACTCGATTGTGCTGTGATCACAGCCATGTATGTGATCATACATGGCTGTTTTGTAAATTCTGAAGCAAAGATCCCATGCACGCTCCAGATCTTGCAAGATGGGTTGGTCCCTGAAGCCCCAGGGATGACACACCTTAGTCATATAGAAGTAGCTCCAGGGATGAGCATCTGTCACATTATTCTAATATCTAAGGAGCTTGCAGCCAGGTCATCTATTCACAATCTCATTTGCTGTGCATAAAACTCACTTTGTTGCCATTCGTACCAGCCGATCTAGAGTCCCACAGAGGATTGGATTGGATTAGGGTGAACAGGAAAACCACGACACATTACCATTATCTTCGCAAAGCTCCAAGTTACAAACCTTAGCCCCCAGGACAGGTGTAGCACTGCAGATGCATTAGGTTCTGGCCCCCTGATGTTTTCAACAAAATTACACAATAATCTTTAAAAACAGGATATGCAGTTTAAATTCTGGATGGCTATTTTTTTCTTTCTTTCTTTCTTTCTTTCTTTCTTTCTTTCTTTCTTTCTTTTTTTTCTTTTAGAGAGAGAAAAAGAACATATGAGTGAGGTCAGGGTTGAATAGGGAGAAAGAGAATCGAGAGACAATCTTAAGCATGCTCCATGCTGGGCGTGGGGCTCAATCTCATGACCCTGAGATCGTGACCTCAGCCCAACTCGAGTCAGATGATTAACCGACTGAGCCACCCGGGCACCCCTACATGGCTATTCTTAAGCCTTGAAAGATACGGTATTACTGGCCCTGCGTTTTAAACATGGCAAGTTTGACGGAAATGCTAATTGTTGGGCTTTAAACCGTCATGTGTTCTTCAGTTGCCACCACTTCCTAGGATATCATTTTCATCTCATCCCTCATGGTCATTTGAGTCTGTGACATTGAAAACCTGTTTTGTGATACAATGGGTAGCTGAAGATGTTCGGGAATAAGCTCTATTTAATACCTAAGCTTTCTCCCATTCAGGTGGGATGCAAGGCATGTTGAGCCCTGGCCAGCATGGAGTCAGCATCTTCCCTCTCTGTGCTGTGCCATCGTTGCCCCAGAAATCAGCACTGCAGATAAGATCACCTTTTTGTTACCCCAGGGAAGACTTTGATTGTCAGGGAGCTCTCTCCTGTGGTGCTTATGATTACAGAGGGCTTCTCTGGAGTCCAGTCTCACCCTATTTCTTTGAGTAATGGGCAGTCCCAGTGCAGCAGTCCGGTTGATTATTTCAGCAGTTGTGTCATGTAGCATCATATCCCACCTGTGAATGACTTGCTCTCTTCTCTTGAGCAGGAAGGTCCCTGTTGGGGGATTGGGGTGTCCCACTGACACCTCAGCACCATGCTGTTTTCTGTTGTAGGTTTTACCCCAGACACAGAGATCAGTGGCATCTATATGCACCTTATAACAAAAAGCACCAGCTGGAAAGAGCCTACCAGATATCCACATTTTGATGAACACACACAGGATTGTTATTCATCCCCCTGCCCTGACCCTTGCACCATTATAGGAAAAAGAAAAAAAAAAAAAAAAACTGTCGTCACCCTCTTGTCCTCTGAGACATTTTGACCTGACACTTTGAAATGTACTAGGCAAGCAAAGGCAAGCACTGGATCTCCTCCCAAGGTCAGAGGGGAAAACATCAGTGCTATCCTATCATCAGAACACTGGCTCCACAACTTGAAGTTTCTAGCCCAGACTTAACTCTCACATTTACAACACACTGAGGACATGTCCAAAGGGAATGGATCCTCAGCAAATCACAGGATAGCTAACCCTCGATCTGAAGTATTTCCTAATCCTGTCCACGACTTGATCATCCCAGTTGGTCTCTAACCCAAAACCTGGCTGAACTTTAAGAAGAAACCCTAATTCTGACTTCACATGCAGTCCCATAGACTTCCTGAAGATTCGGGGACTTTTTCTAGCTGACAAGAGCAAGATGGCTCTTTGAGCCAATGGTAAACTCTGCTCCTAGGAGCCATTTTTAGCTTAGTTTCTTCTCTTAAAACATCCATTTTTGAAATTGATAAAAAAAAATTTAACAGAATAAATTCTCCGAATAAAGAGCATGTATATCTATATACGAATCATCCTTTGTTACCCTCATTTACTTGGGACAAGGAGTATATTACTGAGGAAGGAGAAACAGGAAGGAGAGAAAGGAGAGGAAGGGTGGAGGAGTAAAATTAGAATGGAAGAAAAGAAGACAAAGAAGCGGCAAGGAGAGGGAGGGAGAAGAGAGGAGGAGAAGGAAAAGGAGAACAACAGAAAGAATTAGTATTATTCTCTCCTAAGGAGGATCATTTCAGAAAGATAAAGGTTGAGGACCACACTCAATTCATGCCCCACTCAGCTGCCAGCAAGGCAGCCCTCACTATATGCAGGCTTATTCTGGACCCAATATTGAGCCAAGCAGACCTTGGCTTAGAAGTAAATGGATAACTCTCTTCCCACCACTCATTGGGGCAGGAAGTGGTCTTCAACCTCTGCATCTGTGACTGTTTGGCCCAAGGAGTCAAATGTCCACTTGGACTTGATGTTGTTGCTGCCTCTAAACCAAAACCATGACAGAAGAAATTCGCCCACCAGAATGGCCCCTTGCCTTGCTCCTCTGCTCACAGCAGCACTCATTGAGCTAGAAGTCTTGACCTCGCACTTATCTAGCCAGTGGCAGCCTTAACTTTGCCAGTTACTGCCACCGAGGGGTGGGTTTCACATCTGACACCAATGCATCAATGTAGACAATGCTCTATGGTCTTGGGATTCCACCCAACACTGAGAAGTGACTGCTTCTATAGATTATAACTTCTGGTATATGAATTTCAATTTCACTGAACTTGAGTTAGGATTTGGATGTTTCCTTCTCCCCAACTCCTGTTTCTTTCTTTCAGGCTCTACCTCTCTGAGCCCAGCTCACTGTCTTCTGTCTTGAGGAGGCTCCATCATACCACTGGTTGGGCTAGTCCAGTTATAGCAGGACTGTGTTTCAGAATTTGAGTGCAATGGTTCCCAAGAATTCCTTTTCCTGTCACCTAGCTCATCAGAGATTCTGATAAATGTAGGAAAAAATGTAGAAGAAGAAAATAGGTGATATTCCATTATTGGCTCTCTGGGAAAGAGTCCCCTGTACATTTCATTATTATTTAAGCCTTCAGAAAGTGCTGAGGATCAAACACCCATCTTATCCGCAAATGACTATTTAAATGTAAATCAGATCTTATCACTTTTTTCTAGGAGCCTGTATCAGCTACCTGCTGCACTGAGAATATAATCAAAACTTTGCACATGGCTCACAGGCACTGCATGCTCCGGACCGGATTTATCTCCTCCAGCCCATCCTTGCCACATTCCTTCTTATGCTCCATGATCCAATACGATCACTTTCTTCTAGCTCTTAAAATGCAACACACATTTTCCCACTTCTGGGCTTTCCATTGTCACAGACCTTGTATCTCTGCTTAGATCACTATTCTCACGACTCCTCTTATCACTCAGTTGTCAGCCTCATAGCAAGACACTTTCTGCTGATCCTCTTGGAATAGGTCATATTAATCCCCATCATGGCACTCTATGAGTTTTACTCATTACTGGAATTGGTAACTTCACAGTAATTTTTTTTCAATTGTGTATAATATGTTTTCCCAATTAGACTGTCCATGAAGATGGAGATCACATCTTTTTTGGGTACCAATATATCTTCATTGCTTGGTACATAGTAAAACCTCAATACACATGTTTGTATATATGAATAAATCAGTGATGGAATACAATGATGGGTAGAGCTAAATCAAATTTCATTTTCTGATATTTAATTTTATAGATACCGTAAATTGATATATGAGTACAGATGTAGAGAATCCTAGAATGTTTTCTTTCCATTCTCTGCCATTTTCAGCCTAAAATTATTCTGTTCACTGAGCTTTGTGTTAGTTCCATTTGTCATGTGCTGTCACTTGTTTTCATCTACACAGAAGTAATGTCTGTAAAAGAGCCTGAATCCCTTCTCTTTTGTCTCTCCACTGGAGTTCTGGAAGTACAACCATAGCACTATCTCATTCAAATTGTTTTAAGACACCTTTGACTACAGGGATTGGCTACCCAGTTTTGGATCTCAGAATGATTACAAGGAGAAATGTCTATAGCTTCCCTAATGCCACAGGCTTGGTTTTTCTTCACATCGAAGTTTCTTCTGTGGGTTGGAGAAAGTAAAAATAGCACTTTAGAGAAGACCAAGAATAACAAAAATATTAATAGCGAATAATTTCCTCTGAATTTCACCGAGATCCTAAAAAGCACGGAAGAGCAGTATGGAGACTAGAGCTTTGGCATTTGACACACCTTTTTAAAATTATGACTCAGTGCGTGGTGAGAAGCTTACTCAAAATTAATCCTTTAGAGATGAGTATATACTCATCTGTCAAGGGAGAATAATACTATTAACATTTAGAATGGTTTTGAAGATTAAAAGAGATAATAGGACATCCAAAACAGTGTCTCACTCAAAAAGACATTAATTTCACTCCTTCTGTGGTCTTTAAAGCTCATTCTTTATCTCCAGTTGTAGAAGGAGTAGAGGTCTTCAGGAAATTTCTATTCTTGCCTGTGCAGTGACCCAGTGTAGGAGGGTCTCAAGCAGTACAGAAAACATTTTTTTCCTACTGTAGAGGGATTGAGAGTCTGTAAATACTACTGAGAGAATGTCTAAATACTACTTAGTAAGATAACATCTGAAAATAAAACACAATGAAACTGTATTACTCCATGACTGGACACCTTTGTTACAAGTCTTATCTTCCCTCTCTCTACTCACAGTGATATGTTCCTGGTCACTTGATGAAGGATCTACCCAGTTCTCTCCATTAATTTCCAGAATATTCAGGGAAGCACAACCTTTGCTCTAGTCTATAGGTACCAATCTTAGTTAATATTTTCTACTAAGCTACTGGTGATAAAATGAGTGCTTTTTCCCTTTGTTTTGATATTTAATATAAAGCCCTCTTGGTTAGATCCTCAAGGGTGACTGGAAGGTAGAGATAAAGAGAACTTCTTGACCTGCTGGTGCTTAAGTACTTTCTGAAAGAGATATCACACCTGGAAGCCTCAGCCATCCTTCTGGATCCATGTTCAGCTTCCATTTCACCTCTGTGTATGTTTTTTGGAGTCCAACTGCCTTCTTCAGTTATACTTTCAGCAGTGGCTTTGCTGGCACATCCTGGCTTGCCTGGAGATTCCAATCTTGTGTTATCCTTCAGGTAGATTGTATTTCCCAAAGTTGATTGCAACACTCTCATCCCACATCCCTCTCTCTGACCTTGCCTTTCACCATCAAGAAGTAGATTCTAATTTCTCTTGCCTTACATCTGGGTGAGAATATGGCTCAATGGTCACCCAGCAGAAAACCAACAATAACTTACCAGTCTTGTGAGTGAGCTATTTTGCAGGTCTAGCAAATTCCACAGTGCCAGCCAACATTTGACAAACAAGAAAGAACCTCATATGAGCCCCTTCCAAATAGCTGACACAAAAGATTGTGAGAAAAATTAAAAGGTAGTCTTAAGTTACTAAGTTTTAGGGTAATTTGTGGTAACTAGAATAGTTTTAGATGGGCCATAGTAAGCAGATTTTCCTGGCACATCTGTTTACCTAGATTAAATATATTTCTTTTGTCCTATGCTCCAGGGATAACTACACTCCAATAGAATTCTCATTTGAAGCTTTCATCTTCTGTGCCTGGAATTAAACTTTTATATCTGAGTTGCCATTGGAGATACGAAGCATACATAGCCATGGTGAAACTACACTGGCATGAAGATTAGACAAGCTAGTCAGGAACATTACCATCCATTTTTTTTAAAGTATTTTATTTATTTATTCACAAGACACACACACACACACACACACACACACACAGAGGCAGAGACACAGGCAGAGGGAGAAGCAGGCTCCATGCAGGGAGCCCGATGTGGGACTCAATCCTGGTCTCCAGGATCAGGCCCTGGGTTGAAGGCAGACGCTCAACTGCTGAGCCACCCAAGGGTCCCACCATCCATTTTTGATAGCAGATCCTTTTTCCTTTATTGGGAAGACTATCTGGCTTTCTCACTTCAGAAGGCTCTGTGCCATAATCCTTGGAGGTTGAGAAAGGTGATTTGAAGACTCAAACATCTCTATGCTTTTAGAGTCTTAGCAAGAAGGAGATTCACAGAAGCTATTTACCTATGTAGAATGTCACCAAAAAGGCTTCTGGATGAAAAAGGAGGAAGCCTAGCTTTTTGATTCATTATATCTGCAGGCTAGGACAGAAAGATACCAGGAGCCTTTCTCATATCTAAGTGCAGACTGTTATCTGGCATCTAGGAAAGATGAAAAAAAAAAAGAGATGGGGATAAAAGTTTCTGCATTTTTAATGTCCATCCGCGTACTGTAATCACCATACCATCTTAACTCTAAAGACCAAAGTAAACAGACTAGGACTCTGAGATAGAAAATAGGAATTGTGTCCTACTGATCCAATAAAATTAAGTACTCAATGCAATCAATGAGAATATGGCCTAGGGCATACATGGATGGCAATAACAAACTCAAATTACATTTCTAATTAGCTCAGGATAAAAGAATAATTCTATAAAAATAAACAGAGGTAAACCAGAGTAAGGATTTGTTTTAAAGTCGAGGCATTTGAAAAATATTTCTTGGTAGGAAAATTTAGCACTACTGAGGCTTCTTAATTATGGAGAAGTGAGAAAATACCATTTAGGAAAGCAACCAGAAATCATGGATTTAATACATGTCCTGAATGTCTTCCCCTTAAATCCCATTGAAACATATATAAAATATTCTGAAGCAAAGTAACAAGCAAAATCTTCTTGAAATTCAAGGATGATTAACAAAATATCTGGCTTGACTCATATTAAATATGAGTCTCCAAATACTATTATCTTGCTGGCAAATGTTTTCACGTAGTGTCTTCATTGAAGAAGTTCTTGAATCACAATCATATTAAGGACACTCTATCAACTAAACAGCAGGAGCTCTATTTAAATGTATAAAATCAATTAACTCTCTATATTAACTGTATATAAAGATATAAAACAAGATTTGAAAATAGGTAGTGTCAAGCCAAGTTTGATTAATAAAGAGATGTTAATCATTTTTCTTTCCTCCAGGTAAATCACTGTTTCCTCCCCTCTTCTTTCAAGCAGGTAGATGTGTTCATGGTATAGGGAAAACAATGTGATAAGATGACAAAGTGGGAAGGAGTCAGGGCCAAATTCTTGGCTTTTGGTTTTCTCGGCATTTGTCTTCTGTGGTGTAATAGTGTCTGTGCATAAGCATCATATATGGAGGACACATGATGGGAGATAATAGTCTCCTACCAGAAGCCTCATAGGCCAAACGGTAGTTAAGAATTAGAGAGGGATGGAAGGTGTATTATGAAAGCAAAAGGGTTAATGGGTCTGTGGAAAAGAAGTAGTAGCTGAAAGGGCCCAGTAGTTCACTATTCCATGACACTATTTCACCCTAGAAGTATATTGCTTTTGTCAGCTCTTGGCCTGGATATGAAAAATCTTCCTTTTCTAAATATAATAGCCTCTCTGTGCAGATGCATAGGTTTTGGGCTTTCTTATTAACCTGTAGAAAGTTGAAGGCCCAAAATCTTTTTTGCAATATGAACAATCACAACCCCTTTTAATTCAAACTGTCGCTGCTTCAGGCATCATAACTATTTTGACAACTTTGTGGGTTTCCTATGTATCTGACCACATCCAGTGAAACCACACTTACAATCCTGTTTGGGATAGGCTTCTCTCTTCTCCGGCATGTCGGAGCACTGTATGAGAACACTGTAACAAATCTTGGAGAGGATAACTAGGCACTACCTTATCTACTTACGATCTTCACACGGGGTCTTAACATCATTTATTTGATTTTACATTGAAGTCTTTCCTCACCTTATTTTGCTGCCTGAATAAATTAGAAACCAGAAGAAAGTTTTATTCTAAAACTCAACAAGAGCTCTCCATTTCTTCTAAATTCTTGCAGACTACTTTGCTTCTTAGCTCATCTCTCTTCCTGTAACTTACCTTATATAGCTAAAATAAGCTAATTGACACTTTTTACATTTTGTCTTACAAGTGCATATACCTAGATTTCATTAAGTGTATTTTCTATCTTTTTATTACCAAAACAATAGTGTTTGCCTATTTTCATGCTGCTACATGACGTGTATTACCTTACTCCATCTTGTTATAGTCTCCTGTCATTAAATTTCTTATTCTCCACTAATGATTTGTTAATAACTCCTACAGCCTTCTCTCCCACGCTGGTCTCATATCACTTTGCTTAGCTTCCACCTATCACCCAGCCCCAAAAGCAATGCTAAATATTCTGTTTGTATCATGGTAGCCACCTATTTCTAGGAACTAATTATTATAAAAATTAGCTTCTGTTACATAATTAAATCCTATGAAATTCAAGGGTCTAAAGCAAAAAATAAGTATTTTTTAATATTCTCTTCTTAGGTAGTTGAGACTGCTTGGATAAATACCTGATGGCTGGCTCAACATCACCTAGGGTGATAATTGCCATGTCTCACATCATTGAGCAAAATACCCCAGGTTCAATCTTATGATGAATGGTGGTGATTACAAAAGACAGGACATTACAGTGCACAAGAACTTTTCAAATCTCTGTTTGCATTATGTTTTTTTAGATGTCCCATGAGCCAAAGAAGCTCATATGGCCAACCCTGAGTTCAAGAATGCAGACATAGGTTTCATTTCTGAGTGGAAAGAGTTTGAAAGTCACACTAAAAAAAATCATGACATGGGATCCCTGGGTGGTGCAGCGGTTTGGCGCCTGCCTTTGGCCCAGGGCGCGATCCTGGAGACCCGGGATCGAATCCCACGTCGGGCTCCCGGTGCATGGAGCCTGCTTCTCCCTCTGCCTGTGTCTCTGAGCCTCTCTCTCCCTCTGTGACTATCATAAATAAATAAAAATTTTAAAAAAAATCATGACAACAGAGATAAGAAAATTTGTGGCCAATTCCTATACATAGTGTATTATAAACCAATAATAATTGAAATAATATTTTTCTTTATAAATAAAAAACCTATATCAGTAAAGGACAATATAGAACTAGATCCAATTTTGGAAAATAAATCAGCTTATTTCTACTAAAAACAATGAGGAATTAGCTGCATTTTGATCAATCTCATCCAGAATAACTAGAAAATCTTGACAACATATGTAAGAATCTTCTCAGTGGAATGAGACAATTACCAAAGCAGTTATGTTTTGTTAGTTCAATAATCTAGATAATAGAGAAGCACATAGAGGAAAAGAAGAACATATTGTCCAGATCTTTACATTACCTTTCCTAGTTTTTATAGATGACTGAATCTGTACAAAAAATAGCTTTGTATCCCCTCCCAAAAAAACCTCAAACCACGTAAATAAATAGACACTCAAATATGAGTGTTGTTAGGCAAGTGTTTTGTGCCAATTGTGATTAATGTAGTCTAGAAATGAAAACACAAGATGGAGAATATTTACTGACAGATAATGGATAATGCAAAAAACAAAAACCAGAAGCAAAATATATGAACTAAAAATTATGAACACAACAAATAGGGCTACTTTCAAATTAGACACAGTGAAGACAGAAAGAGGGAAAAGGAAGATAGATCAAAAGAAAATATAGTGATGCATAAATATTCAAAAGCATGGAAAACAAAAACAATAAGAAGCAGATAGTAAAAGTGGAAAGGTTTAACATAGGTGTAATTGTCATCCTAGAAAGAGATGAGAAGAAATGAGGCAGTAGCCATTTATAAAGTGTTAATTGCTGAGAATTTTCTAAAATATATGAAAGACATAGAGCAATAGATTTAAAAAGCATTACAAGCATAACCAGAATAAAAACATAAACAAAACCATCCTGGAACACATGATAGTAAAGCTACTCAAAACAGAGGAAAATAGGATTAAAATCAACCAGATAAGAAAGACTCCTTACTTTCAAGAGAATGAAATAAGAAAGGCTGCTGACTTCAAATATATAATAATACTATTCTAGATATCCCAAGGGCAAAAGAAGAAATCAGAGGAGAAATTTATGAACTAAGTGATAATAAAGGTAGGTGTATTAGTATTAATGTTTTTAAAAATCTGTAACTATAGGAAAACATATAGCTATAAATGCATGAAATAAATGCTTCCAATATATTCTAATTACATACATTTGTGAATTTTTATATTTAAATGCAGCTTTGTACTCATGTTTTAACATATGCATTTTAATGAACGATACCTACAATTTTCAACATATGTATTAGAAATGAATCTTGTGGCACCTGGGTGGCTTAAGCTACCAATTCTTGATTTTGGCTCAGGTCATGATCTCAAAGAGACCAAACCCTGTTTGGCCTTCACACACTCAGGGTGGAGTCTGCTTGAGATTCTCTCTCTCCTTCTCCCTCTGCCCCTTCCCCTACTCACAGACACTCTCTCTATATAAATAAATACATATCTTTTAAAAAATGAATCTTGACCCCATTTTACACAATTTACAATAATTTCACACAGATTGTAGGTCCAAATATAAAAGGAACAAATCTATAAAATTTAAAGGAAATAAATCTTCTGTAAGATAACATAGGATAATATTTTCATGACTTGGAAGGAGCAAATATTTGTTAAGTAAGACACAAAAAGCATTAACTAATGAGGAAATTATTGAATTTCCTTCTTTGTAAAATTGTTCTGCTTCCCACTATGTGTCTCTTTGCCTCGCTATGATGATTCATTCACCCAGAAGCATGAAGCAAAGGAGCATGGCTGAGGACGTCCTCCAACTTCTCTTCTTACTTACTTTAATGTCCCAACTCCAACAGTCAGAAATCTGGTTCCCGCCATCTGTCGTCCATTTACTCAATTATTCTATTCAAGTTTATGTGTGAGGCACTTTCATAATTGTTAAATTATACCCCTCTGGGAAATTTTTTGATCAGCTAGAGTACAGTGCTTATACAGAGTTCCTTTTACCTTTGGTCCTACAGATTCCACTCACTTCCAAAGTTACTTATGTCAGGAACTTTCCCATCCTGTTCTCTATGGTGAATTTGTTACATGCATTCATAACACAGTTGGATTATTTCGTCATTGACTTAAAGCTCATCTGGGGTCGCATGATCTCCTAAATAATTTTTTTCCTAAATAATTTTTTAAGGATGCACTCATGAAGATTCATTAAGGTTTTTGCTGCAAAGTTCTGTGAGTTCTAACAAATGTCACGTATCCTCTAGAATAGGATAGTATTACAGTATCATAAATAAGAGTTTCACCTCCTATAAATTCCCCTGTACTTCACTCCTGAAACATTACCAACTATAGATTTGTTTGCCATCTCAAGAGTTTTGCCTTTGCTAGGATGTCATAAAAATGGTATTGTATGGTATGTAGTCTTTTCAAATTTCCTTCTTTCACTCAGTAATAGGAATTTAAGATTCATTCATGGTTTTTCATGGCTTGATCGCCCACTTATTTTTTATCACTGAATGGTAAATGGTATTCTATTGAATGAAAGTACCACTGTCTGTTTATCCATTCACCTAATAGAGAATATCTTGGTTGCTTCCAGTTTGGGGTGATGATGAATCAAGCTGTTAAAAATATTTGTATGCAGATTTTGTGAGTGTGTGGACACAGGTCTTAACATATTTGGGTAATATTAGCATGATTGCTGGATTGTATAGTAGTAATATACTCAGCTTTATAAAAAAAAAATTGCCCAACTGTCTCCCAAAGTAGTTACATCATTTTGCACTCCCATCATCAATGAGTAAGAGTTTCTGTTGCTCCATGTCCTCTATTGCATTTGGTTTTGTCACATTTTTTAATAAGTAGCCATTTAATAGTGCAAGTGGCCCCTTGTTATTCTTTTAATTTGCAATCCCCTAGTAGCATAATATCGAGCATATTTCTATGTGCAAAATTGCCTGTTTATCTTCTTTGATTACTATCTGTTCAGATCTTTTACCCATTTTTTAAAAGAGCTGTTCATTTTCATATTGTTGAGTTTAAGAGTTATTTGTATACTTTGGACACAGATTTTTTTTATCAGATATGTTTTGCAAATATCTTCTTCCAGTATGGTGTATGCTTTCATTCTCTGTGAAAAGCTTTCACAGAGCAGAAAATCTGAATTTTAATAAAGTCCAACTTATCAATATTTTCCTTTCAAGGATAGTGCTTTTGGGGTTGTATCTTAAAACTAATCAGCAAACCCAAGGTCACCTAGATTTTCTCAGCACTTTTTAATGAAGAGTTTTATCGAAATACAATATAGAGCCTTAAGCACACCAATCTTAAATTTTTAGCTTAATGCATTAGTATAGAGTGAAAATATCCACTTACATAAAAGCTAAATTTAAAAAACAGACTACAACCTGGGGTCAGATCTGGCCTGCCATCTGTTATTATACAGCTTGCAATTTAATAAATTTCTTAATGGTTGGGAACACTTTTAAATGGTTGGGAATATCAGAAAGAGAATTATATTTCACAAAATTCACATGAAAATTATATGCAATTCAAAGTCCAATATTCATAATCATTACATCTATAACTCACATATTATACACATATATAAATATATAGAATATATATCATATTTTATTATTTAATATTCTATTAGTAAGTCTATTATTAACAATTCTTATTATTAATACTTAATAATAATTCTATTATACAATAATATATAATATATTATTATTTAGTATTCTATTAATTCTATTATAATATAATAATATGTAATATTATTATATATAATTATATATAATCTATATTTATATATAATTATTATATGTATAATTATATATAATCTATAGCTGCTACTACACTAAAGGGAAGAGTTGAGTTATTGCAACAAGTATCATATAACCCACAAAGCCTAAAATATTTACTATCAAGTCCTTTACAGAAAAAGTTGCCAACCTATTATAGAATATTACCAGCACCTCAAAAATTCACCTCATGGTCACTCACATCATTACATCTCCAAAAATAATGACTATTCTGACTTTTATTATAGTGGATTATTTTTATGTTGTTTTTTTTTTTGCACATTGCATGAATAAGAAGTATATAACACTTATTGTTGTATCTGATCTATTTTATTCAATGTTTTATCTATCAGATACATTATATAGCTGTAATTTGTGTACATATATATATGTATATATATAATCTTTTAAATATATACTACATTCTTCATCCATTCCACTGTTAATGGACGTTTGCACTTTATCATTTGAGGCTATTGTGATTAATGTTGCTAATGGAACACTTGTTCATGTCTTATTCATTGTCTCCATGCATGCACATTTCTGTTGGATACAAACCTAGCTGTGGAATGACTCGGTCAAAAGGGTATACAAAACCTTAGCCTTAGTAAATGTCATCAAAGATTTTCTTAAAGTATTTTACAAATATCTATGTCCACCTGAGCTGCTTTCACATGCAAGTTACTTAATATTTTACTAACACACTATGAGTTCATTTTTCTATCATTGATTCACAGGTACCACCTATAATATACAAATTTGCACATTTAGGTTTGTGCCAAAACTTATATTTCCCTGATGACTAATGATATAAATAATTTTTTCCTATACCCATTGGTGATTGTAAGTCTTCTTTTCCAACATGCTGTTTTCAAGCTTGTAGCATCCAACCCCTTTTAAAAGATGTATATCACATATATCCACACAAATATATATATACCTATACATAAACTCTATCATCTATCATCTATCTATCTATCTATCATCATCATCATCATCATCATCATCATAATCTATCGTTTATCTATCATCATCTGAAATACGTGGGAGATAATATTAAAAACAAATATATTATGCTACTCTGTGTTTTTCACTCTCTTCTTTCCTTATATTGTATTTTGTAAATCAGAATTCCTAATTAAATGAATCTACTCCAATCTTTACCTTCATGGTTAGTGCTTTCTAAATACTATTTAAGAAATCCTAGCTTTCCTAATGATCCTGAAGACATCTCTATATCATCTTCCAAAGGAATTCTTGTTTGGCCTTTCATATTTGGCTACAGTCTATCCATAATTCTTTTTTATATAGGTGCAATAGAGGTGCTTTTTTTCATTTATTTTTTTATAAATTTATTTTTTATTGGTGTTCAATTTGCCAACATATAGAATAACACCCAGTGCTCATCCCGTCAAGTGCCCACCTCAGTGCCCGCCACCCAGTCACCACCACCCCCCGCCCACCTCCCCTTCCACCACCCCTAGTTCGTTTCCCAGAGTTAGGAGTCTCTCATGTTCTGTCTCCCTTTCTGATATTTCCCACTCAATTTTTCTCCTTTCCCCTTTATTCCCTTTCACTATTTTTTATGTTTCCCAAATGAATAAGACTATATAATGTTTGTCCTTCTCCGATTGACTTATTTCACTCAGCATAATACCCTCCAGGTCCATCTATGTCGAAGCAAATGGTGGGTATTTGTCGTTTCTAATGGCTGAGGAATATTCCATTGTATACATAGACCACAGCTTCTTTATCCATTCATCTTTCGATGGACACTGAGGCTCCTTCCACAGTTTGGCTACTGTGGACATTACTGCTATAAACATTGGGGTGCAGGTGTCCCTGCTTTCATTTCATCATCATTTAGGGAATAGAGTCATATATCTGAATTCTCCATTCTGTCTCCTTGGTACATTTCTCTATCCTTGTTCAATACTACAGTTTTTAATTATCATAGTTTTATAATCATAAAAAATCACTAAAATCACTAAAACTATTGGTGATTTTGATTGATGATTTTAACTGATTGCTTAGTGGTGCAATCTATAGGTATATTTGGGGGGGGGGAATGACACTCTTCCATCCCATAGCATGGTATATTCGTCCTTTATTTGTTTTATTTGATTTCTCTTATCAGCGTTTAGGGTTTTTTTTTTTTTGTATAGTGATTTTGCATATAGTTTATAACATTTATTCCTAGGTATTTGATATTTTTGACACTAAATGACAACTTTTACAGTTTTACTTTCAAATAATTTTTATTAGTATATAGAAATTGACCATAAATGCCATTTCTTTTTCAACTCATATGCATTTTGGTTTTTCCTTTACCTTATTTCATGGGTAGGAACTTCAGTACAATGGTGAATACAAGTGAAATTAGCAGACATCCTTGGAAAAAACTTTACACTGTATTTCTTATTAGCATGTTAATAGCTGTGGAATCTACAGTAATACACTCTTTTTCATTCCTGATATTGGTAATATAATTCTTCTCTCTACTCTTAGATTTTGTCTTGCCAGAAGAATATATATCTAACTGATGTTTTTTGGGAAATAATATTTGGCTTTATTGATTTTTATTTAAGTATTACAAATAAAATACTCATATGTTATGTATCTCTTTTCCTGACTTCTTGTGGTACATGCTTAGAAAATCTATTCCAGTGTTCTTATTTTATAACATATCAACTCAAGCTACAAATTTGCCTCTAGGCATAGCTTTAACTGCACTCCACAAGTTTTGATATGATATATTTTCATTACTTGAATAACTATATTTTCTAATTTCCATAGTGATTTGTTTTGGGGGTCATGGTTTCTTTATATATGTTTTGCAGTATATTCAAGTATTTGGAGATTTATTTCTAGACGGATTCCACTTTGGTCAGAGAATCATACCCTGTATGATTTCAAATCTAAAATTTGTGGATATGGCCTTAAGACCATCATACAGTCTATTTTGATAAAAATTCCATGTGTACTTTAAAAGGTAATATATTCAGGGCATATGGGTGGCTTAGTTGGTTAAGTGTCTGCCGTTAGCTCAGGTCATCATCTCAGGGTCCTGGGGTCAAGCCCCCACTGGGCTCCCTGCTCCCTCTCCCTCTGTTCTTCCCTCCTTATGCTCTTTCTCTCATTCTCTTTTTCTCATATAAATAAGTAAAACCTTTAAAAAATAAAAGGTAATATATTCAAATATATTCTGGAGATTTTTGGTGTAGTGAGATATGTATATATCTATACATCTATATATAATGGCATGTGTTTATTGTATTATGAAAGTCTTCTATAGCTCCACTAACTTACTATCTTTTTATTAGTTACTATGAAAGAAATGCTACAATCTCCAACTATGATTTTGGATTCATTGATATCCTTTTACGCATTTCATTTTGCTTTAGGTATATATTTAAGCTTATATTATTAATCTTATTATGTGCAGAATAAATCTTTTATTCTTTTTTTATTTTTTTAGAGAGAAAGTGTGCACACACAAGAGAGAGCATGCAAGCAGGGGAGGGGTAGAGGGAGAGCGAGAGAGAATCCTAAGCAGCAGAGCCTCACAAGGGGCTCAATCTCATAACTCTGAGATCTTGACCTGAATCAAAATCAAGAGTCTGATGCTCAACTGACAGAGCCACCCAGACACTCTGAATAATTTTTTTAATTATGACATATTCCTTATTTTACTATGGGACTACTGGCAATAAATTCTTTTTATTTATCAGAAATGCATTGTACCATCATTTTTGAAATCTAGGTTAGCAAATGTTTCTTTCAGAATTTGTTCTTGTTTTACCTTGTGTGTTGGTCAAATATTGCTCCTTTGCAGCTAATGAGCCTTTTTCCCCTCACCTGGTTTCTTTCAAGATTTTCATTTTGACTTTGGTTATAGCATATTTTTACTATAATGTGTTCAAGTGTAGATTTCTTTTTCTTTTCTTCTTTTTTATTTTCTTATGGTTTGCAGAACCTCTTGAACTTGATCTTGAGGTCTTTCATTAGATTTTGTAAAATTCTTAGACTATAATTCTTCCAGCATTTCTTCTGTCTTTTCTGTTTCTCTCTCTCTCTGTGTCTCTCTCTGTCTCTCTGTCTCTCTCTCTCTCTCTCCTTCCCCTCCTGAGGCATCCCTCCCTTACACATATTTAGACTTTTTGGCATGTCCCATTTTTTCTCCTTACATAATGCCATCTGCATATTTTCTACTACATATTTTAGTTCACTATTAGTTCTGTTGTAACCAAACTTCTGTTGAACCCATGTATAGGAATTATTTCAGTTCCAAAATTTCTATTTTACTCTTTTATAGATTCCACATACCCAATGAAATTTGTTATCTATTTTTTGAAAAAGTGAACGATAGTTTCTTAAAAATATCTGGCTAATAATTCTAAATTTTGGAGTTTCACTGTGTATCTGTTGTTTTATTACATTATAGCTCTGTTCCTTTTCTCTTTTTTCTTTTGATTTTCAGCCATATGGCTATTTTTTCTGTCATATGTAGTTAGTTTTATTTTATATTTTTAAAATGTAGAGATTTGGGATGATTTATATGCCTCCAGACAGAATTTAATTTTCTTCTGACAGGCTACCTTGGGAAGACTACCTTGATTTAATTAGGAATTAAGATGGCTTGAGGTTTTGTTTCAGGCTTTGTGAGGCTTGGCTTGCTTCTTTGTGAGAGCTGGTTTGCTCTTATTCCTAAGAGGAAGCATTCAAGGGCCTCAGCTAAATGTCTGTGTTGCTTCCAAGATGCCTTGTCCATGGCAGTCCTCAAAATTCTTTTCTGTGTGTGTGTCTCTCTCTCAAGCACACTGGGATTACATAAATCTCATAACTTTTTAATGTTTTAATATCTGTTTGGCTTCTCAGCCCATTAGGAATTGGCAAATGCCCCAAAAGAAAACTTCATGCAGAATGTTGGGCTCACTTTTCTGATACCCTTCTCTCCAGGATTTTGGACCTTCAAATCTACCCATTCTCAGAACTAAAATTTAAGATGTGGGTCGAATTAATAAGAGTATAACCCAATCCTGATATAGTGAATTTCTTTCACTAAAGAAAAAGAAAATATCCAGTAATGCTACAGAAGAAATTCAGTATGAGTTCAGAAAGCTGTTGGAACTCTCATAAAGCCAAATAGGGGATGGGAAAGCATACCAGAAATTAGCAACAACAGAAAGCTGCTTCTATTCCTTAAGCAAGAAAACATTGTGAGGAGGCATTTGCAGAGGCCAGGAGCCAAGTCTAACAGGTAGACACCAGAATCAGAACGGAGGCTTCCAACAAGAGTGGGGATCACATGGGAGATGTAGCCAGTACCAAGAAGAGAGAAACAAATGAGACTTTCTTCCTGCCTTGGTAATGCATGCTTCTGGATAAAACTAACTGGTAGTTGAGGAAAGAGTCTAAGAAATGTAGAACCAGTCTTCTTTGTACAGAGCAGAAGAAGGATAGTAAATGCACCTAAGTGCAAAAGGCAAAAGTAAAGGCACCTAAGTGCAAGTGATTTTTCTCTAAAAAGAAAAATCCCTTTAGAGCCAAGTGCTGGGAAACTGAACTCACAAGACTCCTAGGCCCCATTACCTTCATTCTCTGATTGAAAATATTCTTAGAGTAGAAGGTGAAGGAAGCTAACAAAAAAAAAAAAAAAAGATTTTTCTGATTCAAAGATTTTCCTAAACAAATATCAAACAACTCTGAAAGGGGGAAGTTATTTCAGTAGTAGCCAATTTACTGGGTCTTGACCAAGACATTTTAAAATAGAATGGAATGGAATAGGAGAGAATAGAACATCACAACATGTAGGGACTTTGAGAGAAAGTATTTGTTCAAAAAGTTTTAAAACTCAGCTGTCTAGGTGAGTTATTTAAAGTTGGTTTCATTTCACTGAAGAGGAAGCAGACAAGGATAATTTCATTTAAGAATAGCAAGTCAAGACCTTTTAAAGAACAGAAAAAGAGGAAAGAAGATTAAATGCTCTTGGAAAAAAAATCTAAAGTGGCAAGTGAAATGCAAATTTTAAATATTCCCCAGCTAGTCAATAAATCCTTACAAATGGGTGGATTGTTCATCAGAATTGAAATAAGCCCTTGAACTTTGATTTTCATTAGTCTGGGTACATGCTGTTTAAAGAATCTTTAAATTTAGACCATCACCTGTGTTGTGAAACATCTGACAGAAGAAACAAATTACCTCCTCATGGATTCATCTCCTTTTCCTTCATTTTTCTCAGATATTCAAAGTGAGGATAACAATGACCCCCTCACTGGGTCTTCATCAAGTGTTTTTGGCTGGCATAAGTGTCTCCAGTCAAAAGAAGGGTTTAATTTCTGGGAAGGCAATTTTAGTTGTTTTGATTAGGCAATTCTGTGACAAAAGGACTAGGTATTGGATCTGAGTGGAACCAGCTGTGTTCCCTTTATTAGCTGCTGAGGGGGTTACGAAAGGCTTTCAGGGGAACTGATGACCTGGCAGGTGGGAGACAGGTAAGCATGGAGGGCAGAGTGTTCTTTCAGCCAGAATTGTGATTGCTTGTATCGCTAAGAGTGGGGTTCATCTTGATATTTTATTAGTAATGAACAGTTTATCAGGATCATTCTGGTTGCAGGAAAGAGAAAAGTCCAATCATATTCATAGGTGGGTGTATTCACCTTCAGTTTTGAAGAGCTCAGAGGAGGGGCCGGTGTCAAATGGCTTGATTGGAACATCTGATAGATCATCTGGGACTTAGTTTCGCCCTCTGTTTATTCGCTTAGATTTCCTCCTCACAACCTTCATCCTCAGACGAGCTGGAGAGACTTCTAGGCCGCTCTGGAGCTTGCATTCTCTCGGCCTCAGCTAGTGGAAGAGAAAAAAGCAAGAGTCCACTTCCAATGACTCCTTGCAAAGTGTTTTGACCATCATTGACTTTGATTAGACAATACATCTTTGAGTCAGGAACTGTGGCCTGGTGGCTAGCTTTGACTTAGGTCATATCCCACGCAAGTCTATGCAAACACATGGCTTGTGATTGGAAGAGGAAGGATCCTTCCCAGGGAAGCGAAGGTATTTAATAAAAAAGGTTAAATGCACACATGACAAAAACAAATGTCCTCTTTATATGCCGGTCGGGTGCACTTAGCCATGGCATAGAGTCTTCCCAGGGTGAAATGGGTTTCTTATTTGTTGTTTGTTTTCTTTTTCTCAGTTTTCTTGATACATCTTTGGGTTCTATAGTGTCGGAAAAAGTGTGGAGGATGTTCCTGAAAGCAATCTTGTTACCATAGGCCATCAACTACCATGACTTCTTTCTTAAAATTAATTTGCTATATTTAAGGCATACAAAATGGATATGAAATACATTGAATATCTATGCACTCACATCCTTAATAAGGAACAAAACATTGACAGAAGAACTAAGTACCCTCTTTGGACCTCTCCCCGATTCTTTTCTTTCCTCTGCTAGGAAAACACTATTTTTAATTTAGTGTTTTTTATTCCTATGCCTGTATTCATATTTTAACTAAAATTTTTATGAATCTCTAAGCAACAGGTAATATTATTTTATATATTTTTCACGTATACAAATATATTTCTTATGTGAAAGAAATATGTATGTTTATTATGACTTTTTTCAATTATGTTTCATATATGTAGTTCTAGTTCTTTCATTTTACTCGTATTGTATTTATTTTTTTATTTTGATGTTTGAATGCATAATAATTGAATTATCTATTCTCCAGGTGATAGACAGTTGTATTCATTCCCGATATTGCTTTTAGGATCAAGGTTGTTATAGGTTCTTTTCTAACATACATGTTCAAGGATATCGCAGTGGTATATACCAGGAAATAAAATTAACAGCTTGGGAAATTTGGACAACTTCAACTTCACTGGTTATTGCCAAACTGTTTTTCAAAGAAGTTGTACCAATTTACGTGTTCATCAGCAAAGTATAAGTATCTCTATGGCTCCACATCCTTGCCAACAGGATATTGCCAGACTTTTTAGTTTTTGCCAGCCTAATTAGTGTCAAATCTGTGGGTTTCAATGAGAATGTCCCAAACTGCTAATGACCTAGAGTATTTTGTCAGATAGCTACTGGCTATTCAGATTTCTTCTGTGAATTTTCTGTTTAACATTTTGCTGATCCCCTGCTCTGCCCAGCTTATATGATTTTGTGGTGTCTTATAGATTTTAATATTATTCTGTATATTATTTATTTGGAGGATGAGGGGCTTACATGTGTTGTAAATATCCTTCTAGTTCTTGAATTGTCATTGTACATGTGTGAATTTCTTAATAAACAAAATGTAATTATGATGCTATCAAAGTTATCACTTCATTTTCATGGTTTGTGTGTTTTGTAGCCCAGCTAAGAAATTTTTTCTTACCTCAAGTTTTGAAAGATGTTTTTCTGCATTCTTGCTAAATAAGCTTCCCCCATTACTGGGGGGATGGCCTCAGGATGGTGTTTCCACAGAGGGCAAGCCCATCTCAGAGAGAGATAGCTAAAAACCTTTGCTAAATTCACTTTCAGTCTCTTCTAGGCAAATCTCTGATACCAAAAGGTAATGATTTCTCTAGAAAGGCTCTTTCACCCCCTCTAGGATGCCTGTGGATCTTGTATAACCGCCCAAAATGTCTCATCCCAGCTGCACAAAATGTGTGACCTGAAGGCGAGTTGGAGTATAGGCTCCAACCCCTCCCTAAGCCTGTGCCTGGAATTTTCATGCATCTTTTCTCTCTGCCTCACACCCCCCTCCCCCAGACACATAGACCATGTCCAGGTAGGCAGCCTGGTCTGTGCAGCTGAGGGACCCACACTTCAGTAACTGAGAAGTCCTCCACCGTATGACACCCAAACACTGATGTCTGCTAACCCCAATTAAAATCAGAAACTCCTTTCTCTTGCTCTCTCTCTCGCTCACCTACTCATTTCTGTATCTGATGTTCCTCTCTCTGCCATGGGACTTGTGACATGGAGAAAGTAGGAAAATAGAATAGAAAGTACTAAAAGGTAAAGCTTTCAAAACTAAAGAGTATTTCCACCTACCAACCAGAGAAGAGTTTTATGATGCTTGTGGGGTGACCACCTACATGCTCAGAAGAATTTCTAGAATCGTGTGACCTTAAGGACTTTTCTCCAGCATCAGTACTCACTCTCGTTTGAGGCACCGTGGAAATGAAGTAAAGGAAGAGGTCACCTTGACTACCAGAAAGTAGAGTGTCTTGTCACCTAGTTTAAGCCCATCAAGGCGGGGAAGCGAGCTCGGAGTGTGCCAGGCTTCGCTGAGACAGTAGGAATTAGGCTGTCGAAACGCAACAAAATCTCCATGCTCCTCCCAGCTTGCTCCCCCGACCATCACTGTAACAACTCCAATCGCATAATAAGCAATCAGCTCCCCCGTTGTCTCAATGTACTTACTATACCACCAATCAGTCTGAATGGCCCAGGTGCCTCTGGAGGTTTCCCAAGATTTCAACTTGTGCTTATATTCCCAAAGATCAGCACGCTGTGGCATGTTTAAAGTCTCTCTGAGGAGACAGAGAGAGAGGCTAAAATGTTTGGTGTGGGGCCAAGGGAGAACCCAATCTGATGTGACCTAAGCTGATGTGACACTATCCGGCTTCTCCAGGCAATAGCACTCATATTTGTTTCTTCACTTCGAGAAATTGAGCAATATAACAGTGACTTGTTTCCTGATTTAAAAACTGATTTCAGGGACACCTGGGTGACTCAAGTGGTTGAGCCTCTGCCTTTGGCTCAGGTTGTGATCCTGAAATTCCAGGATCCAGTCCCGCCATCGGGCTCCTGCATGGTGCCTGCTTCTCCTCCCTTTGCCTATGTCTCTGCCTCTCTCTGTGTCTCTCATAAATAAATAAATAAATAAATAAATAAATAAATAAATAAATACTTAAAAAAAATAAAAATAAAAACTGATTTCATGAACTATCACATGTCAAGCAGTTAACATATTTCTCCCTCTTGAACAACAGGATGAAGAAATTATGTTGGGATATTTTTGGGGGGATCATGCTCCTCTTTGTCCCTTTTCTCTTTCCCCATGCTATGTTCCTCCCCTTAAGTTAATGAATTCTGAAGGCCTCTATTGAAATAAGCAACGGGGGTGTTGTCATTCAAAGCTCAAAGTGAGATCATGGTATTGAAGATAGTTTTACTTATTTTAAGGGCTGTTATCTTTTTCAAAAAAGAAAGACCTGAAAAATCTTTCAAAAATCCTTTACCTTTCATTCTAGCTACCCAAAGCAATTCATTTTAATTCTGATTGTACACTTTCCTTTGCTCTCTGTTAACAAATTTTAGAAAGGTGAATGTTCAGCTCCCTTGGAGAGTCTTTGTCTGGCTCTACAGAGCTTTGGCACCATTAGCCTGACTTCTCCCCTTCTTATAAAAAGCAGCATGCATGGGTTACTGAGGAAGAGAGGGGTATAGGTAGGGAGGGCACACCAGCCGCTCTTCTAACCAGAGGGAGTCAGTGTGAATATTCATCCCTAGAAAAGTGTGGAAAGTCTCCCAACAGATCAACCATGACCAGGAAGTCTTCTGACTGCAAAAGAAACACATTCCATGCTAATTTTCATCTCTGTCATTGGACAAGAATATGATTTTCCCCATGAACACAAGTTAGGACTCAACCAGAATGAGGAGACCATACAGCATGGTGGGGGGGGGAGAATGGGTAAGAGACTGAAGAGTACTGAGATTAGACAAAGGGGGTGAGGAAGACTCTTGATAAACTGATTCTTGCTGTGCCTGGTCAGTCCTTCAGCAAACAACGCCTGTTAGCTGATGCTCTATGTCAAGATAAAAGAAGAATCTTTGAGGTCAAAAAGTGAAGAGATTTGGGTTCCCAGACAGAATCCGGATGACCAGGTCCAGGATCTGTCTTATACCTGGAACGGGGGCCTCTCAGACATGTGTAGTTTTCCAGAATCAAGTCCATATTCAGGTCACAACCTCATAAAGTAAAACTTTTTGGATAAAGCAGTCCACTCAGATTTAAGGCAGCCCTCGCTCATTCTTTTCTGTGGTGTTTCTCCAGTGTTATTTACTGAGTCCGAGAGGGCCAACCCTTTGCAAACATAGTTTTAAAACTTGGAAAACAGAATGTTTTCTAGAGTCAGGCCGATCTAGTGCAGGGTCAACAAGATGAAAACAGGTCCCAGTGTGGTTCTTCCTGAGGTGCTTTCCTTCTCTTCATGTGAAACTTTCTGACTTTTCACCTTTTATCAGCCTCAGATTCCAGGAAGCTTACTTTTCAACCACCTTCACTCTGCCTCTGATTTTTTACTTAAAGAAACAATGACTCTTTTCCAGTATGTCCTTTCATGAACTGTCATACATCAAGCAGTTAACATATATTTCCCTCTTGAACAGCAGGATAAAGAAATTATATTGGGATATTTGGGGGTTGGAGGATCATGCCCCTCTTTGTCCCTGTTTTCTTCCCCTGTACTATGTTCCTCCCTTTAAGTTAATGAATTCTATTGAAATAAATAACACAGGTGTTGTCATTCAAAGCTCAAAGTGAGATCATGACTAAATGCCAGCCATGAACAACCTAGATCCCTGGGTTTGGGTTTATGGCGCCTCTTTCTCTTTCTTCCATTCAAACTTCTGTCCCAACCCACCCTCATTAATGGCTCCAGTGATGTGTCACTTCCATATGTCACTTTTAACCTCTGACTAACTATTAATGCAAGTGTTCTAACACTCAACCCCTAAGAATATGAGACAGCACAGAATTTTTTTTTTTTTTAGAATTTTTGGAATGGTTCATAAATTTTCCAATTTTAAATTTGTAATACTTTTATCTTTTTTCTTTTTTTTTCCAATTGTGAACTATTCCATATTGCATCTTTATTGCAAAAGTCAACATGCTTCTTAGAAATTCAGATTGTAATCGGTAAAACAAACATTACAGATATGAATTTAAATGTATAAACAGTTAGAAATTCAACAATATCTCCTATTATACTATTACACAAGTTCACAATTTTGTAAAAACTATAATACAGGCATACTATACATCAAGACTTGGCAAAAAATAAGGAGGAAGAGGAAAAGAAATAATCATAGAGAAGATGCAAAGCAAAAGAAAGTTATTCAACTTTTCACGCATTATTCAATGCTTTATTCAGCAAGCATTTATCGAGCACCCACTAAGTGCCAGGAGTTGGAGACATAACAGTGGGCAGTACAGAACTCCTGCCTTTGTGGAACTGATGGTGCAGCAACAGTTTGGGTTTATATTACAGAGGTTTGTGGATCTCTCATTGGCCCTTGCTTCCAGGGCTCCAAACTCCTCTTCACTTTCATACTCTTTTCCAAGAACAACAAAGTCCAGGAAGACAATGCTGTCCCATGACATGGCATCTAATCCTAAATACCCAAGAGCTTCTAGCTCAGATTTTCCTCCAGCTTCCTCCCAGTCAGTCCTTGCCACTTTTAACTGTGAGCTGCATAGCTGCTGAATGCTGGAGCTTTACACCTTGGGAGGGGCAGGGTGGACTGTTCTACCTGTCAGCCACAAACTTGGAACTCTATAATCTACTCAACAAACACTTAGAAACAGGGCCTCTAGCAGTGAGTAAGGATGTTTAGGTTCACAAAAGGAGGATTTGAGGTTAGAAAGAATAGGAGCTAATTCATCCTGGGGATGAAATAAGGAAAGCTAGACTTCAAAACCAAATTTTCCTTAGTTTCCTTATGTGTGTGTGCAGGTGTGTGCATTAGGGTAGCTAAGGCACTAATAGAGACCATACATTTTCCTAATATATACTGCAGAATGACATTATTGAAAACACATTTAGAACTGTATAAACCATGCTTTGTGGATGAAATCTGGAAAATAACTTCAACATTTGGGAGTGCCCATCTTCCATGACCATATAGGCTACACAGCTTTTCTTTCTAAAATATCCAAGATATTCTGGGTAATAAAAAAACTGGGAACAGGGAGCTAGGAGATGACTGACCTTGGAATTTTAAGCACTGGGAGAAGTAAAGATATTATGATTTCAGTTCACATTTCAACAAGACAATTCCTGGGGTTCCAAAAAGAAGTTCTAAAAGGAAGATTGTTATGGGAAACGGCACTTGGATGAACTAACCTTACAGAACAGGCTATGATTCCTACCACTTAAGATTTGGGGAGTGAATGTTGTTCTTGGACAAATTATAGATTACATCTAATTCCTTGAAGTCAGACAATCTCCTTTTGTACAAGTATGATGAAAGTACAGCGAATTTGTACTTTGAGATAATGGTAGTACCAAATGAGGCAGATTAATGAGGTATCTGCATCTTCTACAGGGTTCAGCACTGCTTTCTTCCTCCATTTCTCAATTATCTCTAATGAGCAACTTAAGAAGATTTATATTTTGTCACCTAATTTCAGGCCAGGAGAGCTATTGTATCAAGATGGTACCAGCGGCATGTGCCAGATGACTCATAATAGCAAAAGAATGAAGATCCCCAGGGTAGACTGTGAAAGAGCAAATATTGCCTTAGAAGTCATTATTTTCATCTTATTAAGTCTGTATGTTTTTCCTTTTTTTCTAGTAAACATTAACTTCTTGGGAAATAAGAAAAATCGAAAGGAGAAATCAACAAATGTCACTATCAAAGAACTGAGAAGTCTGGTGAAAGAATCCACAGGCTTCACACTTGAGAGATGGTTGAAGTAACTATAGCTGTTTACTTTGGAAAGAAAGAGGAGGCCATTATCATTATCTTGATAATGTGAAAAGTTCAATAATTTAAAATAAAGATTAGATATAGTTTATGTCAACTCAGAGAACTGACTTCAGACAAACATTTCATCATAAAAAGCCAAGTCTAGGGGAATCCCTGGGTGGCTCAGCGGTTTAGTGCCTGCTTTAAGCCCAGGGGATGATCCTGGGTACCTGGGATCGAGTCCCACGTCAGGCTCCCTGCATGGAGCCTGCTTCTCCCTCTGCCTGTGTCTCTGCCTCTCTCTCTCTCTCTATCTCTGTGTCTCATGAATAAATAAGTAAAATCTCTAAAAAAATAATCCAGGTCTAATAATCACAGTTATTCTAGAATGGACCAGAGAGGTTCCAATAAAGTGGTGAGATCTGTGTTACTAGAGATATCCAAGACAATGGATGACCTTTTGGAGGGAAATGTAACAAAAAAGAGAAAACTAGGAATAGTCCCAAATTAGAATCTATTCTATGCTAAGACTTTTCATATCTTATATCATTTAACATATGCCTCAATGAGGTGGATATTATTTTCCCAGTTCATAGATGAGGACACTGGGGCTTAGAGAAACAAAGTCACTTGTCTATGGTGACATGGCTAGAGAGTGATAAGCCAGAAGTAGAAATCTAGCCCTATTGGTCTTTTGTTGTTGTTGTTGTTGTTGTTGTTGTGGATAAGTGGTTTATTTTATTTTCTTTTTTTAAATAATAAATTTATTTTTTATTGGTGTTCAATTTGCCAACATACAGAATAACACCCAGTGCTCATCCCGTCAAGTGCCCCCCTCAGTGCCCGTCACCCAGTCACCCTCACCCCCCGCCCTCCTCCCCTTCCACCTCCTCTAGTTCATTTCCCAGAGTTAGGAGTCTTCATGTTCTGTCTCCCTTTCTGATATTTCCTACCCATTTCTTCTCCCTTCCCTTCTATTCTCTTTCACTGTTATTTATATTCCCCAAATGAATGAGACCATATAATGTTTGTCCTTCTCTGATTGACTTATTTCACTCAGCGTAATACCCTCCAGTTCCATCCACGTTGAAGCAAATGGTGGGTATTTGTCATTTCTAATGGCTGAGGAATATTCCATTGTATACATAAACCACATCTTCTTTATCCATTCGTCTTTCGATGGACACCGAGGCTCCTTCCACAATAGCCAATGGTTTGCCTATTGTGGACCCTATTGGTCTTTAGTAAATATTTGTTTTGAGGTAGAAGCAATAGATGAGGAGTCAGTCTAGTTGTCTATAACTATGATGCTCACTAAGTCCCTCTCTATGTCTAACTATTGAAGCCTTGTAATCATTAAGAGCTGACTTAGATTCCATACTGACCCCAATATTTATTGGCTAGCAGAATTTTATCAATTTATTTATCCTCTCTGTGCCCATTTCTCATCTCTAAAATAGAATAATAGCCATACATCTCTTGTGACTGAGTTGTAAAAAAACAAAATAGCACAACAAGGAAATGGAAAAATTGACCCACATTTCTGGGCTATCAACCCTGTGCTCTCCCATTCCAGCTATCTAGCCATGATGCCCCTTGCCCTCAGCTCCAGAAAAAAAAAAATACTAGCCAGGGTGGATTGCCATGTTTTAACCATGCTGTTAAAGCCCATTACTCTGTTGGCCTGCCTCCTTAGCTTCCCCATCCACTACCTTTCTGGAACTGAACTATGTCTGAGTTCCAGCCCGATTTAAGCACTACTACTCTGCATATATCTTTTAATCTCTTTTTCAAGTAGGTTGGACCCCATCCTTTATGCTAGCCGATTTGAATTAAGAAGGCTCCTAAGGCAGGTTGGCTACCCAGGACATGAAGTGTCTCCTGCCTAACACTGAGCAGTGGGGGGAAGAGTGTGACCAGCATCTATATCAGTCTCAGACTTAATCATGCTCAGGTTCACCACAGACTTCTGGACACTATGGTTTGGGCTCCTCCCACCACAGTCCAATGGAAACCATTCCTCTCAGTCATCTCAGCTTCCTCTCCATTCCCCTACATATTGCTGAGCTTACAATGCTCTGTGGCCAAGCATCTCAAGTTGTAACAACATCAAACGGGTTAATACAAATTATTTTCCTGGGAGGTTAAGTCATGCAAATTGACCTAAAGAGAATAAGCAAGAATAGAAATCTGGCTTAGTGATGGATTTTTATAGCAGTAGGCCATTAGAAAAATAGATTTTTGTTCAGTGCCTCTGCATAAAACGAATATCATCTTCAGGCTACTTTGAAGATTTATAAATAAATAATCTTGGAATAATGGACTACTGACAAATGTGTCTACTGGGTTTAAAGGAACTACAAGGGATAGTGCAGTGATTGGGTTTAGTATCAGGGACTCTGTGGTAACAAAATGATGAGGGGGAAAGTAGTTCTTAGACCCAGGGTGGAGAGAATCAGGTAGAGAAAGTTTCCTTGAGAAGAACAGGGTGCTTCAGTTGAACAATGTGGACAGGCTTCGTAAACCTTGCAGTGAGGGAGGTACAAGGATTAATGTCCTGGCCTTCTTCCTCCACCTTTTTTTTTCAAACCATAGGAAAGCAAGAAAATTGTACCTGGTAACTTTTCAAGGCAGAAAATTATATAGAAAAATAGAAGAAGAAGAGATCTGGAAAGTAAGAGAAAACAGCCTGAAAACCACATGTATAAAAACAATTATGAATATAATTATACACCACAAGGCTTAGCATATTAAAGCTTATAAAAATGCTATAAGAGATTTGAATAAAAAGTTAATAGAGCAGAAACATATTTGTGCCTTTATTCGGATCCTTCTTAGAATGTCTTCTTCAGAGAGAATTGGTTCTCCTGCAATGCAAGACCAGTTTCTAACCTGGCCAACCAAAAACTGAGTGATATGCAATACGCAGTGTTATAGAGAAGAGATCCAGCAATACCCAGTGCTATAGACTGAATTATATTCCCACAAACTCATTATGTTGAAGCCCCAAGCTCCCAAGTGACTATATTTGGAGATAGAGTCTTTAGGAGGTAATTATAGTGAATTGAGGTCATAAGGGCAGGACCCTAATCTGATAGGACTGGTATCCTTATATAAAGAAGGGGCACCAAAGGTCTCTTTCTCTCTCTCTCTCTCTCTGAGAGCACAGAGAAAAGACCATGTGAGGACATAGCAAGAAGGTAGTCAAATAAAGGAGGAAGAGAGGTCTCACCAAAACCCAAACCAATGACACCTTCATCTTGGACTTCCAGGCTCCAGAACTGTGAGAAAATAAGTGTCTGCTGTTGAAACACCATAGCCTATGCTATGTTGTTATAGGAGTCCAGGAAGCCTAAGCACATGGCTTCTGATCTGTCATGAGAATTTTTGTCCGCCCTTGCCCATTCCACCCAGCCCAGCCCTGTAAAACTCTGTAAACGTATTACAGAGGGGAGGTTCCAAACCAAATAAGCCCTCCCTTGGACTAGCCAGTAATTTCACTCCTGATGCTCACCCCTGATTGCTTCTCTACTTTTGTCCACAAACCAGAAAATGTCGACACCAACACCCTCCAGTCCCTGAGCCCTGTGCTGTTACCAGCTAGCCAAGCAGTAGGCCATTAGAAAAACAGATTTTTCTAGTCACAGCCTAAGACATTTTAATGTGCAGTTTCTGGGTATCTTCCTAATCATCGCAATATGGTATTTTGGCTTCTACCTTCTGAAATTATCATTTGACTCCCTTAAACATACCCTGTAGATTATAATGTTATTAAGATCATAACTTTGGACTTTACAATGTAGTCTCACGATCATTTCTCCTTACCCTGCCATGACATTATAATCTGGAAATTAGCCTCTGATTGCTGCTTTGAACATGAAAATGAGGTCTCATGACCATCCTCCTTAGACATTATTCTGCAGCCTTTAGGCCAGTGTCTTAGGATATTATGTTATGGCTTTCTGGTCACCAATTTGGACATTTTAATTCAGTCTACTGGCCACCGTCCATGGAGTTTAATTTTAATAAACAGATGAATACCTCGGGTTTAACTCTGCCCATTTCTGGCTTGCTCTTCTCTGTCCTCTCCCTTCTTGTCATTCCAGCAGACCTTGTGGCACAGCCTGCGTGAATTATGATAAGCTGCAAAATCTAAGACTTGAGCATGCTGGCAAGTTTGATTATGTTTTCTACAATTCCAACAAATGAGTGGAATAATAGAGTTATCTATCTGCAGGATACAGTTAGGAAATGCATTTCCTTAAAAAAAAAATCAAAATGTCAGCACAAGATAAAGCATCTAGACTTTGTTTGGTTCGTCAAAAATTGCTCTTAGCTTTTAATTTAGAGGAAGGAAATGTCAGTTGTGACCAGTGCCTTGCGGATCAATATTACACTCCAGAGCACTATGAGGAGACTTACAGAGCCAAAATGGCATCTCCTTATTCTTGGACATGGGTCTCCGGTGCTGATGATCCACAACGGCTAATAAGGAGAAGTCCATGGTATTGCCATAAGAGGAGTCCTCTACCTAGCTCCCAGGGTGTCTCCAGCCTTCACAACTACCAGGGGATGGGGAGAAAGCAGACACAGCTGATATCACTGCTCTATACCTTCAGTTATAATTTCAGGCTTGACTGAAAAGTCTTAAAACATAATGTGACGCTTTGCATATAATAATCATTTGACCTTGAAGCTTAAATAAATGTCTAGTTTTTTTATTTACTAATTTCCTCCTTCCAAGCATTAATGCAGGTCTCCTTGTTGAGATGCAGTTGATGTCCCAGAAAGGGAGTGAATCTGCACACCCCTGCTCAAATTCAGGTGTGTCTGCACATGCCACATCCTGTTCCTCTCAGTCACTGGGACTGTTTCATACCATGGTATTTACCCTCCTTACAAGGAAGAGATAAGAAAGCAATTGAAGCTGAAGACCTGCTTCACTCTGGGACTCTTGCACAAAAGGGAGAAGAATAAACACCTTTCTCTTAACTGCAGTCACTAAAGTAAACAAGAAACTGCTCTCTGCCCCAGCTTCCTTCCCTGGGCAACAAGTCTTGGAAAACCACTTTTGCCCGTGATCATTAATTTGGGGCATTACCCAGGGCATCTTCTTTCATAGAGTCTTTTTATTTTTGAGATTTGTTTATGGGGGGGGGGAGGGAGAGGGAGAGAGAAACTTAAGCAGACTCTAGGCTGAGCGCAGAATCTGACATGGGGCTCAATCTCATGACCCTGAGATCATAAACCTGAACCGAAACCGAGGGTTGGCTGACAAATGGACTGTACCACCCCTGTGTCCCATCATGTCCTCAGTCTTAAAGGAAGATATTCCAGTTTCTTAGGGATAAAGTGAAAGGTTGAATCAGACTCAACAATAATTTCTGGCTTTTTTTCCCCTCTAAAAGTCTAAGTGCAAAGCCTATCTTGTGGCCCAGTGACAAGAAGAGAGTGTTACTGGCCCTCTCAAAGGGACAGCAGAATAACCCTTGGTGACAGAAAAACAAGAGAGGAAGAGAGCAAGAGAGTTTGCAGAGAGTCAGTTGCAGGAGAAGGGCAGTAAAAGTCGCCCTGGGGTAGCAGCATGCCATCAGCACACAGTGTGTGGCAGCCTCACCTGGAGCAAGAGAAGAGGCCTTTGCTTCTTGAACTTTAACTCAATTTTATCAGCTCACATCGACTTATTAGTGACACAGTATCTCGTCAGATACTGTGTCACTAATACCCATATCCAATAGTTCTATATATTAAGTGGCCTTGTACTGAAACTCCTTCAGGACCACCAGCAGAGCTGGGAGATATTATTTCCCTCAATTGAGAAAGCATGACTGTGCTAGATCACCTGTTAGAGACTCAGCACCATTTGCCTTCTTCTCTGCTCACTCCTATGTCACAAGGCCTGCAAGCCTCGGGGCTAAATTTCCTAACTAGCCAGATCCTGGTTTGGAATCTATCAGCTAGAGGCCACTAGAAGAGCCATTAGAAGCTTTCCGTGTCACCCCCCAACTCCATCTAATGGTATAATACTTTTCGGTATGAGATACTTCCCTGCTTAGAAGCTGACAGTGATTTCTGTTTTAACTGATCACAATCCCATCTGAGACAAGGGTGAGGACAATGGTTTAGGAAGAAGAGAATGTTGGGAGGAGGAGAAAACACATGTGGGACTTCATCTATTCTTCTGGGAACAAAGATCTGGAATCTTGTTGATACCTCGCTCTTTCCACATATGACTTTGAGTGATTTTTCTGCAGGAAACTATCATTGTATTTTAGTAAACATAATTGGCTCAACTAGTTTACATGTTCTCCCACTGCCTCCCACCCACATCCCTACCTCATTCTTTATCTTATTAATGAAAGAAAGAAAGAAAGAAAGAAAGAAAGAAAGAAAGAAAGAAAGAAAAAAAGAAAGACATTCAGTCACTGCTCCTCCTTCCACCTTCACCTTTCTATATATTATATAATCATAATTATATTAATTATAATAAACAGATGTGTATTATCCCAAAAAGAGGACACATAACAGGTATTCAATTAATGATTTGCTGAATCTAGATTTAATGACAGAAGTTGTTTTGAATCCCTCTTGACAGTCTCTCACATTTTACTGGCCTTTATGGCTAAATCACTTAAAATTAATGTTGCCACTAAGAACTCTATAGTTCTGAGTTTCATATCTCACTCTTGATTAAAACTAATCCTTCCAAGCTCACTGTTTAATTCAGGTTAATCTGTGATGTTGTGAGACACAACACCTTCTTCTCATCCACAGTGAAGCTTATTATTCCCTCTTCTCCCAATAAGAAAAGTCTCTAGAGAAGATAACATGTCCTGAACACTTTATAGTTTCACTGAGGCCTCTCTCCTCCAGAGCATGTATTGAAGAGTCCAACTGGCTCATCTCGAGGGAAGCTCCTACACACTATAAGATATGCCCACTTCTCTTAGCATGGAAGGAGAACAGATCTGCCATCCGAGAGTGGTAAATAAAGTCCTATATCAAACATAATCCAATGTCCCAAGACATCATAAAGAGGCCATATTTCCATTTGAAGAATATGAATTTATTCAGCTATGAAACTTCACTTTTATGAGGTTTTATGAAGAAAGTGATTAAAATAATATCTCTTACCCCATTGCATGATACAATGACAGAGTGGTGGACTAACAAGAATCATGGTCCATTGACATTGGTTGTTTTGTCTTCTCATTGTCATAATTTCCTAGAGCAATGTGTTCATGATGCTTTCCATCAGTAAAATTCTTTGAACATTTTCCCAACATCTGTATGTGTGTGTTTTAATGTATATGTATAGAATGCATTCCTCTGCTAGTATGTGAGAGCTATCATAAAATATACACAAAATGTAAATTTTAAAAAGTTACAATGCTATAAACCATATTTTTAAAAATTTGCCTATCTGGAGGGTATTATGCTGAGTGAAATAAGTCAATCAGAGAAGGACAAACATTATATGGTCTCCTTCACTTGGGGAACATAAAAAATAGTGAAAGGGAATAAAGGGGAAAGGAGAAAGAATGAGTGGGAAATATCAGAAAGGGAGACAGAACATGAGAGACTCCTAACTCTGAGAAACGAACTAGGGGTGGTGGAAGGGGAGGTGGGCGGGGGGTGGGGGTGACTGGGTGACTGGCACTGAGGCGGGCACTTGATGGGATGAGCGCTGGGTATTATTCTATATGCTGGCAAATTGAACACCAATAAAAAATAAATTTTAAAAAATTGCCTATCATGTGGGCTTTGTGCTGTCATTAGCTAATATGTAGTCAAAATATAGACCTAGGGCAAAGCTTCTCTAGATAATATTGTTTTAAAAACTATTTAAAATAACCTCCTGGATAATTTTTTTATTTTTTGTTTTTGGCTTATTCATTTCAGATCTTATTGTATCATCACTGCTTCTACTTTTTTTAAAAAAGATATTTATTTATTTATTTAGTTAGTTATTTTGAGAAACAGCAAGCATATATGAGCAAAGGGAGGAACACAAGAAGAGGGAGAGAATCTTGAGCTGACTGTGCTCTGAGCATGGAGCCCTATGAGGGGCTTGAACTCATGACCCTGAAATCATGACTTGAGCCAAAATCAAGAGTCAGGCCCTTAGCCACCTGAGCCACCCAAGTACCCCATTGCTTTTACTTCTTAATATTGATTACCAAGAGTTCATTCTATGAGTGGCAATGTCCACACTATCATCTTATCACCATCCTCTTTTGCTTGCATTCTAAGTAGTACTTTCACCTTTACTTAATCTGCAGTTTCATTATGGGAGTTTTTAAAATCATTTGTCCTTTATAGAAAGTTAGTTTGGTCAAAACTAGATAAGTAGCAAATCCACTTAGGCACACGGAAACGGCAAAACATCACCATATACCAAAAGTGAACAAAGAGTAAGTCACCACTGACAGCACTTTCCTATTTTACAAGCCTGATAGTTCATCAGCTAAACTCGAGGTGGGATCATCTGACATGTGGACCTAGGAAAGACATCAGTGTTGGCCCATATATTAAGCATTATCAAAACTTCAGCTTTGTCATTTTTTGATGAAATATAGAAGTCCTAATGTTTTCAATCCAAATAATAATGGATGATCTTGATCTTGAGTATTCCAGAGTGTATATAACCCATTTTAGAAGCCACTGGTCAAGAACATTGCTTCTTACCAGGTAGTTCATGGACCAAGAAGACAATATAGTTTTGTCTTCGACCAATTCCTGAGTTGGTCCACTGCCCCTGGCTGGCTGTCAAACAATGACTGTGCTCCCTCCATTCTTCCATGACATCCATTGTGAAATGTGTTTGGGGCTGAAAACTGTGTATACAATGCACCTATGAGCCAGCATTCTAGCCAGAAAATTTGTCTTTTTCTCCTAGGTAGTATCTTTGAAAAACCAGAACCCAAAGGACTGTTTTGACTTCTATACTCAGAGTTCATTACTATGCACCTCAGCAGGGTATGAGAAAGAGAAGATAAAAATGTATCTTTGCTGACCAGTAGTTAGGAAGCAGAGACCTGAACACAAGATGGATGGCCAGGCTGTTCTCAGAGTGGCACCTGAGTGAGCAAATGCACAGGCCTGATTCCAGGTTCCCTGGGGCACTGAGACCCTTACGCTAACTGTTGCAGAGTATCTGCAACTCTTCATGGGCCACTCTAATGAGCCAACCACAAAGGCATGTTAGCAGATAAATAACAGTCCTCTTCAGAACTTTCTCTTAGGGATGACTGGGTGGCTCAGGGCGAGATCCTGGAGTTCCCGGATCGAGTCCCACATCGGGCTCCCTGCATGGAGCCTGGTCCTCCCTCTGCCTGTGTCTCTGCCTCTCTCTCTCTCTCTCCCTCACTCTCTCTCTCTCCCTGTGTGTGTGTGTCTCTCATGAATAAATAAATAAAATCTTAAAGAAAAAGAAGAACTCTCTCTTAAAGTCACCAGTTCTTCCATTTCCAGTTTCAGCTTTATACAGAAATCTTAACCTTACAGAGAAGGTTCAGGGGAAGTCAACATCGGTCCTTAACTCCTGTGTCTAGGGTACTTGGAATTAACTCTGAACGCATGAGTTTCACTAATATAAAAAGGGATTTAAAACTTTATGCTGAAGTCAATGAGCAGGTAAAGAAGGTTTGTGCACACGGGCATGACATAATCAGACCTGTGCTTTAGAAACAGCTCTGGTAGTGGCTTTCTTGAGAGAATGCCAAATGGTTAAAGTTCATTCTCTTGAAACACTCTTATTTCCTGAGTTTCTCATATCCCTGTGTTTAATTAAGTGTCTCATTGAAAGTACAAGCTGTCTGGTCAGCAGTTTTAGTCTTCTGTATAGCATCTGGTTTTAGCAGCTGCCCCTACGTAGGCCTGGGATAACCACACAGTCCTACATGATGGGGCCACATACAGTCCCCAAGGAAATAAAAGCTCAAGTCAAGACTTTGTGACTACATACTGAATTCCCAGGCTTCTGGAGACTTCCCTACCATGTGCCTCTTTTTATTTCCAAAGGAAAGAGCTTGCACCTGTTTTCCTACATTGGCATCAGTCCTCCCAGTAATAGACTTAGAAAGAGGCTCTCACAGCAAATAACGGCCTCCATGTGTGACAAGGAGGGGAAATGTGGTCAGGAAACATATTGCACTTCCAGGGGTTTACCATCAACAATCACAAGGGTGAAAATGAGCTGAAAAATTTTGAAAGAGCTTGTCACTGATATTTCAATGCATGAGTTTTGGTAGATACAAATTCAACAGCTTGCTTGTGAAAACCCCTATCTAGATGGATATCTCTCTTCGCCATCAAAATAACTAAGAAAAGAAGAATCGAAAAATAAGAAAGTAAAGAGACAAGGGGGGAAAGGAAGCAATTTTCTGATTCTCTATTATGCACCAGATCCTGGGATGGGCACTTTCTCGTATGTAATTTACTTATTCCCTACAATAGCCCAGTGAAGTCAATATTCATACCTTACCAATTTTAGATAAATGTGATCATATTAATCAAAATTGAAGAAGCTGAACAGGTTCTGTTGGAATTATGCCTTAGTGTAGTTCTTACTTTAAAATAATCCAGAAAGGTAAAATTCCATTTTCCCTTTTTAGGTCTCATAGAAAAAAGCCCTCTTTGCCTTATTTTTTTTCCTCTTTGCCTTATACTAGTCTAAATGGTATACTCCTTCTATTTAGAAGTTTTCTGTTGTCCACCCCAAAATATAATCTACTTAATGGTATTGTTCTGAAAACTAATCCTGAGCCATCTTCTCTTGAACAAGGCAAGGCTCCTCACTCCAGCAGCAGCTCTTCAGCCCCACCAGGCTCTCTGGGGGTACAATCTTCTCCACCTCCCATATCTGTCTACCTTTTCTTCCCAGTAAGATGTGTGTTTTGATCTAAGGAGTAGGGACAAAGCAACCAAAGCTGAAGAATGAAACACAGAAGGCTTTCTGATACGCCATGCCCCACCTCACAACACACACACACACACACACAATTCAGGCATTACCTCCTACTCTCCCTACACATAAACCCTGACTTCAACTGCGTTGAGTGCCCTGACAGCACCTCTTCTCATGATGCTCCTGCCAGCTTCACTTTTCCCCCTGCCATCACAACAGCTCACACATGACCTCCCCTGGAAGCCCCCCCACTAATTCTCCAGGATAGTCACACACAGTATACTCAGATTGTGTTCTTTCACTGCATTTTTGTCCCTTTGTTCAGTAATTATTTATGTCCATGCTCATGGACAATGAGCTACTAGAGGACAGGATACTTATCATATTTGTCTCCAAATCTTGGGGTGACAGCACTCATGAATATCCTCTCAATGTCTGAGGCAATGGATGAAAAAAGCCATTGGTAACTCCACAGAAAAGTATAGGATTATGTACGTAAAATCACATTCCAGAGTCCAGTGCTTTTGGACACTCTCAGAGGAAGGCTTGCAGTTGGTGACCTGGCTGTTGCTAAGGGAACTTCTAGCTCTCTATTATTATTCTCTGGGTAGCAATGGAAAATGGACATAAAATCCATTTTGTGGAACAGCAAACAGCAATAGGGACCTTGAGGGTCTGGTACCTCAGACCCATGACATAAATCTGACATTTTACACAACAGTGTCACTGTCACAAACACCCAAGCTGCTCACTTCTGAAACTCACTTTCTATTCCAAATTATTCTCCACAATGAAGGACCCATAGGTTTGAATTCTAATAAATGGTCTTAAACAGAGAGTGGCCAGTGAGACTTAAAGCACTTAATTTAAGAAGAAATGATGGAGATTACCCTTTAGACTAATGGCCCTCTAACAACCATGAGAAGGAAGAGTAGTCAGTGCAAGCCGAACAAAGCAGGTGACCAGTAAGTGCTCATTGTCCTTCTCTGGGCCCCAAGAATTTCTGGATAGTAGAACCCAAACCTGGCTGTTCTAAGGGGTGTCAATGCAGTTACCTGAGTGACAGCAAAAGGCATTTTATGGAATCTTAGGAGTTCCAGAAATCTCCAGTGTACTTTCTGGAGAGGAGTGTTTTCATTTCAGAGTAAGTGATCCAATTATTAGAAGAAATGAGACATCAAGGTCGTTCACCTTATGGTTTCTGGCTGGTTTTGCCATGAGAACTTCTACAGATAGAAGCAAACTCTTGTTAGAAAGACAAGAATCCCCCCCAAAAGCTGCCCTCTGTGAAGTTTTGATGGGCACTGGCATCAGCATTTGAGGTCTTTCGGTTGCTCCGAAGTCCTGTGCTTGCCTGTGTGTGTGCTGACTGCGCTCTGACAAGACCATTAGGAAGGGAATGGAGCTAGCTTGGCTTGTTTCTCAGCGTGTATTGTGCCAGGTGTTCCGTGTGTTTTTTCCTCACCCAGTGACCCACAGTGTGGAAATAGAAGCCCCCAAACCATGTGCACGTTCCCTCTGGCCATTCCACTGGGTCCAGCTCAAAAGTATTTCCCTTCCTTATGAGGGCTCTAAAGGTTTGTTCATGGTTCTTGTTTTTCAGAGGAAACCACCCTCTGCTCTGGACTTCTCTGTGTGATGACATGCTGACCTGCTCCTGCCCAGGCCTGAGAACTAGACAAAGACCTCTGTGGTCATTCCTAGCTCTTTGTAGCCCTGCTGTCTGCCCCTAATGGTGAGAAAGTCCTGTAGGAGGAGATACTTGTGTGGCCACCATCCTAGACTACCCCAGGAGCCAACATTCATCACACTAAAACTTAGATGAATTGTGTCCCTCACTATCTGCAGGGCTGCCATGGCAGTTCCATGTTTGGGTCTCAGGGCACATGGTGATGCCTGGTATTTGGACATCACAGAGCAATAGGTGTTCTTGTTCCTTCTGAAATATATTCTCCCTTAATTGTGAATAAGAATCAGGAACCAAGGCTCAGTAAAGACAACTCTCCCAGAGCAAGGTCTCCCCCTAAAAAGCTCTCATCTTCATGTACCCATGCACTTTAGAACTATGTCTTCAACCCAATCAATGTTTCCTTATTGACATGTCATGTCACATCACGTCATGTTGTGTCATACACAGATGAGGAGGAAGGCAGGATGGAGTCCTGGGAGAGGCACATGGATGGATCTCGGGAATCATCAACCCTGTGGATGTTATACAAAGTAATTCACCTCTCATAAGCACATTTGGACATTATAGCTTGTCACTCTTTGGGAGTTTATAGGGTTTACTAGTTGATTTTGTCCTCAGGAGTTAGGAAGCCCCAACTTTTTTTTTATCTTTCTTTTACTACATTTGAATTATTCTTTTCCCATTTCCTGTGTCCCTCTGTAGGCTTTCTATTTATCTATGTGCAAACACAGCTGCTAGCCCAAATTATCACACAAAAGAAACATTTCATTTCTCATTCTGGGAGCATTAATGGCAATAGCGTGTATGCTTATCTTGTCTGTGTCCCAAGAACATGAGATGCCTCCAACAAGGCAAGTTTTCTTTTTAAATAAAGCAACCTCACACTTGTCATATTCCTCCCTGACAAAACGCTTTATCTTCCCAAGCTCGTGTACCCTCATCCTGTGGAAGACATTTGCAGCCGAGAGAAGAAGCCCACAGCAGGGCCAGCCACTTGAGTCCATGCTTCACACTGGTCCCTTTGTCACCTTTAGTGATTTACAGCCATTCTCTGAACACAAGAAGTGTCTTAAATGGGAAGGCAAAGACTTTACCAAATTTCCTGAGAAATGTGCACAGAAAACTCTCCTATAATAAATTTCCCAATCCAGGGCATAAAACAGTAATATCTACAGGTGGTTTTCTTTTTTCAATATTTTCTATGGTCTAATTTTTTGTGCAGGGTCTGTTAGAGGATAGAGTGGCTATTGTTACCAGTAAATATCTTTCCCTGTTAGTACAGCAAAACCCACAAGTGATTAGTTATGTAAAATTGGTTGATTATGCAAAAAATAACTAGCTCAACACTGTAATGTTGCTGTATACTTTTGGGTTCGCATAAATATTTTCAGTTGTTGATCTTCACAACAACCCTATCAGGTTGACAGGGAGTGGGAAGTTAGTATTACATTATGTAAGCAAAGACATCTACAAAGAGGTGAAAGCTATGTCATATGCTAGTAGCTAAGAAATATCAGACCTTGTAGAGTTTTCTTAAATAAACTTACAGTGCTTATTCCATGATAGGACACTGTGTCTCAAATTTAAGAGTATACAAATTCAACATTAATGGACCTACAATCACACTTTGATAAGAAGTCTCAATTTAGTCTGTAGGTTTCAAATATAAGAAGGTAGAATTTTCAAAGGGTCTTGGGTGGTTTAAGTTTGGGATAGTTATATAATCTTAACAAACATCAGATTCCTATAAGATCTGTCTTTTTTTGAAGTCATGAATAATCAAAGTAAAAGCGAATCTATATTCTCCTCTGTATATCTCAAAAGAGCACAAAGAGGGATCCAGGTAATATTTCACAGCAGTTCCTCTGATGACAATAGGGACCTCTATCCCAGAAATCCCTGAATCCACAGCTACTCTATAGCAGCGTCTGAGTAAGGCTCTAACACCCTTCCTTGAACTCAAGGGATGGCTATTTACTTCCCTCCGTTACCACCATTTCTTGTTGTGTTTACTGACATAAACTTTCTGGCTAAATACTTCTGACTTCTCTCCTAAAATCAACCCAAAGTCAACATACAAGTAAAAGGAGTGAGAATAATAAAGAAGAGAATTTTGCATTCTTTCTGGTGGTCCGTGCATTTATCCTACAGACACAGGTACATCACAGGGACACAAAAACAAGAAAAAAAAAAATCCTTGCATGTAAATCAAAACATTCCACTTCTTCTTAGCCACAAAGAGTCCTCAGTTTCCTCTTATTTAGTTCATGAAATCATCTAATTCAGACAATGCTATTTAGATTGTAGTAGGAAAGAACTGCTTATTGAAACTAAAGTCATTTCATGGTTAATCATTTCATGTTTCATGGGACCTTATCCTTTCTCTATTCTAATACAAACGGCAGCCCTGGTCTGTCCTCAGCACCCAGAGACTTCAGTTCCCTTGTCTTTCTCACCCTCTCAATACCTCTGCTAATGAGTAGAATAAAAACTTCACTGCCAGAGCCAAGACTCTGCTGCCCTGTTGGAGAGACAGGAATGAAGCAAATTTCTGTGTATTGATAGACTTTAGGCTTCTGTGCAAATCCAGATGGAGAGGGAACTTGAGGGCTCAGAGAGGGACAAAGAGTTACTATTCTTAGCAATTTGCAGAAAAGAAAATTGAAATGTCCAAGAAACATACAAAAGATGCCCATTCTCACTGGTAATTAGAGAAATTGTAATTTGAGCCACATGCCATATTATTCCACAACAGCAAATCAGCAAAAATTTAAAAATATGATAATTCCAAGTAATGATGAAGGTGTAGAGACATAGAGACACAGACTACACTGTGGTTGGGAGTGTGACCAGATGCCACCACTTTAGAAACTATTAAGACATATTTAATAAAGTTGAAAATGTAGATACCCCACCACCTAACAACCCAACCAGCATTCATATTCTACAGATCATCTTAAAATGGTGTCACAAGGAGCTGTATATAAAAATGTTCACAGCATAATAGATAAGTAAATTATAACATATTCACATAATGAAATACCATATAGTTCTGAAAGTCAATGGACAGATCTAGAAAAATCAACATGAATAAATGTAAAAACAGAGTCTCGGTGTCCATCGACAGATGAATGGATAGAGAAGCTGTGGTCTATGTATACAATGGAATGTTACTTAGCCATTAGAAATGACGAATACCCACCATTTGCTTCGATGTGGATGGAACTGTAGGGTATTATGCTGAGCGAAGTAAGTCAATTGGAGAAGGATAAACATTATATGGTCTCATTCATTTGGGGAATATAAAAAATAGTGAAAGGGAATAAAGGGGAAAGGAGAAAAAATGAGTGGGAAATATCAGAAAAGGAAACAGAACATGAAAGTCTCCTAACTCTGGGAAATGAACTAGGGGTGGTGGAAGGGGAGGTGGGCGGGGGGTGGGGGTGACTGGGTGACGGGCACTGAGGTGGGCACTTGACAGGATGAGCACTGGGTATTATTCTATATGTTGGCAAATTGAACACCAATAAAAAATAAATTTATTAAAAAATTAAAAACAGAGTGTTGAGGAAAAAAAGGCAACTTGTAAAAGAATATATATTCAGTATAACACAATCCACATAATGTTGAAAAACATGAAAATTAATACCACATTTTCTTTATGGATATGTAGGTGGGTAGTAATAGCATAAAGAAATGAGTATGATAACAGCAAATATATACTGGGCACATCGTGGAGGGAGGACATCCAAACATTGCAACTGATGAGGAGTATACAGGGGGCCTCAACTAATTTTCTGCTTCTTGGATACACAGCACATAGGTGTTTATTATATTTTCCCCTATGTTTTTATATGGATAAAGTTTCTCATGATTTACTATTTTAAAAATCTCAGCGCCTTGACTGTATGTAGGATCGTACCACATTCACCACAGCTTGACTCCTATCACTCAGTAAGGTTCTGGAACTTGGGATGATGCCCCTGCCATGGGTAGGAGAGAGGTTGGAATGATCACCACCAGAGGACGGCAGGTGAAAAGTTCATTAAGATGGATGTGTTCCATTGGTGTGCCAAACAGAAAGTCAGCAGGTCCTCTAAGAATGAGGTCATGAGTGGAAAAGGAAAAGAAGATAGGACAAGACGGGACATTATGAGCATGGTTTAAGCTTAGTTGAAAGCTCTGAAAAGCTCTCTGAAAGCTTAGTTGCACCTCTCATCAAAGGGGAATTCATTCTGGCCTGGAAACTAGTTTTCTGTGCAGATGTTTGGTTTTAATGCACCACTTAGGCTGCAACAAGGGAGGCCACACCTAGAAAGCACAGCGGGATCCTCTTGGCTAATGGGTCCTACTCCCCACGTTAGGGGACCACAGAGCAGGAAGGGCTGTGACACTAGTTTCCAAGTCACAATTTAGCAATGCTTATTTCTCCACCACTACCTTTGGCAAAGAGAACTGCAAATTCCCTTTCTGGGGCCTTAGTGGCCCAGAAACAAGGTTACATGTGGGCCCGGGACCAGAGTCTCTTGTTTTTTTGTTTTGTTTTGTTTTGTTTTGTTTTGTTTTAAAGATTTTATTTATTTATTCATGAGAGACACACAGAGAGAGGCAGAGACACAGGCAGAGGGAGAAGCAGACTCCCTGCAGGGAGCCCGATGTGGGACTCGATCCTGGGGCCTCCAGGATCACGCCCTGAGCTGAAGGCAGATGCTTGATTGCTGAGCCCTCCAGGCCTCCCAAGAGTCTCTTGTTAGACTCAAGCTATTCTTCTGCCAACTATGAGGTCCTCATCCAGAAATGAGTTACTAGATGTATAATTCAAGCAAAAACTAGATGAAGAAAAAAATTGCAGTGTATCATGCCAGTGGAATAGGGTGAAGGCAGAGAGGTGGGGAAAGGTTGGGGAATCCATAGAGTACAAGACACCCATCTGGCTAGTGAAACGCATGCAAAGAAAAGTGTGATCATCAAGTGGTACAAGTGGAAAGGAGGGCAACAGATCAGGGGAGGACAAGACAAGGAATCCACATTTTGACTTATGGACAGTGGCAGGTGCGGGATACTTAGCTGTGATTAAAAGGCACTATGATGAAAACATATGGCATTTGTTTTTCTCTGTCATTTAGTATAAGACCCTCTCGGTCCATCCATGTTGTTGCAAATGGCAAGATCTCATTTCTTTTATGGCTGAGTAATATTCCTCTGTGTGTGTGTGTGTGTGTGTGTGTGCCATCTTCTTTATCCATTCATCTATCAAGGCATATACCTGAGTTGCTTCTTCCCTATCTTGGCTACTGTGGGTAAAGCTGCAGCTAACATACGGGTGTGCATATCTCTCCTATTTAGCATAAAAACAAAACAAATGAACAAACAAAAACAGACTCTTAAATACAGAGAACAAACTGATGGCTGTCAGAGAGGAGGTGGGGGGATGGGTGAAATAAATAAAGGGGATTAAGAGATACAAACTGCCAATTATAAAATAAATAAGTCACGGGGACGAAAAATACAGCATAGGGAATATAGTCTATAATTTGGTAATAACATTGTAGGGTGACAGATGGTGACCACACTTACCATGATGAGCGTTGAGTAATGCGTGGAACTGTTGAGTCAATATGTTGTCCACCTGAAACAAATATAACACTGTATGTCAATTTAAAAATAAAAATAAAGCAAAAATAAGAAAGCACTCCAATGAGCCAGAACTTAGCTCCTCCTATGCTACATCTTTTGCTGTGTTTTCCAATGCAATTCATTTTCCTTACTTTGCCTTAACACACCTCATTAAACATCGGCATGAAACAAGTGAGCAGGGCCCAGGAATCTGCAGGGACAGAGTCACTTAACCCCCAGTGAGCAGGTCAAGGAACCAGCTATCAGGGTAGAAAACAGCCATTTCCCTACAGAGGAAAACATCCATCTCCTCAGCCAACGAGTTGGGTAAGCTTTGGGCAAATGACTTCCAACCACAGGCGGTTGTTGATCTGAAATGAAATGAGCCACCAAATCACTGGGGCTTTTCTGATTCTGGCTAATTGGCTAAACTCTCTTTAAAGGCTTTGGAAGACGCCAAGTAAAGAAGCAAGCTGCTGAGAGTTAACCCCTGCTGCACCAAGCCCCGCCACAGTATCCTAGCGAGGGGGACCATTCCCTTTCCTAGGACGACAGAGAAATCTAAGAGAAAACGATGACACAATAAATGTCTTCTAAATATTTATCTGAAGACCTAGTATAAATATTCTCAAGGAGACATTGAAAACCTTCTCATCTTCAGTTTAAAATGAAAAATAAGTGCTTATTCATTTGAATGCTGAGGAAAGATAGAGAAATCTTCAAATTCTTAACCCCCAGCTTGATAGGACTGGTTTCCCATGGAAAGCCTCTGGCGTTGAACCTCCTCAGTCAAAGACCTTGACACAGGAGAGTAGAGGGTTTGGCACAGACTGCATAGGTGTGCAGCACGGTTCTGCTGTGCTCCAATTCCAGAATCCTGGACACATAACCTCCATGTGACTCAGTTTCCTCATTTGCAAAATGGGAAAGTAACGATCCCGACCTCCTTAGGACTGAAGCAAGTATCTCCAAACCAAACCCATGGTCCAGATCATCGGCGATCTGTAGGTGAGCGCTCAAGGTGAAGACGAGTGGGTACCATATCACAGCATAAAACAAGCAATTTGATAAGACTTAACAGCAGATCTAGCTGCACCACCCCCCCAAGTCCTTCTTTGGCCGTGAGGGTTTGCAGCTCCAGTGACTGCCAAGTCCCAAACCTGCAGACCTAAATCCTATGCAGCTCAGGCCTCATGCTACAGTCTTCCCCATTCTTCCGCAATCCGTTCTTACTGTGAGAAACGAAATTCCGTCCTAGCTCCACAGTCCCGGGAGTCTACACCGGTGGCTTCCATTAACCTCCACAGAAGTAAAGGGAGATTAAAATAACACATTCTTTGTCTTGTTATTTTCCTACTAGGAAGCTGTTAGAATTTGGACGTTGCCCAGATGCCTCATTTAATGTTTTACTTTCAACCACCTGTCGCCTATTTATTTTTAAGCACTTACTGTTTACCATTATTTGATCTTTTGTAAATTAGCTTGTTTTGCAAGCTCCCATCATCATTATCTCATTTCCTTCGTGATTTAATATTTTTACCTGTCACAATACCTTACTATGCTATTGGTTTTTAAAATATTTATTTTTCTTATTCATGCTTCCTTTTCTTCTCCTCTGGTGAGAGTGTTGATTGTAACCTGAATCAGAACTTCTAGAATTAGCAGAGAAGCAGGCATTGATTTTTGCTGTTGTTTCAGTTTTATTTGAAAAGTGTTCCCCTGGGCACCTGAGTGGCTCAGTCGGGTAAGCATCTGCCTTCGGCTCAGGTCATGATCTTGGGGTCCTGGGCTCAAACCCCATATCCTGCTCCCAACTCAGTGGGGAGTATGCTTGTTTCTCTGCCTCTCTCCCTTTCTCTCTCTCTCTCTCTGAGACTCTCTCAGATAAATAAAATCTTTAAAAGTGTTCTGCCTTATATGCATTTTGTACTTGTTTGTATTTTGGAATAACTGCGACACAGAAGAAAGCGTCTAGATCGAATTTGTCCTCCTTTATCATCAGTAGGAGAAGCAAATAACTAGCATATGTGTAATGCAAATCTGGGATTTGGGGAACCTGCTCCTTTTCACTTAACTTTAACAATCAATAAAAAAATGTGGGGCACGTGGGGGGGCTCCACGTGGTTGAGCATCTGTCCGTGGCTCAGGGCGTGACCCCGGGGTCCCGGGAGCGAGTCCCGCATCGGGCTCCCTGCATGGAGCCTGCTTCTTCCTCTGCCTGTGTCTCTGCCTCTCTCTCCCTGTCAATAAATAAATAAATATAATCTTAAAAAGATGTAATTTTGGATTATTTTTCTTTTATATTTTCCTTTTAAAATTTTATCTAATTGTTCCCTTTTATGCCATTTCATAAGTTCAGTACTTTTCATATTTTTCCTTAGCATACTCTATGTTGATCTAGCCTTTTCTTTAAAATTTTCTAGTAATTTTTGATATTTAAAAATTTTTCTATTTAAGTAAATTTAATTTTCTTTTGTGTAAATATGCACTGTATTCTTTGAGTAAAACATTTCCCTTTTATTTGTTTTAGCTTATCTTAACTCTTTAATCTTTTAAATCTCATAATCCTCAGAGTTCCTCTCTTGTTTTGTCTTATTTGCTCTTATCCTATTTTGAATTTTAATATATTCTAATTATACATCTGCCTTTACTTGTTATTTCTATGTTATACGTTTCTGCACTTAGGTCATTTTATCCATTTGTATAGCAGTAACTTAAAAAAGATTTAATATTCCTACATACATAAAATATTGAATGCTCAAAAGTACTAGTTCTCCACTCATTCTCTCTAGCCATTTTAGATCTGTGTTACTGTGACTACTTTTTATTTTAAACCTATGAACACATGTATTATTTAACTGTAGTTTTATCACCTTATTTTGTATCGTATTCTATATTTATATGGATTTATACTTCAGAATATCCAAATCCAAATATGACCTATTGACATATGCAAATATGTCAAATTTTATGAAGAATAAAACGTGGGCTATCAGCTCTGCTCAGATAAACCCTGTTGACAAATATTCACAAAGTATGAATATTAGAACATTCACAGTTCAGAAAACTAGAGAATAAAAATTAAAACTATCTTGTGTCCATTTACATCCCTTTTGCAAGAGCTCAACACACTTCTATCCCCTAAAACCATTATTAATAGTAGCTTCCTATCACTGCAGATGTTTATTTGCACAAATGTAGCCATAAAAACAAAGAGAAAATTTCTCTTACTTGAATTTAATAGGAAAAAATATGCTAATGTGAAATCAAAAGGCTTGCCAAACTTCAAATATTTCTTCACTAAAAGAATATTACTTTATAAAAGCTTCCTTTTTAGTTTAAGAAATAATATTATGAAAAAAAAAAACAAAGAAGCTGAAGTCATTTGTTGATAACGTGTTTAAGTTTGAGACAGTAGTGTTTGTGCCCTTACTATGAAAGATAAGGAAATTAGGTCCCCTAATTTTTCCCCAAGGTCCTCCCAAGTTCCATGCATTACATTATTAATCTTATTTTGTAATTATTTATAACATTACTTCTTTTTTGTTCCCACTTTATCGAGATATAATTCAAATAAAAATTGTATATAAGGTATACAGTGTGATGCTTCGATATCCATACACATTGTGAAATATCAGCACAAACAAACTAACATTTCCATCACTTCAAAGTCACCTTTGTATGTGTGGTGAGAGTATTTAGGTCCTACACTCTTCTTACTGCTTGCTCTCCAGGAGCATTCCCACACACAGCTGGCTCTGGACTTCTATTGTCTTTGAGTCAATGCCCCACAGTCATTTTGATTCATCTAATAATTCATTAATGCCCAAGCTTTTGTCTTGATTTCTTTCTTTATTTTTTTAAAGATTTATTTATTTGAGAGAGAGAGCACAAGCAAGGGGGAGAGGCAGAGGGAGAGGAAAAGAGAGAGAATGCAAGCAGATTCCCTGCTGCCAAGCATAGTGTCGGACACGGGGCTCAATCCCAGAACCCTGACATCATGACCTGCGCTGAAATCCAGACTCAGATGCTTAATGGACTGAACCACCCAGATGTCCCTTGATTTCTTTCTTTGAAAATTATCTCTAAGTTTTTTTTACAAAAGATTTTCTTTTCCACTCATCTTTAATTTCTTAGCTGATTAACATTTCAAAAGAGCAGAATGTGGATAGGTCTAAGAACACTCCATGTTCTTGGAAAAGCTGGTCAGTTTTTCTGGTTGTTTTCCTCTATTCCTACAATACGAGACAATAAATGAGTACCTCAGTCATCATTGCCTGGGAGGCAAAACGTAACTATGATAGTGAAGTGTTTTCCCCTGGACAACCACACCTCATAGGTTAAATCAACTTCTAAAGTGTTAGCATAATTTCCCAGAAGTCTCTTAAATGTCCGTGTCTCCTCAATTCCTTTGTTTTGTTATAGGAGCCAAGGAGAACTAGCTAGTACCAGGGTCATCTCGCAAAGAACATTGAGAGTAATGATAAGGACACATCCTAAGGATCATTCTCATCAACAAACCATAACCCTCCTTAGGCAAAGCCTGCTTGCTTAGAATACCACGTAATCCTAGGAATTAAACACCAACCTCACCCCTGACGCAGGGTCTCAATGTCACACTAAGCACTACCCGTTTATAAAAATGACAGATTTTTAAGGACAGATTCTTGGGTTCCATTTGCCCACATTCCAAAGGGAGAACTTGATCCCATTCTGGGTCACAATGAAGCCCTTTAAAATAAGTGTGACAGCAAAAAAAAATAAAACAAAATCTCCTCTGGTCGATATTTGTTTAATTCACTTCTCCTACGTACAAAGTATTACACTACATACTTGAATGTTATTTGTAACCACTAAATAATAAAATTATGTTATTACAATTATATATACTGCTGCAATAGATTCGACATACTAAAAATTAACTGCTTGATATTAGTCTGGGGTTTCAGTGGATGCTTTCCCTTAGACAGTATTGATTTGAAAGCTGAAAAATAAGGCATTGTTAGCAAAGGGTATGGGGATAGTGGAGGCACGTATAGAGGAAGCACTTAGACACAAAGTCCAAGTCACAGATAACTTTAGCCCTCTCAAATACTTGATTGTTAGAGGATCACAGCAAATTAATTAATTAATTAATTAATTAAGAAGGACTTGGAATAATTCTAGGGAGATAAATGAATAAGATTCTCTGGGTTCAGTCACTTATGTTAATAATCTTGCATTGCAAACCTGAAGGACCAGAAAGACACCAAAAGGCCACAAGTGTGGGGCTGACCTGATAGGGAACACCATACCATGCTGGCTGGAATTGAGAGCCTGGAGTGGAAGGGGCAGGAGTAGCCATGGAAACTGTGGTAGGGACACCTAACGCAGGACAAGAGACGATGGTGGCTGGGAGTAAAGGACAGGTGAAAAGCAGCGGAGTGATTGAAGACAGAGGTATGGAATCACCAAGATTGGGGACTGACATCCATGAGGACTGAGATGTTAAGACTGACGAGTTTCCTGTTGGAATCACCAGAGAAACTAGATAAACAATTAGGTAGATAATTCATTGAGAAGGAGGAAATTCAGCACTAGGAAGGAAATCATCTGTTGGGTTGTGAACTTCCATGCTGGTTAACCACAGATTAATGTCAATCTCATTATCTAAACATCCCACTCATCTCATCTAGTAGACCTTTGGGACTGTTCACTACCATCTGAATCTTCTTTCTCAAATTCCAGGTGATTTCTGGGGTTTAATTAAAACTAAAAACGTAGATTCAGAGATAATTAGTACAGCTTAAGTTCAAGATTCTTAGTAGTAGCAGAGAGGCATATTTAGCTCAGAGTTACACTCCCAGGGAAAAAAATACCCTCCGCTCTTAAAGTAGTAAACTTCTCACCCATAAATCCTCAGATCAAATACTTTAAATCAAAGAAATCTTTTGATCATATTCATTCCATTCATTCCATCACTGCTATTTATTTGTTTGTTTATATTTCAGCTTTATTGAGGTATAATTAACAAGTAAAAATGTAAGATACTCTGTGGTGATTTGATGTATATACACAGTCTAAAAAGATTCCTTCCATCTAATTAATTTATGCATCTATATCATCTCACATATTTATCTTTTTTGGTTTTTGTTGAGAATGTTCTATCTTAGCAGATTTCGATTACACAATATAGTGTTATCAACCATAATTATCATGTCTTACATTAGAACCTTAGACTTTATTCATCTTATAGTTGAAAGTTTGTACCCTTTTACCAACCTCTTCCAATTATCCCCACCCCCCAGTTCCTGGCAATCACCATGAGTTTGCCTCTTATATCTTATCTTGTTTTATTTCATTTTTTTTATTTATGATAGTCACAGAGAGAGAGAGAGAGAGAGAGAGAGAGAGAGAGAGGCAGAGACACAGGCAGAGGGAGAAGCAGGCTCCATGCAGGGAGCCCGACGTGGGATTCGATCCCGGGTCTCCAGGATCGCGCCCTGGGCCAAAGGCAGGCGCTAAACCGCTGCGCCACCCAGGGATCTCTCTTGTTTTATTTCATGTTATAAGTGATACCATGTAGAATTTATCTTTCTCTGCCTTACTTTACTTAGCAAAATGCCCTCAACTTCCATCCATGTTGTTGCAAATGGCAATAGGTCCTTCTTTCTCATGACTGAACAATATTCACATATATATATATATGAATTCATCTAAGCGCTGAAGTTGCCTCCATAGCTTGAGAATAATGTTGCAGTGAACATGGGAGTGCAGACACCTCTTTGATATCCTGTTTTCATTTTCTTTGGATATATTACATGATACTTCTATTTTTCATTTTTTGAAGAACCTCCATACTGTCTTCCATAGAGGCCAAACCAATTTACACTCCCACTAGCATTACACAAGAGTTCCCTTTTCTCCACATCCATACCAACCCTTGTTGTCTCTTATTTTGTTTTGTTATTTTGTTTTTTTGTTTTTTTTTATGAAAGGCATTCTAACTTGTATAAGGTGATATCTCATTGTGGCTTTTATATGCATTATCCTGATGGTTAGTGATGTTAAGCACATTTTCGTGTACCGTTCATTGTACCATTGCAATTTTTATTTGCATTCTCCTGATGATTAGTGATGTTGACCACCTTTTCATGTATGTCTTCTTTGGAAAAATGTGTATTCAGTTCCCCTGCTTGTTTTTTTTTTTAATTTTGTAAATTTATTTTTTATTGGTGTTCAATTTGCCAACATATAGAATCAGATTGGGGGTTTTGGGTTTGTTTTTTGCTTTTTTTATTAGTTTGTTTGCTATTAAGTCACACAAGTCCTTTATATAATTTGGACATTAACCCCCATATATACATATATATATATATACATATATATGTATATATATATATATAGTAGGTTTGGGCTTAAAAATAGACACGCAGACCAATAGAACAGAATAGAGAGCCCAGAGATAAGTTCATGAGCATATGTTCAATTAACTTACAACAAAAGAGCCAAGAATAAGGATCCCTGGGTGGCGCAGTGGTTTAGCGCCTGCCTTTGGCCCAGGGCACGATCCTGGAGACCTGGGATTGAATCCCACGTCGGGCTTCCGGTGCATGGAGCCTGCTTTCTCCCTCTGCCTGTGTCTCTGCCTCTCTCTCTCTCTCTCTGTGTGTGTGACTATCATAAATGAATAAAAATTTCAAAAAAAAAAGCCAAGAATATACATTGGGAAAATGACAGTCTTTTCAACAAATGCTGTTGGGAAAACTGGATGTTCAGATATGCAAAAGAATAAAATTGGATCACTATCTTATACCTTATACAAAAAAACAAAACAAAACAAAACAAAACAAAACAAAAAAACAACCTCAAAATGGATTAAAGACTTAACTGAGACCTGAAACCAGAAAACTTCTGGAAGAAAACATTATGAAGTAAGCTCCGTAACTTTGGTCTTGGCAATGATCTTTTGGATTTGACAGCAAAAGCGAAGGCAACAAAAGCAAAAATAAACAAGTGAGACTACATCAAACTAACAAGTTTCTGCGTTAACAATGGAAACCAGCAACAAAATGAAAAGGCACACTACAGAATGGGAGAAAGCCTTTGCAAATCATATATCTGAAAAGGAGTTAACTTCCACTGTCATTTTAAAGCCTTTCATAATTTAAATTGCTCTAATCTTGGCAAAAGTATTTATTTTTAATTACTTTTAATATATGCTGCACTGTAAAAAGATTCAAAGGTATATATTTTTCTGACGGGAGCCTTCTAGTCTCTCAAACCACATATCTGTCAAGTTGTGGGATATGTTCTCGACTATTTTTTTTTTTTTAGAAAGTGACATTTCTCCATACAATATTGCACATGGGAAGCTGCCAAATATCAAATAAAGAGATTTTGCTATTGCTCACTTTGATGCCATTTAACTCCCTGATCTTTGTAAAGAGTACGTAAGACTCTCTGTAGCCTTTGCTGACCTCTCAGTGGTTATTCATGAACAGGGAGAAGGCAGGGGCAAAAAGTCATACACTCAAGACACTTAAGCTGTTGTCAGGTCAATGAAGGATAAGTAAAATTTTTCCGGGGTGACTGTGGGATTGCAGAGGTGTATTGCTTTAAGGAGACTAATTTACACCATAAATTGGATTAGCACATGCTCAAATTATCAAAATCCAGGTGCGACTCTGTTTCCGTAGAAGTGGTTTGTGTTTCCTAAGATAAAGCATGTTAGCTCAGGCTACCCTAACAAAATACGATAAGTACTTAAAACTATAGAAATTATATTTCTGGCAATTCTGGAGGCTGCAAGTCCAAGATCAGTGTGCCAGTATGGTCAGGTTCTCGTGAGGGTTCTCCCCCTGGCTTGTAGATAGCCACCTTCTTGCTGTGTTCTCACATGGCCATTCTGTGATGTGTGCACATGGAGAGATAATGAGAAAGAGATTTTTCTCTTGCTCTTCTTATAAGGCCACCAATCCTATTGGATTAGAATCGCACCCTATGACCTCACTTAACCCCTAAAAGCCCTATCTCCAAATACAGCCATATTGGGTAGTTAAGACTTTAACATATGAATTTTGGGGACACAAACACAGTTAAGGTCATAGGTAATACACAAGGTAATATAATGAAAGGAATTCACATGATGGTGTGAACATCTATAATTATTCAGTATCTTCATGTTCCTTAATGGGGACAACAGATATGGATACTATCCAGTAAGTGGTGTGCTTAATTTGAACGCTGACTACTAAATATTGTTTCTCATAATCATTTCATTCCTTAATACAAGTAAATGCATTTCTCTGGATTCTTACTAAATCTGAAATTATTTCTTATTGGCAGTAATGACAATGCAAATGAGATATGCAAATAATCATACAATTATAAGCTTTTTGGCTCTCTTATGTTTTTCTAACTGAAATATGTTGGATATTGAGGGCAACATAAGAATATGGTTACTTTTTTTCAGCATTTTAAAGCTGTCTTCCTGGTTTTGCTTCAAAAGGGGAGAAAGAGGGTTTAAATTTTCCAAAAATTTTGGGTGGGAAATCCCACATAACTTTATCGTCGTGGTTCACTCTTCTGTCCTAAAGCAAAACTTCTATACAACTATAGCTCTTTCAAAACCAGTATCATAGATGTGCATGCATATAGTAGAAATTATCATGCTCTATTATCACTTCCATTGGATTCAATAAATTTTATAAATGTTAGGTCCACATTAAGAACTGACCGATTCTGATATGGAGTGTTGTAACCTTCCAAAATTTGCTTCGACGTGGATAGACCTGGAGGGTATTATGCTGAGTGAAATAAGTCAATTGGAGAAGGACAAACATTATATGGTCTCATTCATTTGGGGAATATAAATAATAGTGAAAGGGAATAAAGGGGAAAGGAGAAAAAATAAGTGGGAAATATCAGAAAGGGAGACAGAACATGGAAGACTCCTAACTCTGGGAAATGAACTAGGGGTGGTAGAAGGGGAGGAGGGCGGGGGGTGAGGGTGACTGGGTGGTGGGCACTGAGGGGGGCACTTTATGGCATGAGCACTGGGTGTTATTCTGTATGTTGGCAAATTGAACACCAATAAAAAAATAAATTTACTATTAAAAAAATAGACAACCACCTTTGATTACTAAGGTGGTTGTTTAAAGTAGAAATAAGAGAAAATTACTACTAGCTAGAAACCCTACATAGGGTAAGGATAGAGTGGTAGTTGTATAAAGGTACATATTGAGTCTTTCTCAAAGAATTGTACTATTTCTTTTGCTGCTAAACAATCTACTCTCAGAAAATCATGGATGGAATCGATGTCCCAAGTTGATATTCCTACAGAAACACTTTTTTTCAGGTGGGAAAACTAATGCCTTGACAGTGACAACTTCATCTCTGTCCTAATTCAATTTCAAGTCTAACTTAGAAGTGACTTAAACCTTGTATTTTTGGAAGAATGCTTGTGATTTATCCTTTCCACATCAGAAAAATCTTACCTCTGAGGTCACAAAATATTCTATGCATGCCCCCACCAAAGTGCTTCTCTTTATTGGTTTAACTGCCTGATACCTCCTGCCAGATAATAATGTCTTTGATGATAAGCACTGTATCTTATTGTTCTTTGCTATGGTGATAGGAGTCAAGACATTAAGATAGTTCCTGGATTAGTCCCAAAATAGCTGATTTTCTGAAGTTATATAGTGGAGTTCAAAACTTGTGTGCATTTTATGGCATGAGCCCAAGGTCAAAGGAGATAGAGATGTAAGGGATTGAGTTCTCAATTGAGACAAGGGTTTAACACTAGCTAACCCAGCACCCTGGATAGTGCCACGGGGTGGCTCTCATAATATTTGAAATAAATTTTTATCTATAAAAAATCCCACAACAAATGATCTTCTAAAGTTCCGTGGTTGACAAGCATATTCTCATGGCTCTTTGGATCTGTCCTCACCACTCTCCCCACCACCCTACCTTACCAGATTTTAGTGACATCTTCATCAGACATGAAGGTCAGGTCTTCATGACCACTCCATTAGGATATCCACACCCTTGAAAGGGTACAACTAGATGCCAGGATGGTCTTTTGCCTTTCGCGGGATGTTGCTACATCCTTTGGGGTTTCTAAACTGATTGAAGGAAATGACCCCAATTTTTTCTCATTTCAAAAGTTCTACTGTCTTTATAAATACTACTCCTAGTTCCTTTCTGCTTTATTTCTGATAAATCATAACTGAGACATAGTAAATACATCATTAGGTAAGCAACTTGAGCTGAAAATTGGCTATATTTTAAAAATGCTGATGTATGGAATTTGGAGGTCTTACCTTACCTGACATATGGCAAAAGAAAATTAAAGAAAATAGTCACAGCAGATCCCTTCCTCCACACTTCAGTGCTTTGTTAAATAAGAATAAGCCTATTTAATTAATATTGATTTAACACTGACTGTCCTTGAGATATATTACCCTTTGACACATTTTTACCTTCAAAACTGCCAAAATTGCAAAATGTTTAATAACAAAATTCAAATCCATTTTTAAGCTCAAAGTTATTGTGGTTTGTTATCACTAATTCCCAGCTACTCGAGGAAGGAGGTACGGGTCTTAGCAAGTGGCAATGTCTTTATTTATGACCTCCAGTTATTAGTTAGGTTTGCCAGACATTTCTCAAAACATGGCCCAGGTCACCCAGGAGTAGGACTCTAGAGCAGGATAAAAGATTCTGCTATATTTGGCTTATGATCCTGGCATTTGTTAGAACATGACAACCTCACTTTGATAGAAATATTAGGTAGTTATTTCTTTCTAAATAAAGAACACAAAGGAGGCATTTGTTTATCAGCTAGAAGAAGAGGGAGCGTTTATTATTCTTGACACCTTCTTTCTGGTCATTTGAGTAATGGGTAAATAACCAGAAGCCCTTATTTACCTAAGGTAAGACTTTTCTATTTGGAAATTTGCTTATTCAACTCTACTCTTTCATTTCACCCAAATTTCTGAGTAAGCCTTGGGTAATGGTCCCTTCTAGTAAAACCCTGTCCCCCTGTGAGGAGAGATGTATGCATCATTAGATCTGGGAAGTTCCTCTGAGATCCCCTCCTCATTTTCAGTTTTAGAATAGCAGGTCAATGATTCGACATATAAGTTATACTCAAATATCTTAAGTAACCATCACCTTCCTTTGTGTCACGGGGCAAATCAAAGACCTAATAATACTGACCCAAACCCCCACAATGAGTGAATGACAAGTAAGAAGGTCAAATATCCATTGAATTTTTCAAGTAGACACTGCTGAAGAAGGAGACTGAAAGCACTCATTTCAGCCCTCAACACCATGGAAGTCATTCTCCCTTGGAAGTCCTCTGCCCAGATCTGAGGAAAAGCACTTGCAACATGCTCAGAGACTCACTTCCTGGAGCAACGTGCAGCCAAAAGTAAGAGCCCTAGAAGTGAACATCTCAGCCACATTCTCTTCAAATCTTCTTCTACTTTTATTTCTGGTAATGATGGAGTGGATTTGTAAATAATTGCAGAAAACAGAAAAGTCTGGGAATAGGGCAAAGCCAATGCTCCACTTAGCTTAAAGGAAAATGTGTGGTCACTCAGACTGGTAGGAATATTCTCAGTAGAGTTTAGGCTAAATGGTTGGGCACGAAAAGGGGTCAGGACAAAATCAGCTGACAGGATAAAATGATTCTGAGTTGAAGTACAGAAGTCAAGACTGGTAAAAATGAAAAGGCCATCTCTGTAGCAACTTTGACTAAAAGGATCACAGACAGTTCCCCTAATTAGTATTTCTGTGAGAATAGGAGTTTGTAGCAACCGCTGCCTTATTTTCCTTTCTGATAATTTATTCTTCTGCTCTGCTTTGTTTCCAGGATAAGCACGCCCCCTTCTCTTGGTCACGACCCTGTTCTCCCTCTAGTCTTAACATCCGGGGCTACAACTTATTTCCACACTACCATGAAGTAAATTATCACAAGAATCATTGGTTTTGTTGCATTGGGGACAGATAAATAATGTTAAATATGCCTCTTTCTGAAAACCAGTACATTACTCTAGCACCTGAAAGAGTCATAATTGTCCTTAGATGTTCCCATTTCCCACTTCAATCTCTGTGTAACAGCTTGTCTGCTTGGTACCTCCCTCTAGGAATATAGGGAGCCACACCTCTGAAGACTTTTTCCAATGCAGAGATCACAAGGGAGGCATTAATGGAGTCTCTCACATGTTCACTGCCATTGTCTTCAGTCATGAAAAGGTAATTGTTATAATTCCATATGTGGGTATATCTTCTAGAAATCCCTTGGGCAAATGCCCTATCAGTTATGAAAGCTCTGACTCTCACCATTATCCTTCCAATAAAAGAAGGAAAAAAATTATGTTTTGGAAAAAATAAAAATAATAAGTCATGCTGTTAACTATCATTTTCAAGTAAATCACCTCAAGATATGGGTGCTCCTTTTTTTCCAGAAGGTGTTTGATATTATTTCTACAAACATAACATGTCATGCTTTCAAAATTAACATTTGAAATGTCTGCTTAAAGGTGTGCTAACACCTTGTTTAATATCTCTATAAAAGAACAGAAAGAAGGAACTACACCTTGAATCTGCCTCAAGTGAATCTTGGAGTTTTGATTTTACAGCTTTGCTGCCAATCATTTCTGCTCCAGAGGAAACTAGTAAAGGAGTTGGAAAAATCCCAGTTGAAATTTTCAATGGTTATAGTCAAATTTCCCATTTTGACTCTTCCTAAAAAATAAATATTTGAAATGAAAGAACATTGCAAGTATAGGGAAAACTGAAACTGATGTGGGGGTTAGTGGAAATGTTAGTAATATCAGTTGGATTGGAAAGTACAAAGACAATCGTATGAGCTCTTAACTAAATGCTAATTTCTTGCTCTCTTAAGTCTACCTCATTGTTCATTGCATACAAAGAAAACTTAGACCAACACTAAAAACTGGAGCCATCCTGATTTTGGCAAATACCTAAAACAAGGAATAAATTCTAGGCCCTGAAAGAACCATGGCGTTGGAGTTCTGGAATGCAAAGATGAGCTTCATGTTGTCGCCAACCCTGTCCCCCCATTTGCCATTTGCCATTTGCCATTTGCCAACCTGCAAATATCTAAGCCTTCTGGGACTTTTCACATACAAATTGTCATACTTTCCCCTTATGTAACACAAAAATAATGGTCCAGTAAGAGACACATATGCAGGAACAATGCTCAGACGAGCTCAAGCATCTCCTGAGTGTTCTGTTAGCCATCCCTGTGTTCAGATTGATTTATGGGCCTCAGGCCCATCATTTCCCCACCATTAGCCATCATTAGACCATTATGACTCCCCACAGTCCCTCAGTTTACTGCTTCCAGAGAGGAGGTGCAATCTTGCCCAGCTGTGTTGAGCTCGTTTTCACTACCACTAATTTTCTGACAGAAACTATGAGTAATGTCACATTTCATACTGTTCCAATAAAAACATTTGCTCCTTGGCAGGGCTCTTAAAGAGCTTGATGGAGAAACTATAGAGAGTCCCCAAGGGGGCAAAAGGTGACTGAGGGACTTTGTCATGAGAAAAATTGAGTACCTGCCTAGGCTGACACAGTGGATCAAAACAAAGAAAAAAGGAATGAGGTAATCAGGTCATGACCCAAAGACTTTTAGACATTTATTCATTTACCCAACAATATATTTTGAGCACCTACAATGTGCCAGACACTGTGCAAATAAAATTGTCATGTCTGTTGGACACAACCCCTTGGAGCCAGAAGGTCTGGGATCTGCTCCATATTTCCACTTTATGGAGCTGCACAACCTAATAAAAATTGCTTAACTTTGTGAAATCCCTGGCTTCTAATCTTCTAATCTACATAATAATCATTTATTACATAATATGTCCATGTAATAACCTATATAATATAATCTACATAATCTACATGATAAATCTACATCTTAATTTATTGATAGAAATTCTTGTAGGATGACATTATAATTGGGGGCATTTAGAAAAACATTATTTGTGTGTGTGTGTGTATGTGTGTGTGTGTGTGTGTATACAGAGAGAGAGAGAATGGACTCTTAAGAGGAGGACATTTTCCTAACTACACACTCATCTATCCACTGTAGTAGAAAGACAGGTCCTCACAGCATTCAGCCAACAAGTAAGTGTCATCTCCACATTGCCATATTCATGAACCAAACACCAAAGTCAACTGAACACTGGGCAGAGTGATGGAAGCACCCAGTTCTCTAGGACATAATTTTAAGCATTATGCTCAGTGGATACTGAGACATCAGGAAATGTGCCTGAAGCATAGCCTCCAGAAGGCGGCACTGTCAATGAGCGCCAATGAGTCTCTCAGACCATCCCATTGGTTTCTACTTACAGTCACTGAGAAATCTGAATATACTGATGCTTCACTGAAGTAACATTCCTCCTCTCTGCATTCGCCTCCAATATGTTGTTACTGCTATTTTGAGGCTTCAGACTCATTTATGTGCAAAATGTGGGAACCTCAGATAAAGTAACCACGGTGCTTTAGTATATTCCATACAGGTTGTCCCACATGCCTTCATAGACCCCATTAGTTGTGTCTCAAGGTGGAAATGGGATCTCAAGTTGGAAATGGGATGCCTAGAACTCCAATTCTCCAATCCTCAAATGGCCACCATGAGGTAATCTACTCTTGGCAACGACCAAGAATAAACACCATGCAATGCCATCTGTAGCCACTGACCAGGGCTCCATTTCCAAGTGCCCAATCTGTTCTCCCATCATGGTTCTAGAACTGCATGACCTTCATTGCCCCTCCAGTTCAGGTCTTGGCTAAAAACTTGTCCAAGGAGCTTGCTTAATGCTCCCCTTTCCTTGAACCCCACTCTGGTTATTTCTTGATGTTGGTTGTGGGTTCCTCTTAAGAGGGAGGCATTCCCAGACCTATTTCTTAGGATACAAGAATATCCTTGTTAAAGAATAAATAGAAAAACATTTGCAGAATGAGTTGATCCAAAAATTAAGAGAGGAATAGTGGAGTCTCTCCAGCCCAGTTGTCCCAGCCATTTTCCACCAAAGCCCCTCTGTGGGCTCAAGAACTCTATTCTGCTCCTGAGAGCATGCTAGGACTCTCTTAAGAGTGAAGGATGGGGGGCACTTGGGTGGCTCCATGGTTGAGCATCTGCCTTTGGCTCAGGTTGTGATCCCGGGGTCCTGGGTTCGAGTCCCACATGGGGCTCCCTGCAGGGAGCCTGCTTCTCCCTCTGCCTGTGTCTCTGCCTCTCTGTGTGTCTCTCATGAACAAGTAAATAAGATCTTTAAAAAAAGAAAGAATGAAGGATAAAATAAAATGAAGAATAAAGGGTAAAATGGATGAAGGTGGTCAAATACATGAACTTCCAGTTGTAAAATAAATAAGTCCTAGGGACATAAGATACAGTGTGGTGACTATAGTTAACAATACTTTATTGTATACTGGAAAGTTGCTAGAGAATAGATGGTCACAGTTCTCATCACAAGAAAAAAAATTGTAACTCTGTGTGGGGATGGATGTTAACTAAACTTACTGAGGTAATCATTTTGCAATATAAACATATATCAAATTACCATGTTGTACACCTAAAACTAATACAATGTTATATGTCAGCTATATCTCAATTTTTTTTCAAAAGAACAAAGGTTGGAAGTGATATTTTGTTTCCCCTTAAAATTTCCTACTAATATTATCTATCTACCTGTGTATCATCAGCCTCACTCTTGCAAAGGAGCAGACTAATGATCCTTTCTCCCCAGGGGATAATTAAAATTTAAAACGGAGACAATTTAGATGGCTTTGGAACACTCCGTGTAGGGCAGGACAGTCTGTGAGTAGCGTTTTCGGTAACAGACCCCCCTGTGGGGCCGTCACAGCTGGTTTGCCTCACAGGGTCCATCTCAACTTGTGAGGGCAAGCGAAGCCAACGTAGAATTACTTACATCGTACCTTGTTCTGCCCAATATTTCTGCCACGGTGCCTTGTACTTCCAATACACACCCACTTGTTTTCCTCACAAGATTTCATGTTTTTCAAAAATCTTTTGAGAAATGGCCCGAATTTGCAGAGCTCCTGCTTGATCATGGTTTGCAGTTATTAATTCTTCCCATGGTTAAGCGCTGCATACTCACCCTGACCTCTCCAGCCCTCCCACTAGCACCTCACTCCCCCCAGATCTGCCCGCTTCCTTGCACTTCTCCAGGCCCACCGGGACCTTAGCAGCACAGAACCAAGGGTGCCAGTGTTTCCTAGGAACCAGTAGACATGGATTCTCAACATTCTGGATTCCATGACCTCATCATGCCAGTCTGATGTTCTTCATGGTCATAATATTCACTGAGAGAGAGTGCTTATGAAGGAAATGATCACTTTAAACCTCCACTTTATGCCCATCTCCCACGCATAGGTGAGGACCAAAGAATAAGCTAATTATTATCTAGTCAGGAATGAAACCCCATAGACAAAGAACAAAGCTTTAGTTAGCCAATAGACTGCCATTTGGCAACATGACTCATGGCAATGCTTCTTCAACTTTTAGTTTGCACAAGAATTATCTGGGGAGGGGTGCCTGGGTGGCTCAGTGGGTTGAGCATCCGACTCTTGATTTTGGCTCAGGTCATGATCAAAGGATCATGAGATCAAGCCCCATGTTAGGCTCCACACTGAGCATGGAGCCTGCTTGGGATTCTCTCTCCCTCTCTCCCCCTCTCTCTGTCCCTCCCCTGTTCTCTAAAAATAAAAAAAATAATAATTATCTGGGGATTTTGTTACAAGTGATGAGTCTCTACTCTCAGAATCTCAGAGACTTGTTGGTCCCTCAAATATGGGTATATCAGGAGTATCTGATTGAGGTAGTCTGTGGACCAACCTGGCAAAATACCAGACTTTACTGATACTGGTTTTGTATTCTTTTCTACTGTCTTTAGCTGGTATTGGTATCAGGGTAATATTAGCTTCATAAAATATATGGGGAAGTGTTCTTTCTTTTTTTATTTTATGAAAGAGAGTATGTAGCACTGGTGTTAACTATCTTTCAAATATTTATTAAAATTTGCCAGCAAGACATCTGTCACTACTTATTTCTTTTAGGGGAACTTTAAAAGTAAACATTCAATTCCCTTGGGGTGCCTGGGTGGCTCAGTGGGTTAAGCATCCAACTCTTGGTTTTGACTTGGGCCATAATCTCGTGGTGGTGGGATCAAGCCCTGCATCAGGTGTCAGGCTCCACACTGAGGGTGGAGTCTGCTTCAGATTCTCTCCCTCCCCCTCTGCTTCTCCTCTCCTCCCTGCTTGTTTGTACTCTTCTCTCTCTCTCTTTTTCCAATAAAATCTTTTTAAAAATTCGGTTCTCTTAATAGATACAGAGTCATTCAAATTTCTATTTCATATTGGGTGAAGTATGGATGTTTGTGTTTTTCTAAGAATTGGTCCCTTTCATTTAAGTCATCACATTTATGTGTGTGAGCTGTTCATGGTATACCCGTATACATTAGTTTTCCATGGCTGTGACAAATTACCACAAACTCAGTTGCTTAAAACAACAGATATTTACATTTTCATATTTCTGGAGTAAATTAATTCAACATCAATTTCACCAGACCAAAATAAATTGACAGCTGTGCCATGCTCTCTCTCTGACAGTTCTAGGGAAGAATCCATGTCTTCTTCTAGCTTTGGATGACATTCTCTGACTTGTGGCCCTATCACTCCCTCTCTGCCTCTGTGTTCGTCTTGTCTACTCCTTTTCTCAGTGTATCCAATCTCCCTCTGCTTTCTTCTTTTAAAAGTACATGGGATGGCAGTTAGGGCCCATCTGGATAATCCAACATAATGTCTCCATCTCAATCATTAATTTAACACATCTGCAAAGAACTTTTGCCCAAATAAGGTAATATTTACAGGTTCTAGGGATGAGGACATGGTATTTTTCAGGCTACCATTCATCCCACCATAGTTTATTGTCCTTTTGATGCTTGCACGGTCTGTAATAATATCCCTTGTTTCATCACTAATATTGGTAATCTGGGTCCTCTCTCTCTCTCTTATTCTCTGGATCTTTTTCTTGATCTCTCAATCCCTCTCCCTGTCTTTGTCAGTCTTAGAGATGTTTGTCAATCTTACTCAGTTTTTCAAAGAACCACCTTTGTTTTACTGATTTTTCTCTACTGTTTCAATTTCTTTGATTTATCCCTTTATACTAATTTTCTTTCTTATTACTTGATTTAGGTTTATTTTTCTACTCTTCTTCTAAGTTCTTGAGATGGGAATTTCAATTATTAATTAGAAATTTCCTATTTTCGGGATCCCTGGGTGGCTGAGAGGTTTAGCATCTGCCTTTGGCCCAGGGCATGATCCTGCATCCCAGGATCGATTCCTGCATCAGGCTCCCTGCCTTGAGCCTGCTTTTCCCTCTGCCTATGTCTCTGCCTCTCTCTGTGTGTCTCTCATGAATAAATAAATAAAATCTTTTAAAAAAATAAAGAAATTTCCTATTTTCTTATATGTGCATCCGGTGCTATAAATGTCCCTCTCATTATTGCTTTATCTGTGTTTTGCAGGTTTTGTACTTTTGTTTTCATAGCTCAATGTACTTTTTTCATATTCTTTGAGACTTCCTCTTTGATCCATTGAATATTTAAAAGTATGTTGTTTAGTTTCTAAGTACTTGGAAACATTCCCTTTATCTTTCTAATATTGATTTCTAGTTTGATTCTATTGTGCTTGAGGAGCACACTCTGGGTGATTTCAATTCTTTTCAATTTGTTGAGGTTGATTTGATGACCAGTGATATGTCCTACCTTGGTATGTATTTTGGGAACACTTGAAAAAATGTATAGTTGGTTATTGTTGGGTGTAGTGTTCAATTAACGTGGATTAGATCCTATTGTTAACAGTGTGGTTGAGTTCTTCTAAGCCCTTGCTGATTTTCCATTTTATCAGTTGTTGAGAGAAGAGTATTGAAGTCTCCAACTATAATCATGCATTTGTTTATCTCTCCTTCCAGTTCTACTCTGCTTCAAAGAATTTGCAGTTCTATAGTTTGGTGCATAATATTTAAGACTATCATATCTCTTTGTATATTGACACATCATTTTATTTATTTATTTGTTTTTGCAGTTTTATTTGAGAATCAGCAATTAGTTCTCATTCACAGTAACTATATGTAAGCTTTTGAAAGTGGTGAAAGGTACATAGGTAACCAATGTACAGAGCTTGTTTAGTGAATCTTTATCCTCGGTACTTTTTCCCAACGAACACACAGATACAGTATGGAACATTCCTTATTCCTTTGGCCTAGACAGCTTTGTTCAGCCTCGTGTCGATGCATGCATCTGGAGTTCCCATCTCCTTCATGGCAACGTTCCAGATCTCTTTGAGAGCCCAATGAGGTACACTTCTTGAAACTCACTCCATGGATATGCCTGTGAATATTGATGGTGTGTCCTCTTGTTTCTACCCATTGATGGCAAAATGGCCCTTCTTCTCACCATGTTTCTTTGTGGGAGCCATTTTGCCAGTTGGAAAGGAAAAGAGTGCATCATTTTATAATGCCTTTCACTGTCTTTGGCAATTTTCTTTGCTTTGAACTCTACTCTATCTGGTATAATATAGCCACTCTTGCTTTCTTATAATTTATGTTTGTATGATATATCCTTTCCATCTTCCTATTTTCAACCTGCCTATATCACTATATTTAAAGTGAGTTTCTTGTAGACAGCATATGGTTGAGTCATGTTTTAATCCGCTGTACTTTCTTAAAAATTATATTTTAATAGGCATACTCAAATAATTTGCATTTAATGTAATAATTGAGTTGTTGGGACTTAAGTTGGCTTTTTACTTTTTGTTTTATGTTTGTTCTCTCTTTTCTTTTTTGTTTTCTTCTGTGGTCACTTGAACAGTTTTAGAATTCTATTTTGCTTTGTCTTTAGTGTATTTGAGTATATATCTTATTTAGTTTCTTTTAGTGATATTACAAGTAATACTAATTTACTAATATTACTCTATTACATGTATATGTGTATGTGTCTATTTATATACATATATATACATTTGGGTCAGTGGCTATTTAACCCAAGTTCTAACTGTTTAATCTCCTTCTTGGGTTGCCTCCTGACATGTTGGCTCAATGGATTTTATCATTGGAGTTCACATCTAGGTTGTGATAGTCCTCCCACCCACTCCCTCACACATGCCATAGAACAACTCTTCACCCAGGATTGCACACATCTCTCCCCTTGATGTTCCACTTCTTTGAAAGTACAATTTGACACACATTTTAATCTTAGTTCCTTCGTGAATCTGATTCCACCAAATTTAACATTTTCAGAGGAACTGGTCCCACTCCCCAGTGAAATGAAAGTCTGCTTATTTTGAGGTTGTAGTAACCTTGCCCTCTCCTTAGGAGTCCCTTTACCTCTTTGCTTCTGCATTTGTCTCTGTTTTACCCATCTCCAAAGAACTACAAGTAAGCCACAATTGCATATACATTAACTTGGGTAACCCTGAAGCAGAAATAGAACCAAAATGCATGACTAATTCTGGTGAGTCAATAAATGGAAAGCCAGGTAGGAAGGAGAGTGGGAGAATGTGATAGCTGGTGGCTTAGAGGGAAAAGAGGCTTTAGGTGACATATGGAGAATTCTAGAAAAGTGACTGAGTGAACAGAGGGATTGTTTCAAATCATATTAGAGGTCATTTCATTTCTAAACTGATACATTTTCACAACTTAACTATTCATCCTGATGGGCATAAACAATATTTGGAAAGGCAAATTTCAGAGAACTGTGATTTAATTGTTTGTCAGATTAGGCCAGTCTCCAAAATGTCATTTGCTTCTCTATCCTGCCAACCAGAGCTAGTTTCATACTCAGAGGACTTTAATATCAAGGCCTAGGAAGATTGGCACCTCCCAAGATCTGAAGTGGCTCAAAGGGGATTTTCTCCCGGACACATGAACTTCATTAGGTAGCCAGCCTCTCTGTAGTTCTCAAATACAGATACCACGTGGGGTATTTGTCTTTCTGCTTCCTCTAGCCTCAGCCTCAGTGAAAATCAAACAGATAAATAAATAAAGGTTTGAGTCTAATTTCAACAGCATTTCCAGAGAAATCTTTCAGAGTTTGATACTGGCTGTGTTTTTTATATAGCCTCCCCGCCCCCCTTCTCCTATTCAGTTTCTAGATAATCTTAGATTTAAGTGTTGGTCTAGGGACTTAACACCACCTCTGCTCTTCATATATAAATCGCGGCCACAAGATCCCTCACCCTTCTATTCCTCCTTCCTTGTAATGAGCTAAGAATGGGAAGCAGATGCAATTTTGAGACTCTTTCATGCTGTGACACATCAGCTGAAAATGACATCCAGAAAAAGGCTGTGTTCTAATCATAATAAACGTGTTACAGAAGGAAGATGAAGCTACAGTCTCATATATTGCCTGTGAAGTGTACTATATAACTTTTCTCTACGATTATTAGCCTTCATTTTAATGTTTCTCTTTCATTAGCTCTCCTGGGCAAAGAAAGCTGGAACACTTAAAGCCAAGTTAATGCAAAATGTTTAAGCAATATTACCAGGAGCCAGTGTCCTGAGGATATTGATCGAGTCATCACCACCAAGTATTCCTCTGGCACTGAAGCAGCGGATTTGACTTTGGGCATTTACAAGAAGCATTTCAAATGTGACGCCTTCCACCTATTAGGTTAGAGTCCAAGAGTTACTGTACTGGCATTATATTATAATAAAATAGAGTAAATACAAGCATGTTACATATAAATAAAAGGGAGAGAGAGAGAAAGACAAAGAGAAAGGCTGAACTTAGGTAGAATATATTCAAGTAACAAACATATTGATAGTAGGCTCAATAAAATCTTGCAGAGTATGCAAAATACAGACCATACTGATACTTAAGTAGTGAAGGCTTGAGCTGAATTTGCAGACCTAAAAACAGGTAAGTTTTCATGCTTATCTTGACCAGTTCAGCAAGAATCCATGGAAGAGTTATTATTTCAGGAAATATTTGCAAGTATTGGAATAGCATGGAGAATGTGTTTGGGATAAGTTGCCAAGTCAGAGGAGCATTACAGAAATTCGTTTATGAGATGTCAAAGGGTTGGGCTGAACTGTGGTTTAAGAGACATATGGGATGGGATCCCTGGGTGGTGCAGCGGTTTAGCGCCTGCCTTTGGCCCAGGGCGCGATCCTGGAGACCCAGGATCGAATCCCACGTCGGGCTCCCGGCACATGGAGCCTGCTTCTCCCTCTGCCTGTGTCTCTGCCTCTCTCTCTGTGTGTGTGTGACTATCATAAATAAAAAAAAAAGTTTTTAAAAAAGAGACATATGGGATTAGGTGGAAATCTAACTATGGATCATAAAGGTACAGGACTCAGTGGATATGCAGACAACATGGCTAAAATTTTTTGAAAACAAACAGGTTACTTTACCTCAAAGGAAGCTTTTGAGATGTAGCTCATCTAGCTCATGCCATTTAGAATGCCTAAGTCTGTCTGTTTTCAGAGCCTATCCTTCACAGAATGAAGGCACAGGAAGCTCAGTCTCTGGTGCACTGTTATTCGTGATCTGATAAGCCTACCTGGAACTGATTAGAAGACCAAGATCAGGATCTAGGACTCTCTAAATCTAGGGAGTAAGCATTTTGGTATCATTCAAGTCAATCATGGCCAGTTCAGAATCTTTTAGAAGCACAATGGTGAAGACAAAGGACTCTGAGTCTGAAGTCTAGATTCTAATCTCATCTCTGTGATGACCAGATATGTGTCCTTGAACAAATTCCACGTATACATCTCAATATCTGAACCTAGGAAATGTGGAGTTTGTTCTACACTAGCATTTTGTAAACAGTCTTCCAAAAACTATCTGTTCTGTGGCTTGTGATAGATGACACTCAAAGATAAGCACAACAATTCCTTCTTCCATTCCATGTGCTCTTTAGAATTGCGTCCGTTTTTCCATCAAGAGTGGATATTAGTTTATATGTGCCTTGAGTCTTGCCTGGCCCTGTGACTTGCTTTGTTTAATATTATACAGCAGATATGATGTTGTTTGACCTCAAGTCTAGGCCTTTAGAACCCTTGTAGTTTCTGTTGTTTGTTCTGTTGAAAAATTGCCTTGAACCCACCTTGTAAGGAAGTCTTTAGGGGGATGGAAAACCATGTGGAGGGGAAGTAAGGCACCCCATTAGCACCAACTGCCAGGTTGTCTTGTACCTGCCAACACAGAAATCCACAGAACTGTGAGAAATAACCCATCATTTAAATTAAGCCACAAATTTGGGGGGCACTCATTATACAGCAATAGATAACTGAAATGGTATTCAATAGAAATGTGATTTTTTACTATCAAATAAGTTTGAGTGAAGATCAACTGAACAATGTAAATAGGTTTCTCAAAGTGGAATGTCAGAATTTTGACTATGCTAACATTGATTTAAAATGCCAAATTGTGAGAGAGATTTGTATACCATGTCTGCCAGACTTATTTAATCATAGAATATTGTTTTTCCTAGAAAACTGTTTAATCACTTGTGAATCAGTTTGAGAACGCTGATGTAGTTGAGTTCCAAAGGCCTTGCCAGCACTAGCATTAAAAAAAAAAAAAAAAAAACCCACAAAATCTGCAAATGAGGCAAGGAGTGTTTTGGTCACTATTTCTTCTTGATTATCTAGATGACAAGCAAACTCATTCTCTAGTTGGTTGCTACCAAATTTCATTATTCACTTCCACTGAAACCATTTTTTAATCAATTAACAGAAGAAAGCAGTATTGGAATTATTAATGAGCAATTAAATAGAGATTAAAGAGCTATTAACCTGCAGCTTGGTGGTGGAGACTCGGCTGTCAGGTGGTGTGGGAGCCTGATGGATGTAGACCCATGAGAGACTGTCACAATGATGAAACAAGCAAAGAACAGGCTAATAGATTTATCTGTTTCTTCTTGGCAGATTGTAATAGGATATGAAATTGTCCTGCTGATATAGGGATCTATAGAAAGCTCTTTATAAAAAGAATGTGGTTAGAACAAGACAAACTGTACTCTATATACTCCATATGCTCACAGACTAGTCACATGATCAAAGTGTGTGCACGTGATGCTTGTGTGTGCATACTTGTGACAGCAAGCATGGGTGAAGGTGCTTGAAAGGATTGTCTTTCATACTGATTAAATGCAGCTTCTGTATGTGTATTTATGATTATCAGAGTGTTCCTGACTTAGTCTATGTATATTTGTGTGGATGTCTGTCTATGTATTTTCCTCTGTATTCATGTGGTTTTATCTGTGGAGGCAAACATGCATGTACACACATGTGACTGATGATGTACACAGGTTGTGACTGATAATGATCCACAGTTCTCTGTGCACCTAGAGGACATAATACAAGGTGACAGGAATAAACTAGAGGGAAAGAAATGGGACCATCATGGTACAGCGATCTGTTGAGCCAGTACACTGCTTAAATGCCTCCACTGAGGGGAAGCTTTACCTTTGTCTGGGGGCTAGTGAATTGGTTCCCTGTCATGGCCATCATGTTGGGGAAGATCATAAAGACAGCAAATAGAAATGGACCAATAAAGAAATGCAAGCCTGGGAATCTGATCCTGATCAGCAAATTCAATCATCTCCTGGCTCTAACTGGTCCAATATCTCCTTTGAGATAGGAAGTTAAGAACTATAAATAAAGCTTTTTTATGGCTTAAATGGAAAGGGAAATTCCTCAATTTTCTCCCTACTTAATATCTGCCCCAGGCAAATTATTACTCATTTGGGTTTTTTTGATAAATGAACCCAATCCAAACTCATTTGGGTTCCTATCATTCAGTAATTTCTAAACTCTGGAATTCATAAAGTGGCATGGAGACTCTCACGCTTAACTCACTTGTGGCATTTATTGAGTAGTGTCAAACCCTCCATTTGCATTTTCCATGCATTGCCTTATTTAATCTTCATAATACCTGAATTAGCAGTATTATTATGCCCATTACAAAGGGAGGCAAGTAGGATATGGAGAAGTTTAAAACTGGGCCATGGCCACACATCTGTGCAGATTTCAACTCACAGCTATAGTGAATTGACCCCCAAATCTATGCTTATGATAACTGCACTATACTGGTTCTTTTAAAGGAAAAACTACCCAAGCTCTTTTTCTTTTCTTTTCTTTTCTTTTTTTCTTTTTTTACCCATCCTTTCTGAATCATTGGGGTCAGAAGATGAGCATGGAAGAACTTTAGTTTGGTTCCCTGAGGCTGGTGAAAAATCTTCTGACTTTGTTCCATCATTCCTGTTCCCTTAGTGTATTTTGAGCAAAACTATAGGCACTTAATACACACACCTGAAAGCAAGGAGAGGTGGTCTTCTGGACTGAATGATTCCTTGAACTCTCTTTCAAGTCCATCTACCAGAGAAGGAGGGCATATCTTGCTCCAGGAACAAGGATTAGTCACTCTGGGAAAGAGTGACTGGGAGCAGGTCACTAGGTTCTATGACCCTAAGTAGGTAGGACCCTCTGGTAGCTAGGACAATAGGTCATGACAATAACAATGACTCCATTTTAACCAAAAAAATTTCTGAAATATTCCTTCTGGGTCAATAGTGACCATGACTTTTGAAGGGGCAAAGATCAGCTGCTATGATCTGAGGAACTTGGAAGAAGTACTACCACATTTATCTGAAAACCTTTACCTTGTCTAATGGACAGGGAAGTAGGCTAACAAGGCTCCAAGAACACCAAGGGATCATTAAAAATCTATTTCTGCAGTTTTGAGCCCTGAAGAATTAGCCCTTGATTGCTCTCTTCCTTTTGATTATAGAAGGCACCTGGCTGGCTCAGTTGGTAGAGCATGTGACTCTTGAACTCAGGGTTGAGAGTTCAAGCTTCAAGTGTGATGTACGTAGAGTTCACTTAAAATAAAACTTTAAAAGTCTAAGAAAAAAAAAAGAGAAAGTGATGAGATAATAAAATTAGCACAAGCCTGTATTCCCAAGTTCCCAGGCTTCTTTCATATGAAATTGACAACTTGTAGCCAAATGGGGGAAGTGCGTTATTGAGGTAATTTTCAAAAGAGAAAAGAAAGGTGCCAGAGTGTATCAAACACCTGTTTCATGCCAATTACTATGATACCATCTCCACAGGTTACCTTATTTAATGCTTATAATAGCTTTAGGTGGTAGATATGATCATCTCTATTTTAATTATTTTTAAGTAGGCTCTACATGCAGCATGGAGCCAAACCCAGGGCTTGAACTCACAACCCTGAGATGAAGACCTGAGCTGGTACCAAGAGTTGGATGCTTAGCTGACTGAGCCACCTAGGCATACCGCATCATCTCTTTTATAATTGAAGCTCCAAGGCATTAAGAAAACTTCCCAGTCTCTTGCAGTTGGTAAGAGGCAAAACTTGACCCTAACATCCCCTAACATCAGTATATTCTTCCTTTATCCCCACTGAACATCTGCCTAATTAAGGTCAGTGTGAATGTTCACATGAATGGTTTATAAGAGGGGACCTCCCCCAAACGCACACACACACACACTACATCACTACCAAGGGGGAGCTTTGAAATTGAAAGAAGATAAATGAGTGAGAAAAATTAGAGAGGAAGACAAACCATGAGAGACCCCTAACTCTGAGAAACACACAAAGGGATGCAGAAGGGGAAGTGAGTAGGGGGATGTGGTAACTGGGTGACGGGCACTGAAGGGGGGCACTCGATGGGATGAGCACTGGGTGTTATGCTATATGTTGGCAAATTGAATTTAAATAAAAAAATGTAAAAAAAAAAGGCATGATCAGGAACATAGATTTAGTCAAACAGGCTGGTCCAGGGGGTAGGAATTTTTGTGGAAAAAGTGAAATGATCCAAAACAGAACCAGACAGCAGAAAATCCTCCTTTTTTTTTTCTTTTTTCTTTCTTTTTTTTTTTTTTTTTGTAAAGGGAGGGTCTTATCTGCGGCATCTGGTTAATAAGTTGAGACTCCGTACTACCTTCAGCCTTCAGCCTTTGTCTTGGTATAATCAAGGGGGAGCTAGGAAGGAGCTTCAGAAAAAGAATGTCTATGCAGCAAGACCCTGAAGCATGCCTTCAAATGTAGATCTTGGACTGAGACAACAGCTATCCTGTTTATCCACATGAGGGCCAATCAAGTCATGAAAGTAGGAGCCACGGGGTATTGGGAATTAGAGCTCCTGCTGGAAATCAAGAGTGTCTCTAGCATTTCCCTGTACATACATTCTGCCCCCCACAGTGGGGGAAGTGTCAGGACAGTGATTAAGTATTCAGACATTTAGATCCTGGCATTCTCTCACCACGGATTTATAATCTTGCTTTCCATGGGAGGCAATTGAGGGTTCTAAGAGATAAGTCACGCGAAAGCAGTAAGTGATTGCACTGGCACTGCACCTCGTCTGAATCTAAAGTCCATTATGTTGCTTGCCCCCCCCCCCCCCGCCCCCTCCGCCCCGTGTCGGCCCAGGAAGCCGCTTGAGAAGGTCTGGCAATAGGCTGCCGTTCCTACTCCATGACACGAACTGAATTATTATGTTCAGGGCCGACGCCACGTTTGCACACAGAATGCAAAATTAAGTCTCGTCTGCCCTCCAGCAGCTCCTAATCTAGTGGGGAAGACTCACTAGAGTAAAAAGCAAACCATAAGAAGGGGCATAACAAAGGCTATTGTAGAGATTTATGAATATGAAAGACATTAAGTTTATATTCTCCTGGGAAGCATAAAAGAACGTTTTATGGTGAAAGGTGGTCTCTGAAGGAAGGGCAGTTCCAAGACAGGCACCAGGGAGGACCTTTCAAGAAGTGAGAATAACATGAACAATGACAGGGGGCGGATGCCTGAAGGATCCATTCAGGAGTAAGCAAGCTTTGGGGGGGGGGGGGGGGGCGGTCACTGCAGCAGAGCTGAGCTGAGGCAAGAAAAATAGCTTTGACTTTGAAATCAATATTAGCTGATAATAGAGAAGCTTACATTCCAAGTCGTCTTGGGAGTGTATGCCTTGCTTTGGACTCTATGATTTGCATAATAGGGAGATACAGGAGCTCCCAGAAAAGGGAGCTTTAGGAACCTCCCAGGTGTCCACACAAAGAGTAGATGGAGCAGGTGGAGAAGCAGAGCCTGAGAGTTCAGGCCGAAGTATTCACTTCCTCGAGGGTGAGAATGATGGGTCTGCTGCTCATTATCTTGCTCTAATCTTCATGTTTTTCTGCCGCTTTGTGAGACCCAAGCCCAAAGCCCCAGTGTGTCCCTTTTACAGGCAATGGTCCACAGCTGGGAGGTAGTGATTTTGCCAAATATCCAGATTAAATATTTAGGGCAGGATTATTGGGGAAGGAGTCAAAGTTTAAAATCTAGAGCAGTGCAAAGAAATCTCTATGTATTCCAAGTCAGGGTGAGGAATCAACAGAGAGCTCCTAAGGTAAGAGCTGTAGCAAAGCAGGGGGTGCTGATTCTCTCCTCCCTCAGAATCTAAAGAGAGTCTTGATCATAGAATTCATCCTGCAGAAAGGAAACCCAACTGTTGGGACCGTGGCCAACTGGGGACATAATCTGAAAAGGGGCTTCGAGATCTGCCTCACTTTGGTGCAGGTCTCTGCACTGAGGGGCACTCGTAGTCTACCGCAGCCTGTTCAATGTCACAATAACAATTTTGAGTTCCAGATCTAACTGGTTCTAGTTAGTTCCTAGATGGGCCTGGTTGTCTGCTCAGAGACTCCTCCTGCTAGGAGGTGGGCCTGGAATGGGTCTTCTGTGGACCCCAGCAAACTTTTTCCATCTGTTTTTGAGCCCCCTGCCTATGGAATCCCTTGAACCCTTTGCTTTAATTTAGTCATGCATTCACTTCTACAAGGGATCAGCCTATGTACCAGCCTTTCTCCCACGTGTGTGCAAACGTGGCGTCGGCCCTGAACATAATAATTCAGTTCGTGTCATGGAGTAATTACAAAGGTAACCTATAATTTCTCCAAGTTTCCAGAGAGCTGGTTAGGGTTTAGAGTAGATAAGCTTTCTCAGTGTTTTGCACAAGGAAGCTCTGAGGCCTTATGCTTGTCCTTCCACTGTACTTGGGGAGCCATACTAGTCTTGCCCAAATAACCTCAGCTCTCCCTCTGACTCCATTCCTCTTCTCTGTGTGAGTATTAGCAAGATATTTTAACCTCATCCTTATTCCTGTGAAATGCAGCTAAGATTACTCTTGTGCATGACCCCATGGCCTTTGGGGGGTGAAATTACCTGAGGCCTGGTGTGCAGATGAAGATAGGGACAGATAACGAGTAATACTAAGGGGAGCGCACACATTGTATTCTTCTCCATCCGCCTGAATTAATTATTAATAAGGTAAACAATGAATGTTTGAGCTTCTTCCTAAAATATTTTGACTAACAATTCCATGAGTGGGAAGGTTTTAACCAGGCTGTCTCCAAAATAGTAAGTAAAGAAAACAAAGTGAAACATGCTAATTTTGGAGAAAATTAAATCACAACATGGCTGATATCAAGCAATTTGGTAAAATATTAAAGTGAGGAGAGGAGAAAATAGATTCTCAAACTTGTCCTGTGAGAATCTTACTCTACTACCCTAGGATTTAGCCCCATTTACCAATCTGGGGTATGAGACCAAACCCTGTAGAATAAGCAGTGTTTCATCAACACCTTCACATAGCAAGACCAAATAACTCGAAAACCAGAAGGTTCTGAACACACTGGGTCTCAGCCTTACTTTCTCCACCATTCAGCTGACCTGCATTGAATTTCCTCATTCCAAAAAGTCCTCAGATTCATCAGCAGTCCCATTTCTTCTTTTACACTCATTCCAGTCTTTCCCTTTGGCCTCATTGCACAAGGAACAAGGCGCAGCCTTTTCTTTTTTTTTTCTTTTTTTTTTTTTTTAGATTATCTGGTATACTTTTATTTTTTTAAATTAATTTTTATTGGTGTTCAATTTACCAACATACAGAAAAACACCCAGTGCTCATCCCGTCAAGTGTCCACCTCAGTGCCCGTCACCCATTCCCCTCCAACACCCGCCCTCCTCCCCTTCCACCACCCCTAGTTCGTTTCCCCGACCTGAAGCTTAGAGAATCTAAGGACCCCTGAGGGTTCTGACTGCTGGAGGGAGCACACTCCTTTTGATGCTCATGTTTCCTCTCCTTGAGCTTGAAGGGCTTTGCTTATGCTACATGGGACTCAAGGCATTCCATGCTCTTCCTAAGCAAAGCAGGATCTTGTCCCCTAAAGCTTTTTTGTTCTATGTTTGAAGGTTTCAGTTAATACATCTATATAGACGCCAAGATGCTGGCCTTACGGTTAATCTTTTGTCCCCAGCTTTTCTATGAGAATTGAAATACTAAAATGCAAACTCTTAAAGCAGTATATATGATAATACTATACAACTGTAAACTTCCTCTCCCTCAGCAAATGTGTTTCCATGCACTCTCTGAGACCAGCACCCTGGCAAGCAACAGGTATGTGACCCAATTGTTCCCACGCTCCACCCAACAGATGGCTAACCACCAGAAATGAGCATGAAGGCATCCTGGACCAGCTAATCTTCTGCCTCCTAAGAAAACCGAACAAACATCAGGGGAACCCAATGCAGAACAACAGAAATGCTCATTCGTAGATATGTCGTCAATAATAAACACATTATTTTAAGCCACTAAGTGCATGGTGGTTTGCTCTATGGTAACAAGTAACCAATACACTAAAATCTGTGGTCATCTCATCTCTTCTCCTGCATCTTTGTCTGTCCTGGTTAATGAGAGAATTCATGAGTGTGTTAACTCCAGCCTGCTAGAGTCTGGGGGAGCAGCTCAGCAAGTTCAGAGATAACAGCTTTACAGCACAGATGGTACTACAACACACATTTGTTTTTGTTTTTTGTTTCTCAGTCACTCTCTCTGCCTCCAAATACTTGCTGAGGTTGTCATGAATACCACACAATCTCCTTCTCAATATCCTGAATAAATGTGATCATTTATAATGGTCTTTTTCATCTATAATTTTAGCTCAGGAAACGTAATAGTCAGGCTGGACAAGAATAATCAGAACGGCTACTTGGAGGACATGGAGATGTTCCAAAAATGGGTTAGACTTAGTTAGATTTTGAAAGGAAATTTCCTGCCCAGGGAAGGAAGAATCGGGCAAGGAAAGGCATTGATTGATTCACCCAACATGATTGAGCAGCTACTCAGGGTCAAGTCCTATTCTAAGGAATATAGATAAATCAGTGAACAGAACAGACAAAAGTCCTACAGGGGACAGGAAGGGAGTAAATAAGTAAAATATTGTCAGATGGTGATAAGAGCTGGAGAAAAATAAAAATAAGGATTTCTAGGGTTTGAAGAGTAGGTCACAATTTTAAATAGGGTGGCTAGAGAATGCCTCACTCAGATGACATTTGATTTATGTCCTAAAGGAGACAAGATTGTAAGTTTTGCAGGTATACAGGGAAATAGCATCCCAGCCAGAGGAAAGAGCAAGTGCACGGGTCCTGAGGAATGAGCACATCTGGGGTTTTCAGGGAAAAGTTAAGGAAGTGAGTGCAGCTGAAAAAGGCAGATCAGAGGTAGTGGGTGGAAGGCAGTAAAAGGTGAGGTCCAAGAGGAAATGGGAGGAGGGCTTTGAGCAAAGGATGACATGATGTGAGCTAAGTCTCAGAATAACCACACTGGCTGCTGTGTGGAGCATAGACCGTTGGGGATCAATGGTGGATGCTGAGAGCCCCATAAGGAGATCATCAGCATAATCAAAAAGAGAAGTGATGGTGGCCTATGCCACAATGGTAGCTTTAGAGGTGACCAAGAATATAGCATGGGAAACTAAGGTAAAATTTGAAGGTAATGCTCTAAGAATTTGCTGATATATTGGATGTGCTCTGTGACAAAAGCAGCGAGTGAGAATGGGTCTTTTGTGTCTTCATTTGCCATTTATAAGAATGGACAATCATGTTTAGATGAAAAAATGAGGAATTTGGTTCAGGACAGGAAAACCTAACTCTTGTGAAGCAGTCTGGTTATCACGATTCGGTCAATGTGCCTGGAAAATGTGTCATAGGCATGAAAGCAGGGGGATGAAGGTCAAGGGAGTTTGGATTAAGACCACAGAAAGTTCCTAAAGGTCTTAAATAGGAGAGTCAAGAGTTTGAATACCTTCCTGACTCTAGGAATGGGGACATAGACGACCAGTAAAATCCTTGGAAACCAGTTGTCCACTAGCAGACCTTAGGGTATGGTGTTAGAGGGACCAGATTATAAAAATAAGAAGCTACCCACTCAAATGCCTACAGCAGCCAGGTAGGAAATGCACATGAGTAAAGCAGGATATAAGAAAAGCAAAAGCACAAGCTCTCTGGTAAATGCAACCCACTGTCCATCTCCATGACCCAGAAACAACAGTTCAGGTGGTAATTGAGATTGTAACCAAAGGAAGCTACAATCTACTTTTTTTTAAATGGCTGCTAGAAATCTTGATTTTTATATGATCTCTCTGGATTTGTATAGTTTGGCAAGCGATTTATGTAACACAAGCACAGATACTCTGGGCAAAACACAAACACAGATACTGTGGTTAAAACAAAACCTAACTTGAGGAAGACGCAGCCCATGGACTGCTTGTTCTAACTTCTGACACAGATGTTGTATAGTCCCTGCTTTTCAGGAAACCTGATTCAAACTTCCAGTCCTGGAGCCACACCCCCAGGGCATCCTGCTTTTCCTTACTGTTCCTTGTCCATTAGTCATCCTCAGAGGATAAACTATGGCCCATTCCTGGGTCCAGGTCCTTGTAACTCTGACAAGATGATATGGTCTGGGGTCCAATGATATAACTGGATACTTCTTTTCCTTTCCTATCACGATTAGAGCTCATGGCAACAAGGTTCGTAGTCTTCCTATAGAGCCTCTGTCCACACTATTGGCAAGCACTGTATTTTTCTGTTGCAAGGCCTCTTTTGCATGCAAAAGAGTCCATGGCTAGAAGTCCAGGGGATTCTGAACCTCTGGTAACAGCCCAGAGCCAGTGACAAAGGGAGTTGATATGTATATATGTCAGTGTCATTGGTTTTTGGGTGGGACAACCTGGAGGCCCATTCTACACCATTCCCAGAGGTCCCAGCTAGACTGAGCCCCAACTACCAATAGTAGTAACCTACTTACTAACACATCCTACACTGAGGTCCTGCCCTACCTAATCTCATTTTTTCACTCCCTTACTAGTGTATCCTGGCACAAATACACTCAAGACCTTGTCCCAGGTCCCCAGGACAAAGCATCACACAATTCCCTTCAGTGACTGGCCAGGGCATGAGTGTGAGTAGGATGAGTACCAACATTTGCAAGCTCCTCATCTGGGGCCGGATCCTTAAGCATACGGGGACTCTGTGACAAACAAGCTGATTTTTGCCCTTTCCAAGCCTGGTTTTATTGACAAATGCATACAACTCTGCTTGAAACAAAATGTTTTTTAACTCTGTTGTAAACAAGTTAATCCTCAAACAGAGCACTCCCTCTGCTTCCTCTCCCCTCAACCCCTACACAATTTGTTCAGGATCCTTGGTTGACCTTTTAATTGTATTTCAGCGGTGGATGGAGAGAAAAAAATAAAAAGCCTCACATCTGCATTCATACGAGCAAATGGCTACAGCTTAGGATAAGGTCTGTGATAAAAACAGGGACAGGGCTCTAGCAGCTGCCTAGATAAGCCAGAGACCTTTCGAGCCCAGTAGACACCCAACCTCCACTCCCCAAGCATGGAACTTTTAGGGAATCCCTTTGGCTGGCCTAACTGGGTGCTACTTGCATCTGTTCATCCAACTTAAGAAAGAGAAAGAAACCAGAGAAAGACAGCTGAGATAAGCAATGGGCTTGGCACAGCCTCTGCCCTGATTTCTGGGGCCTTGGGGTGGCTCCCTACAGAACTGCATTTCTCCTTCATCCTTGCCTTTCTTTCTTATTTTTTCTCTGGCATAAATGTTGAATTTTTCATAATATGGCAGGTACAGTCAAAATAGAGCTGGACAATAAAGGTTGTGATGGCAAAGAATGTGTCCTCAGAGCACAAGGTCTGCACACGGTAGGCATTTGATCACTAAGTGTGGAATTAAGTAAGCAAGCAAATAAATACGTTCCAGAGAAGGAGTTTCAGTCCAAAAAGAAAATATATATTTATAATGGCAAAACAAACTATTGTCATCATGTCAACTGTTAATAGATTTAAACAAACAACATGCACACACATGCATGTGTACATACACACACACCACACACACACACCACACACACACACACACACACACACACACACACACACCCCAGTTCCAGCAACATTCCAGATTCTGAAGGAAGGTGCAGGCAATATGTTTTCAGTTTTACAGGGATATTGTTGCTTTGCATCCCTTTTTTAACTGATCCGCCACAGTCATAAACAAGTTACCAGCACTTAAAACCCATGTTAAAACCATTTTCTTATTTGCTAACTTGTTAAGCTCCTCTCGCCTCTGATTTGCTGGCTCAGGGATGGCTCAAGCCCTCTTTCACTTGGTTTTCTCACCTATAAAAATAGTTATAATACCCGCCTAAGAGGTTCTTATAAGAGGGTTAAGTGAATTATTTCGGGAAAAATACAGAGAACAGTATGTGGCACATAGTAAACTCTTAAAACCGTTAGCTACTGAGTTTATCCGACTCCTGAACAATGGTAGCGTGAACAAGATGACAGGAACCTTTGTCCGCTCTAAATCCCATCAACTTCTTTACACCTTCCCAAGAATGTCATTTCTCAGTAGTAGGTGTGAGTAAAACTGCTTTACACCTTTCAGAGAATCCAAACTAATAAGCATCTCTCCTCCTCTCACTGGCCTACCTCCACTTGACCAGCACCACCTTGCCAATTCCTGCCTCAGAAATCAACTCCCTAAGAGTAAGACTAAGACAAACGCTGGCCCTGGGGGCAGCCTTCTTTGCTGTCCCTCGTGGGTCACACAGGCCCCAACCCTTATGCCCATAGCACTGGGAGCACTGGGAGCACTGGGAGCAACTGCTCTGAGCACCACCCTCCCAGACAGAACAAAGAAACCTAAAGACAGAGAAAGAGAAACTTAATCAGATGTGTTAGCAAGGCACCTTAGCCTCAAAAGGTCCCCACAGGGCAGCCTCCAACCTCCAAACCTTGGCCTGGGAGGGTGGTCCTCTGTGAAGGAAGAGATCCATGAACAAATAGATGCAAGGAAGGAGGCTCAAGCCCTAGGACTCCCTTAATATCGATCCTTGAGGATGCATAGCCTTAGCCCCAGTGTACTTGGCTGTATTCCAGCCTGGAAATAAGGCTCAACAGGCCAGCAGGTTCAACACAAGCCAAAGGAGCCCACTCAGCCCCTCATAGAAGATACAGATATTCTAGTTCTGGCTTTGAGGCAACATATAGATGGACAGGAAATGGAGAGAAGGAACGGAGAGCTTTCTAACTCTATGACTTACCTTTTGTGACCTGATTATCCAATGGGCTGTGCTCTAAGTGAAGCTTTACTTATAGCCCAGAACTAGTCAAGGGTTGTGAAAAGCAATCTTATCTCTGCTACATTCCACCATGACTTTCTTGTGATAATTCTCCTAGAGAGACAGAGGGAGAATGGAGGGGGTGGGGAAACACAGGGAGAAAGACAAGACAGAGACAGAGAAACCTAAAGACAGAGAAAAAGATGTGTTAGAAGGCAGCTTGACAAATTAAACATAGAATTAGCGACTTTGGAATTCATGCATTTAAATTTTAAATATAAACAAAAATCCAAACAGAACAAAACTCGATTAAAATTAATTCCAAAGGGAAGTCTTGGCATTAGGCTCTAGGACTAATTATTAGGAGGACCTGAGAGTGTAGCTGCCTATGATACCGTTTGGAACAAAGCTGTGATGGACAAACCCTCACTGCTCTCCGTGTGTTCCTTCCTGGGGCTGCTGAGACCACACCACAAGCTGGGTGCCTCATCAACAGCAGGGCGTCCAGGCCAGGTTCTGAAGCTGGAAATCCCAGCTCAAAGGGTCAGCACAGTTCATTCTTTCTAAGGGCCATGAGGGAGAATCTGTTGTCCGCCTGCCTCTCTCCTTGCTTCTGGTGCTTTGTTGGCGAGCTTTGGTATTCCTTGGCTTCTGTGGCACCACCACGGTCTGCCTCCACCTTCACAGGCATCACTCCATGTGCACGTCTGTCTCTGTGTCCAAATTCCTCCCTCTTATGAGGACCCACCTTCGTGACCTCATCTCAGCCTGATCATCTGCAATCACCCTCTTTCCAAGTTCAATCCTATTCACAGGTCCTGAGGGTTAGGACTTCAACATCTTCAACATCCTTTTGGTGGACACAGTTCAACCCATGAGAAGCTGGAGGCCTCCATTCCTCACACAAACAACTTCCTCAAGTGAGTACGACCTTATTTCCTTTAGTTTTATCTCATTTAGTTCAGAAACATTTCATTCCAATAGGAATTCATTTCATTGGATATTGCCCATTGTGCAGAATTCTGTGATGATTTTTTTTTTCAGAACAGAGTACTCCAGTCCACAGGTCAATTTAGGAACTTAGAAACTTTCTGTGGTACCATCTATACTAGTTTGGTGGCTTAAAACAACATAAACGTATTCTCTTAAGAGTTCTGAAGACCAGAAGGGTCAAAATGGGTTTCACTGGGCTGAAATCAGGGTATTGGCAGGGCTACATGCCCTCCAGAGCTTCTAGGGGAGAGTCTGTCTCCTTGCCTTTCGCAGCTTCTAGGGGGGCGCCTGCATTCCTTGGCTGACCTTCTTCTATCTGCAAGATGCATTGCTTCAGTCCCCACCTTCCATCATCTCATTGCCTCCTCTTCTGTAGTAAGTAATTATATGTTCACTTCTGCTTCCATTTCATAAGGACACTTGGAATTACATTTGGGGCACACCCAGATAATCCAGGACAATCTTCTCATCCAAAAAGCCTTAATTTAATCATATCTCTAAAGTCCTTTTGCCAAATAAGATATCCGCCACAGGTTCCAGGGATAAGGATCTAAATATAATTGGGGAATATTCTTCAGCTTACCCCATCCACCACCCTAGATCAGCTCATCCTAGTCCACCTCATTTTCACAACCATAAACCTTACCCATAAAAGAACATTAGTTTTCCTAGAAATTTCCTGACACTTCCAGTTTTCTTCTCAGATGCAGTTTCCTCTACTCAGCATCATATCAAAGCAGAGCCTGATTTCCAGCACAGTGACGCCCCCCCTCCCACCCCCATCAGAGCATGGAGAGATCTGGACTGTAAGAATATGTGTAACTGTTATTAACCTTCAATTCTGCAGACACACTGTAATATCTCATGCATTATCATTTTCATAAAATCTGCACCACATGTCTTTCGCAGGATGCTAGGATGCAGCAGAATCTTTCTGGCAAATCAAATAATTTCAAGTATTATAAATTAGGACTGTTTAGTACCTCTTCTTTTAAATTTATTGACTAATAATTTTAAGCCATTTTTTTGCGTGAACCCAGAGCATGCTCCTGTCAAAACGAATACCAGGATAAATGTGCCACATTTGCCACTTGTAGAGATAAGACTATTGTTCAGAAAATACTCTCTTTCTCTCCCCATCCCAGCCTCTGTGGGGAAGTCTCCTTTCTACCAGTTGATGTTGAACTTAACCATGCTGCCTGTTTTCATTATGGATGTGGACAGAAATGACAGTTTATCAGTTCTGAGTTTAAGCCTGTCAATGCTCGCTGCAAACTCCTGAGTATGTGGTTGTACCGCATGTTATAGCAATAGTAGGCAAACACTGTTTGTTTTAATCACTATAAACCAAGAGTAGCTTCAAAAAGCAATTGCCCTTGATATTTGAATTTTAAATAATGTATGGATAAGAAATATAATCTCAAAACATTCACTTTAATTTCAATCAGCATATTTATTATTCCTCAAATTATGTTTATTTCTTTATTAATATGAGTTATTCTTAAGCTATCCAGTAAACAGCAGGACATGAAATTATATATACAGTATGATCTCAATTATGTAAAAAAAAAATCCACAGAAAAAAAGATAGTGAATTATTTGGGAGTAAAGTTTATTTATTATCTGAGTGCTCTGTTGTTCACTAAATATGACTTATACCATAGAACTTATATATTTACTATGTATTATTCTATTCATATTTGTGATGTAGCTGAAATATGTATTAACAATTTTTGTTCTTGAGGAAAAGAATCCAGAAATTCAATTTGGAAACTGAACCATGGATAAGATTGTGAGATAAGGATTAAGATGATGGGGAACAAAGAGGTATGTGTCCATGATGGATATTAGTTTTGAATGGGTATCTGAGGTTAAGTTTTCATGTCTTTCTCTGTGATGTGTTAGTTGGGAACATGGTGTTTTTATTGTTTTAAATCAAGTGTTATATTTTTTTCCTTCTCAGCTGAAAGATGATGGTGTGTGATACATTTTCAAATAATAGAAATAAGAATTTCAGAGCTCTTGTCCTCACAAACTGTACTATGACTTGGCTTCTATTTTTAAATAACTGATTCTTCGACATTTATTACATTACAACTACAGAAAGTAAAAGAGCTGATTTTTCAATCATGATTAATTATATGAGTTTTCCCTTTTCTTACTTAGAAGCAGGGAGTAGGAGCAGCCCAGGCGGCTCAGTGGTTTAGCGCTGCCTTCAGCCCAGGGTGTGATCCTGGAGACACCGGATCGAGTCCCACGTGGGGCTCCCTGCATGGAGCCTGCTACTCCCTCTGCCAGTGTCTCTGCCTCTCTCTCTCTCTCTCTCTCTCTCTCTCTGTGTGTCTCTCATGAATAAATATATAAAATCTAAAAAAAATAGAAGAAGGGAGTAAAAATCCACACTTACTTATACAGGGAAGATCAAGGCTCTAAGGTTGTCATGGCATGAATTTTTAAATTTAGAAAAGAAGGGCTTATATTTTCTGAATTTTTAGGAGCAGAGGACCACTAAGAGAGTAGGGAGATCAATTGCTTCAAGCCACAGCCTTCTAAAATTATCTTGGAAAATAATAATTTTCATGTATCAGAGCATTAGGTACTCGTTCAGCAAGACTGAGTTGTATCACACGATGTTTTAAACAGGGAAGACCAGAAGTAAACAAGAAATTAGAGTCCCTGACCTTGGAAAGCTTAATTTTTTAGTGATTTAGCTGTTTGACATTTTGAAAGATGAGAAGATGAGGGGAATTCTGATTCTAATGTAGCTAAAGTTGTTGTTGTTGTTTTCCATTAAAAAGAAAAAAAAAAAAAACACAAAGCCACAGTCAAAATATTTGAAAGCCATTTGAAAGTAAAAAAATTTTTGAGTGTGGACAATCATTTAGTTAAGATCCAAATTTTCTGACATTTTATTAAAACTGTAGATTCCTAGGTATCTTATGCTTTGGGTGCAACAGCATAAGATACCTAGGAATAAACCTAATCAAAGAGGTAAAGGATCTATACCCTAAAAACTACAGAACACTTCTGAAAGAAATTGAGGAAGACACAAAGAGATGGAAAAACATTCCATGCTCATGGAATGGAAGAATTAATATTGTGAAAATGTCAATGTTACCCAGGGCAACTTACACGTTCAATGCAATCCCTATCAAAATACTATGGAGTTTCTTCAGAGAGTTGGAACAAATAATCTCAAGATTTGTGTGGAATCAGAAAAGACCCTGAATAGCCAGGGGAATATTGAAAAAGAAAACCAGAGCCGGGGGCATCACAATGCCGGATTTCAAGTTGTACTACAAAGCTGTGATCAAGACAGTGTGGTATTGGCACCAACACAGACACATAGATCAATGGATCAGAATAGAGAACCCAAAAATGGGCCCTCAACTCTATGGTCAACTAATATTGGACAAAGCAGGAAAGACTATCCACTGGAAAAAGTAGTCTCTTCAATAAATGGTGCTGGGAAAATTGGACATCCACATGCAGAAGAATGAAACTCGACCACCCTCTTACACCAGACACAAAGATAAACTCAAAACGGATGAAAGATCTAAATATGAGACAAGAATCCATCAAAATCCTAGAGGAGAACACAGGCAACACCCTTTTTGAACTTGGCCACAGCAACTTCTTGCAAGATACATCCACGAAGGCAAGGGAAATAAAAGCAAAAATGAATTATTGGGACTTCATCAGATAAAAAGCTTCTGCACAGCAAAAGAAACACTCAACAAAACTCAAAGACAACCTACAGAATGGGAGAAGATATTTGCAAATGACACATCAGATAAAGGGCTAGTTTCCAAGATCTATAAAGAACTTATTAAACTCAACACCAAAGAAACAAACAATGCAATCATGAAATGGGCAAAAGACATGAAGAGAAATCTCACAGAGGAAGACATAGACATGGCCAACATGCACATGAGAAAATGCTCCGCATCACTGGCCATCAGGCAAATACAAATCAAAACCACAATGAGATCCCACCTCTCACCAGTGAGAATGGGGAAAATTAACAACAAATGTTGGAGAGGACGTGGAGACAGGGGAACCCTCGGGCACTGTTGGTGGGAATGTGAACTGGTGCAGCCACTCTGGAAAACTGTGGAGGTTCCCCAAAGAGTTAAAAATAGATCTGCCCTATGACCCAGCAGTTGCACTGCTGGGGATTTACCCCAAAGATACAGATGCAGTGAAACACCGGGACACCTGCACCCCGATGTTTACAGCAGCAATGTCCACAATAGCCAAACTGTGGAAGGAGCCTCGGTGTCCATCGAAAGATGATGGATAAAGAAGCTGTGGTCTCTGTATACAGTGGGATATTCCTCAGCCATTAGAAACGACAAATACCCACCATTTGCTTCGGCATGGATGGAACTGGAAGGTATTATGCTGAGTGAAGTAAGTCAGTCGGAGAAGGACAAACATTATATGGTCTATTCATTCAGGGAATATAAAAAAATAGTGAAAGGGATTATCAGGGAAAGGAGAGAAAATGAGTGGAAAAAATTAGCGAGGGTGACGGGACATGAGAGACTCTTTTAACTCTGGGAAACAGAACAAGGGGTAGTGGAAGGGGAGGTGGGCGGGGAGATGGGGTGACTGGGTGACGGGCCCTGAGGGGGGTACTTGACGGGATGAGCACTGGTGTTATATTATATGTTGGTAAATCGAACTTCAATGAAAAATAAATAAAAATAAAAATAAAACTGTAGATTCCTAGGTCCCACCTGGGTCAACTAAATCAGAATCTCAGGGAGAGAGGCCAGGAATCTTCATTCTTAAAGTAGGCTCTATGCCCAATGTGGTGCTTGAACTCACAATCCTGAGATCAAGAGTCGTGTGCTCTACTAACTGAGCTAACTGGGTGCCCAGGAATCTTCATTCTTAAGGCGCTCATCAATGGGCGGAACATCACACCAATGTCTGAGAATGTTCACATGGGAAATTTGGAAGGCATTCAGCTAAAAGGTTAAATCTAAATTTACAAATTGCAGACTGATTTTGATGGATCTTAAAACAATCAATGTTTAAAGTTAATATTCCTTTTAGTTTCGGGAAAGGAAAATGTTCAGGAACTATAGGAGAACAAACCCGCCCAACCCCCTGACAAGAAAGTAAGAGGACACATTCCTCCAAGGAAGCATTCAATATTGTAAAAAATGCAACTCTGCCCTGATTAACCTACATCTTTAATGTATTTCTAGTCCAATCACAATATACTTTGTGTTCCTTTTGTATGCACTTTGAATTTCCCAAAGCTATCCCATCTCTTGCACCCTTGATCTCTAAACTTCTGCCTTTCTCTCTTGTTCTGAATTCTAGGATAATTAGGCAGCTGGCCGAAATGTGCGCTTGGGCTCCCTCATCACCAGAGGACAATCCCAACACTTCCAAGCTTACAACAAGAAAGGATTATTTTTTTCTCATCATGTTATTTGGGCATCGAAGTTAGGCAGAGACCCCATATTATCTTTGGAAGGGACCAGGGCTGAAGGAACAGCCCCATCAAGGACGACATCTCCGTCTTGAGAGGGAGGGTCAGAGAGGATGGATGGTGACCCACATTATGCTCTGGAAGCTCAGGTTCAAAAGTGACAATTCCACTCACATTTCACTCCCCGAAGCAAATCAGATGTCCAAGCCTGATGACAGGGGTGAAGTATAACCTAGTGTGCAGGAAATACCATCCTCAGGGGGCCCCACAGAAAAGCAAAGTTTACTATGGTTTGGCAGAACCATAGTAACATATCAGACTTGTAGCTATCTGATTTATGTTTTTGTTCATTTTCCTTTGTTATGCAACACCTACTACCTCTGCTGAAATTGTAATTTAATTTAATGATTTTTTTTCATCTACAGGATATTACTTTCTTGTTCTCAGATATTTTATAGTGCTTGGACCTTTAAAACTTTCTAATAAAGCTATTTTTTTATTTCTATTTTCTCAGAGTTTACTCATTGCAGAAACTCATGGTCAATGTGATCTATTGACAGCTTAAATAGATTCATTCAGAAAACATTTATGCCATGTTTTAATTGATTCATTCTTTGACCTATATTAGTGGAGGTGAGGTGGGACTGAGTAGAATCCTTCTCCTTATGGCTTAGTGGGCTTTTCTTTCCACCTACCCTCCCCGCCCCAACCTAAAGAATCCCTCTACCGTAATATACCCAATTTATTATTGAAGTTCTTACATATTTTTGGCATGTTAAGTACTACACTTTTTGTATTTCATCAACTGTTTAGATTTTTCCCTGTTACATTGATAGGGTCATTTCAGCAGGACATTGGAAGTGGGAGAGAGACAAAATGTGAGCTGTGGTCATAGTATTGACATCATCTTAGAGAATCAATGAAATGACCATTCAATCCAATAAGCCAAAAAATAAAAAGTCCTCAAAATGAAACAAAAGACTTAGGAGGAGGAAACATTACAGTTGATAGATAATATTGGTTTTTAATTTGACAAGACCAACAAAGTGTATCAAATCAAACAAGTGCTAAGCAAGGAAAAATAAAAGGAAACAGAAATACACTTATTTTGGAACAATAAAATAGATATATTCGCAGATATGAAGAAAAAATTAATTCTGTGCTATGTAAAATATTTAATGACATTTTTAAAAATTTAGAAAACATTTCAATTGCTTAAACTAGCATAATGACCCTGATAGCAAAATTTGTCAAATAAAGCACTAAGAAATAATCTACAGGCCAATCTTTCCACTCAATTTAGAGACATGTAAAGAGATTAGAGACATGTAAAATGATTAAAATTGTAGGCTTGGGAGAGAAATAGACTTATAGCTAAATACTTGTTGTATTTTAAAGAAGTACTTGGACACTTAATTATTCTATATATTTTCTGTAAAGTGGGATTGTAATACCTATCTTAAAAATAACTGTGAGGGTTGCACACTTTAAATATTTTCGAATTTTTATTATACCCTCAATAAACCTCAAAAAATTATACCCTCAATAAACCTGAAAAAAATTAAAGAAAAGAATAACCATTAGGATTAAGACATGATGTAAATAAGTTTAAAAATATTCTATGCATTCAGCTTACAGCTGCTAATGCCTATTAATGCATGGTGATGATACTGATAGTTGTTGTAGAATTACTGAGACACCAAAAATAAAATACAGGAAACTAAGTCCTGGCATATGTTATTTTATAATAACATTATAAACTATGTAGGACTTAGTTTATTCTACATAGTTTATTCTGGGATATAAGAGTACAACATTAGAAATATATTTATTTAATTCACCACATTATAGGTAAAAGCAGAAAAAAATGCATGAACATCTCATTAATGCTAGAAAGCATTTGATAAATTTCAACATTCACTTCTAATTTTAAAAAATCTAGAAAAATTCAGAATAGAAAACTACTTATTTAGTATGATTTTAAAAATAGCTATCTGAAATCAATAGAAAATATTGCCCATACCTTGAAGCATTATCATTAAAATCAGAAAATAAGGAAATCTGGCATCACCGTAATTAATTTTTCTTTTTCTAGAACTTCTAAATAATGCCGTAAAGAAAAAAATGTACTAATAAATTGAAAGGGTCAAAATCATCATGGTTTTCCAATATGACTGCTTATCTAGAAGAAACTGAAAATATCAAACTGAGAGGTATTAGAATGGATAAGGATACTATATTAGTACATATTTAGAAATAATCACAAAGATACATGTTCAAGAGACTTGTTATAAAATTTAGCAAGTAGCAAAACAAGATATCCAACCTAAAAGCCTACTAATAAAGGACTGGCTAAATAAAATATAGCCATACCATTAATGCTAGCAAGCTGTAAAAATAATGGTGCAGAGCTAATTTTGTCAAAAAATATACTTGCTTTTTCAGAATTTCCAGATGATTTTGCAATAATATATTACTTTTATAATGAAAAAACCAGAACTTAGCTATTTATTTTTTACTAATTCTGGCAAAAACATAGGAAAGCATACCATCTCATTAAAGGGTAAATTTGTTAAAGCATTCTGAGGGCAGCTTCATCTACATTTATTAAAAGTCTTAAAAATGTCCACACTTAAATGGATAATTGCACCCCTAAGAAATTTTCTTAAGGAAACAATAAAAAGATATTTTAAAATGCCCATCAGAGATGTTGAGCATTCACTGGGTGAAAAGTTGGCCATCTTGAGCCTCGCTCACTTGCCCTGAGCTCTTACCCCCAGGAGGTGCTATGTGGGCAGCGTGCATGGCTAGGCAGGTGCAGTGCCCTGGAGGGTGAGAGCTGGCCTGCTTCTGTGGAGTCGGATGCTGCCTGTCCTGTCACCACCAGCCCTCTAGGAGTACAGAGCCTGGGGGATCACGAGTGTTCCTGTCTGCCAAACAGACTCTTGTTCACACAGGATGCATTACAGGGCAGGGGTGCTGGCAAGGGGGCAGTCTCAGGCTCACAGAGTCACTAGGAGAAGGATGGCCTGTGGGTGCTCTGCTGTGCACCATCCTTTGCCTATCCTCACATTTCAGCAGAGGAGGACAGGTGGTCCCTGGGGCCACTCTGCAAAGTAGAGTAGTGATACTGGCAACACAGGGACACTCAGATGGCCCTTCTTCCTTGTTACAGTCACCCACGTTGGAGGAAGGGGCAATTACTCTATAAGTATATAAACAGATTTGTCTTTCTTTTACTTATTCTAGGAATCTTGGAACTTTAATTTACAAGTATTTACAGTCTTTGTTTACCATAGGGAGTGAGGGGTGCCAATCACTCTGAGGTTGGAGGGGCCAGTGTAAAATGACAGCAAGACACTCAATGAAGGCGGAAGGCGGGATCGAGGGGGTGGCATATGATTATGACTTGAGATCTTACTCTGCTGCACAACCATCACTTTATCTTCATCACAAAAACCTTAGATAGACAGTAGATGGTTTTCTTTTCGTACAAACCATATATAGACAGTGCAAACTTCATTTTCATTTTGTAGACCAGGGAAATGAGGCTTAAGGAAGTTAAGACCCTTGTCTGGAGTCACACACTCAATAAGGAATAGTTCCCGGATTTCAAATTCAGGCTGTCAATCTCAGAGCTCATGATTTTTTTTTAAGAATTAATTTATTCATTTATTTAGAGAGAGAGGGGGACAGCAGGAGAAGAGAGACAGAACCCGGGGTGGATTCCTAATGCTGAGCTCTAGGCACAAGCCAGGCTCCATCTCACGACCTGGAGATCACTACTCAACCTGAAATCAAGAGTGGGTCACTCAACCAACTGAGCCACCCAGGTGCCCCTCAGAGCCCATGAATTTACCCTTAACCCATACTGAAAGAACATAAAGATCAACATATAGGTTGGAAATACAGATTGTAAATAAATTTTTTTTAGATTATTAAATCTCACCTAGCCATTACAGGTGACTGCTTGGAAGATAATTGCATAGCGATATGTCATAATAAATAAAATTAAAAATTAGATCAATATTTTTATACATAAATTGCAATATATGTGCACTGAAAAAATACTGGAAACATACTGTGAAAAAATGCTAGTGGGGTTATAGGTAATTTTTATTTTCTTTCCTCTAGATTTTTAAATTTCTGCAATACACATTAATATTTATATAACTGGAAGCCAGTAATAATAGAACTACCCACGTTACTTTGGTGCTAGTTATTGTAAAAATGTCCATGCAAGGCAGGGTAGAGAATTCAGCCTGCATGTTGGAGCATGCTTTGTCAAATGGCAAGTAGCTGAGCTGTAGGCATGCTCTCCGAATGACTGTCAGTGAGATCTGAAAGGAACCTTCCAGACCACTCCATTCAGTCCCTTCATTTTGCAGATGAGGAAACAGGGAAATTTAGGAGAAGAAAGTCAGAGAAGAAAATCTTTGACCCAATAAATCACCCTTTTAACAGAACCGAGAATGGACATTAATTCCTTAAAAGGTCTTCTATCTTTTGCCCTCTGAAAAAAAATCAATGCCTTATAAAAATCTGATCTTTAGCCTCTGCCCTGAGTGCAAAATTTAACTAGTGCAGAAGAAACGGGTGTTTTGCAGCATTCACCTTCTCTTTAAAAGCTAGAGATTAAAAAAAAAAAACAAAAAAAATAAATGCTCTCCCACCCCCTCCATCAATACTGTGCTGTTCTTGCTTCCATGAGCTGAGAAGAAAAAGACTCCTCGGAGGACATTTTATTTCTTTCATACATGTGTGTGCATGTATGTATGTTATTCCTGATTATGTAAACATTAGATATCCATTATAGAAAATGTGGAAAATGCTGAAAATGATACAGAAAATCCTAGTCATGTATTTGTATTGTCACTCCAAAACAATGATAGTTCTAGATAATTCCAGATTTCTCTCTTCTCTCCCCTTTTCTCTTCTAATAGTTTTGTTATGTTTTGTTTTACTCGGATGTTAGCCCACTGAAAAAGAAGCCAGTCCCTAATACATCTGCCCAGTCTGACTGCTCTGGTTGTCGCCCTGCACACTCAGGCAAGATCTTGTAGAAACTGAGGTGATATAACTTGTTCAAAAACATCCACTTCCCCAACCACACCTGCAATAGATGTGAGAATTTCCACCCCTGGGGTGCAGCTCCCCAGGTGACTTGCTTTAACCAATAAGGGGTTAGCAGAGGAGCTGCAAACAAGAACTGGAAAGGGGCTTGCTGGGGACAGATTGGTCTTCTCCCACAGGAACAGGGAAGCAGACGTCCCCCAGCAGAACCACACCCGGGAGAAAAAGTCAATGATTGTGGCTTTAAGCCACTGAGCACTGGTCTTCAAGGACACGCACAGAAAGGTACCTCCAGACAGAGTGCCCACATAGATGCTGACCAGTGCCCCCCACTGATGGGCAACATCATGTCAGGAAGAAGACGCTCTTCTCTTAACGTCGCCTTGAATTTTCTTGAGTGGGTAGCACTCATCTCAGTAGACGTGCCCCCTGCCAGGGTGGACTCAGGGCTGTTTTCTTCCACCAGTCATATTTCTGTTTTCCCAGGGTACCATGGTGGTCCAGGAAAGTTTAATTCTTCACAGTAGTAACTTCCTTTAACTTGACTTTCCCCGAGTCATTTATCCCTTCTAGACAGTTTATAATGCATCTTCATCTGGTTACTCCGCTTTGATTTATTACTGTCTCAATGTGTCCGTTTAAAGGAGTGCACCTGAATTCCGACAGACAAGATTGATGTGAAGGAAGAGTGGTGGCAGAGTCTGTGAGGCCTGAAGGAAAAGGAGTCCCACGAATGGACATGGCGGGGAGGAAAGCAGGCGAGCCCCCAGGGCCCGTGGGAAGGAAGAGGAAGTCAGACAGCCACGGCCTTAGCCGTGCGTGTCCCATACGAGGAGCCAGGCTCAGAGCGGACTCTCAGCCTGTGCATGGACACTTGGTGTTTGTTTTTTAAACCCTCCAGACTGTATCCCCATTTCTTTGGGTTTATGGACCCTAACCCCTTTTTGGAAATAATTCCCCTTTTCTCTTGAATTTAATCTTGGCAGGACTGAACCAACAGCATCCAGCCTCCTCTAGCCAAGTGTTGAGCCTGTGATCCAAGCTTTACAGTTGGACATTCCCTCTTAAGACTTTGAATATTTCCCACAGTGACCCCAAGAAAGAAAACTCTCAGAGATGATTCACCTTGAGGTACTGGGGCATTGTTCAATAATTTCCACTTCCTAGACTTTGGAAGCTGTGTACACCCTTAGCCTTCCAAAGAAATAATGAAAAGCTTTCCCCCTTCGACTCAGAATATTCAAATTAGTTCTCTGGTTTTTCTCATTAGTCTTCCAGTTTCTGGTGTTTCCCATTTAACCAACATAGCACAGATTTGCAAAAGGCTTGGGCTGATACTTGAGCTGGAATGATCCTATTGCATTTTGCTTTTTTTTTTTTCAATTTCCATCATGAAAAAAAATTTATCTTGTGTTTTTATGATCATATAATATATTCTTGTCATAAACATTGTGAATAATTCATAAGACGTTAAAACGAAAATGAAATCTTTTGAAATCCCACCTGACATCACGAATACCACTAAAGTGCTTCGGCCACCTCTTCACGTGTCTCTTCATACAACTCTGTGTAATTCACCGTGAATGGGATCATGTGCTGTTTCTATGGTTAATAACATCTGAAGACAGTCTTTTTGTTTATTTTTGCTTACCTCTCCTTTTCCTGCCATCTACCACTGCCAATATAACCCAATTGATAGCTTTCATAACTTTCCCTCTATTCAGATAATCATATACATATATATTATATATACCACTGCCTACAGATAGTTTTTCTGTTGTTTTAGAAAATGGGATCACATTACTGTACTCTGCTTTTCTCACGTCACCCTTCAGAGTTGAAATCTATCCAAGTTAAGTTATTTCCACAGTCAGTGAGCATTCAATTTTGTGAACAAGTCAACATTTATTCAACCATTCCCATACTGATAGACACTTTTTTCTCTACTTTTTGTTTGGTCACTAGATTAATGAAGCAATATATGTCTCTTTGAAAATTAGAAGAAAATGGTAAAATTTTTTGTCATTTATAAAATCATTTTAATATTAGAAGAAAAGGATAAAAATTGTTTCTGCTGATAATATGTTTGTATGCCTGGAAAATCCAGAACACTTTAGCAAAAAGAATGAAATTCATGAGTAGTTGATCAGGTGACTGAGTACAAACCAGATATACAGTCAATAGTGTCTTTCTAAACTAGACATATATGGGGGAAAAGTAATCTAGCAACTAGATAATTTAAAGTAGCAACTAGATAAAATAGTTTTCTTAGGAAAAAATTGACAATAAAAAGCATTATATCTATAATACAAAACTATTATATAATAAAGGACATAAGTATAGGAATAAATGAAACACTGTATATTTTTGGATGTAAGATTTAATTTGATAAAAGCATGGTTCTCCCATAATTAATATAAAATAAGTAATAACTATATTTAATTCAATTCCAATTAAAACTCTAATTTTTTGGTTGTTGTTCTTTTGAAACAAGGTAAAATGATATTCTAGATGACAGGGGGAAAAGGCTAATAGTATTCAAGATGTATATAAGGAGGACTAATGAGAAGGACCCTGCTTCAAAAATGTCAGAAGGCATTATAAAGTTGATGTACACAAAGAAAGACACCAACATATGTTCCCTAATCCTCTCGCTAAAAAATGTGTACACTATATACAAAACAAACATGAGAAAGTCAGGGAAAAGAAACCAGATGGATTAGGGACCTTAGGATTCGAAGAATAATACAGTGGAGTTCTCTGCATCGCCTTTTTCTTCATATACCCCAGATTTAAAGTTGAAGGAGCCTGAAATTCCCAGAAATTCCAACAAACCCAGACAACCCCCACCAAGACTGCTTTTTCTAGCCAAAGGAGTGGGAAAGGGGAAGACTGGCAACGAAAGAAGGTATTAGGCAACTACTGCTCTATTCCCACCAAACACTATAGAAAAAAAAACAACCCTCACCAAGGAATGCAGAGAGGCTGGATTTCCACACTTGCCAGGCTATACAGGAGATGCCCCCATTCCCCCATGACCACTGCCATCATGGTTATTAGAAAACACTAAGTAGGAAGCTTGCAGTGACCCCCTCAATCCTACCTATGGTGTCAATGGAGATTTTGTGGGAAGCCTGGTCTTGCACCCCTCAACTGGCAGTAAAGAAACATCTCTCCCACTTCCCACTGGGAGGCCAAGTGGAGCATCAGGACTCCTACCACTGCTGAGTATAATGAGGCGACTGCCTGGGATGTCAGTGGGGGATATCCAGGGAACATTCAGGAGGCATTCCTACTCTCTCAGCCAGGATGAAATGATCCAAGGCCTAGTGAGGAGCTGGAACTCCAGCCTCACATGGCAGTCATGTAGCATCCCACCACTCTCACTTGGGTGCTCACAGAGTCTGTGTGGAAGACCTACCCTAACCTGGCAGCAACTACACAATGCGTTCCCTTCCCCTGCTGGTACAATGTCAGACAAACCCAACCTAAAACAAGGAGTTTAACTAAAGTGAAGAGTCTCAACATAATACCCAAATATCCAGGTTTCAACTGAAAATCACTTGTCATATCAAGAACCAGGAAAATCCTGAAGTAAATGAAAAAGGAAATCTACACCAAGATGGCAGAGGTACTAAAATTATACAGATAAAGATCATTAAACGGCCATCATAAAATGATTCAAATAAAATGCTTCAGTGAGGGATGCTTGGATGGCTTATTCAGTTGAGCATCTGCCTCTTGATTTCAGCTCAGGTCATGATCTCGGATCAAGCCCACTATCTGGCTCTACACTCAGTACAGAGTCTGCTTGAGGATTCTTTCTCTCCCTCTGCCCCTCCCCTATTCATTCTCTCTCTCTCTCTCTCTCTCTCTCTCTCAAATAAATAATTTAAAAATAAAATAAAACACTCCAGTGAGCAATTATGAATAAGCTTCAGAGAAAACAAAGGAAACAGAAAGTCTTAGAGAAGAAATAGAAGCTATAAAGAATCACCTAGCAGAAATTTGGAACAGTAAAATACATTAACTGAAATTAAAAACTCAGTGGATGGTCTCAACAGAAGAATGGAGGGAATGAGGCAATAACTGGTGAACTGCAATGGAAGATAGAAGAATAAAGCTTACCCAGTCTGAACAACAGAGAGAAAATTGACTAAAATAAAAAATAAGCAGAACTGCAGGGGCCTGTGGGACTATAGCAAAAGATCTAACATTCCTGTTATAATCCCTGAAGGAAATAGGAGGGCAGTTCTGAAAAAAAAAATACTAGAAAAAAATAATGGTCGAAAAACTCCTAAATTTGGTAAAACACATGAAACTACAGATTCAGGAGGCTGAGAAAACCCCAGAGAGAAGAAACTCAAAAATCCACAGCAAGGCACATCATAGTCAAACTTCTGAAAACTGAAGATGACGTAAACAACTTGAAAACAGCAGTTACCTGTAGGAAAATCAGCTCCAATGACAGTGGATTTATCATCAGAAACTATGGAGGCTACAGAAAATGGCACACCTTTTCAAGTACAGAAAGAAAGGAACAGTCACAAAATCCCATACCCACTGAAAATATCTTTCCGGGATGAAGAGAAAATCATGACATTCACCAATGAAGGAAAACTAACAGAATTTGTCGCCAGCAGACCTACACAGGAAAATGGCTAAAGGAATTCTCTGAAGAGAAAGGAAACGATAAAATAAGGAATATTACAGATCAAGGGGAAAAAAAGAACATGGTAAGCAGAAAATACAGGTAAATACACGATGTTTGACCATCGAAGCAAAAATCATTACACTCTCTGATGTGACTCTAAATGTCAATAGAAGAAATGTTTAAGACAATTATATTATAAAGGAGGGAAGAATAAAAAGTCATAAGAAGAGGTAAAATGTTTTGATCTTATTTCAGTTGATAAAATGATGAAATAAATCGACTATGATATATGGAGAGATAGAAGGAGATAGTCATACCTAGAGTGACTGCTGAAGGAGATATACGAAGGGATATACTCAAAAAAATCTATAAATGAAAATGGAATGCTAAAATCTGTTAATGATATCCACAAGAAGTCCACCACATGAAAGGTTGTGCAACATCATTCGCTGTTAGAGAAATGCAAATTAAACTCCTAGTATGTCATTAGATACTATCAGAATGACTAAAATAGAAAACGGTCGACAGCACCAAATTCTGGTGAGGATATAGAAAAACTGGACCACTCGTGGTGGGAACGTAAAACGGTACAGACACTCTGGAATGCAGTTTGGCAATTTAAAAAAACAAATCAAGAAGTGGTGACTACACAAACAATCACTCTACTGGACATGTATCCCAAAGAAAATGAAAACCCGAAGAAAACAAAAGCCTGTACATAAATGTCTATGGCAGCTTTATTCATCAGAGCCCCAAACTGGAAACCACTTTATCCCCTCAAAGAGCGATTTGTGAAACTGTGGTATATCCGCAGCACTGACGCTACCCAGCAACAAAAGTGAATGAACCATTGTTACACAAGACCCTGGGTGAGTCTCCAGGGAATGAGGCGAATTAAAACACAATCCTCAAAGGCTTTATACTGTAGGATTCCACCTGTGTGACAAGCTCAAGACAGCACAGTTACACAAATGGAGGACGATGACTGGTGGCCACCGTTAAAGAGGCGGTTGGCTTGAGAGGCAGTGGGTGTGGCTATCAAAGAACCACAGGGACCGCCCCGGTGGCCCAGTCGGTTGAGCATCTGGCACTTGGTTTTGGCTCAGGTCATGATCTCAGGGTCCCGAGAGTGATCCCTGAATCGTGCTCTGTGCTCAGTGTGGAGTCTGCTTGAGACTCTCTCTCCCTCTCCCTCTTCCCCTCCTGCTCGTTCTCTCCCCCACCCCCAAATAAATCTTCAAAAACCCAACAACTTAAAAGGCTACATGGCTTTATGATCTTCCCCTATAAATTTTCCTGCTCTCTAGGATTGACAAGGCCCTATGAGACCATGATGATCCCAGGGGCTTGAATGCAGAGGAGGGCGATTTCCCTAATCAACGGGGTGCAGGATAGACAAACCAACACCTCTCCTCCCTAGTCCCTTTCACTCATACTCTCCTCCTCACTGGGTGCCGTCAGACCTTTTCGGGTTTGTTTCTTGTATTGTCCATGTGATAGGAAGTCCATGGTGCCACACTGTCATTTGAATTTGCATTTTCCTGATTACTAGTCAAGCTGGCTTTTTTCAAATGTGTATCAGCCATTTGTAGATCTTTGGCTTGACTAACCTGTTCATCTTTTACCTTCCGTTCCATCAAGGTCTACTTTTTTCACTGATTGGTAAGAAGCTCGTTGTATATTAGAAATGTCAATCCTGTGAATATTTGTGTGGCAAATATTTTCTTTAAAACAATTAACTTGTTTGCAGTAATTTTTGTTGTACGAATGGTTTAAATTAGAAATAGTCAAATGTGTAGATGTTTATCCTTGCAGCTTCTGACAAATTCTGGGTCTAGATCAAGAAAGCTTTGCCCACCACCAAATTATTAAAATATTTTATAGATTTCTTTTTATTCTTTGTAGATTTTTATTTAGTTCTTTATACATATAATTAAATAACCTTTGAGGTTATTCAAATAGATTAAGAAAATTATTTGGCCTTCAAAAATGGCTTAATCTCATTTATTTTAGAATAGTCCATCATTATTCACTGATTAAAATGCCATGATTTTCCAAAACCAATATGTCATATATCTAAGTGTCTCTTCTGTTTTGTCAGTTTATCTTTGTGTTGCTGGGCCAGTACTGTTTACGTCTTATAGCTCTCAGGGTCATTATAATTTGGACAACAGCTGAACACATCCTGTGTTTAACATCTTCTGGGCATTTGCTTCTGTTTTTCCACTTCCCTATGCTGTTAAAAGCTCTGTGTCCAAATCCTCCCCATCTTTAATGTGCAAATCAAATGCTGCCTTCCTGAGAAAACAGTTACAGAGCCCAGGGTCAGTGTAAGGTACAGTTGGGTTTAATCCTTGTTCCCCGAGTGAATTAAGAAAATCATTTTACTTTTTTTTGGGGGGGGGGGTGATTTGCTTTTGTTTTGTTTTTATTTTACTTTCATGGAATAGGAAACATAAAAACACCTACATCATACTGGTTGCAAAAATCAATTGAGCGAATACATTTAAAGTGCTTTGCACAATGCACGGCACATGGTAAGTACTCAACAAATACGGACTCCTCAATATTACCACTACTATTACTCACAGCAGTATTATTTCCTCAGTTATCATTAATCTCTCCATACTTCTGTTCCCATAATACTTAGTGCTTCGATTTGTACACTAATTATATTCTGCTTAAAGGTATTTTGCTTTTTGAAATTGTCTTCCTCTCACACTCGACTTTAAGCTTTGTCTTTGCCTAAAGACAGATTAAGTTCTTAGCACCTGGCACAGGTCTTAATATAAACAGTAGCTTAATAAATGGTAAAGTAAACTACATTGATCGTATGGTTAGGTAATGACTATTTTATCCATCTTGGGAAAATATGCTTAGCGATTATCATAAATATAATTCATTTCCTCTCGAGGCCACTGTTCTGAGCACAAATCTGTTGTCTAGGTGCCTGAGATTAAAGCCAGGCTGCAACTGAGGAGGGGTAGGGCAGTGAGAGGAAGGGTTAGGGACATAAATGGAATCAGAATTGTGTTCTCTGAGGGAGGCTCCAACTCTTCATAGAAGAAATGCCTTGCTCAGAGGAAACAGGTGTGAGGGGCAGACAATATCCTTGTTGTCCCCAAACTTTGCAACAGAAAGAGGGCATGCTGCCTGCTGAAGAATGGGCTGGGGACTTTGAGAGACAAAACAGGAGCTGGGCTCCATTCTAGGGCAGTGCCAAGGCCGGTCTGATCTCAGGTCACCTCTGAATCCAGGCTCATGAGGCTACAGCTCAAGGAAGGAAAGAGATGCAGCAGGAACAGGAGATGAGACAAGGAGGAGGAGGAAAGGAACAGATGGTGATATGGAATGACAGACAGAGTGAGGGCAACAATCGGACCAGGAAGGGGTCAAACCCTGGTATCCTCTCAGCTCAGACTCTTCGCATTAGCCCAGAGTACTCACCTTCTACTCTGCCTAGCTAAGTTGTGGTTATGAGATGACACAAAACAATGCCTGCTGTCTTCCTCAGACTCACATCTGCCTTTTGGGATGTTCCCTTTGATTCCAGCTGCCACCAAAAGCCTAGGCAGAGCAAAAAATAATTGTGTCCCATTTACAACACTGATTGGTTCAAACCAGCATCTTTTCCTTTTCCTTTTTTTTTTTTTAAATTTCCACTTGCATTTAGTGAGCAGCAACTTGGACTTGATGTGGCCCTGGGGTCTGGGAGGATTCCAAGCTGATGCAAAAAGCGTTTGGTGGCTCCCAGACTGAGTAGCATGAGGGTGGCCGGGAGGTATTACAGAAAACTTTAAAACAACCTAAAAGTTATTTTAAAATATTGATATATTTAATTATTATGTATTTAATAGAAAGTTATATGATTATTATAGTCAATAGATAAAGGACAGAATGGAAAACTACTTACAACCAGGTATGTGATAAAGGGTTAATACCTATAATGTGATAAAACTTCTCTCAAATTTACAACAGAAAGACAAATATCCAATAGAAACATAAATAAAAGACAAGAAGGAGAAGGAACACGTGGGTGGCTCAGTTGGTTAAGAGCCTGACTCTTGGTTTCAGCTCATGTCTCGATCTCATGGGTCAAGAGATCAAGTCCTGCATGGTGCTCCCTGCTCAGTGGGGAGTCTGCTTGCCCTCTCTCTCTCCCTCTGCCCCTCCCCCCATGCTCACTCTCTTTCTCACTCTCTAAAATAAATAAATCTTAAAAAAAGAAAAATATGAAGAAGAAATTCACAAAAGAGAAAATGCAAACATCAACAACCATATCAAGTCTATGTGACCACTGTAGGCATAAAGGAAAGACAGGTTAAAGTAACAACCTCTCTCCATGTTCATCCTGGCTTGAGCAATCACAGGCCAAGTGTGGGGGAAGTTGGCTTCTTTATCAGGAGAGGGTTTCTTTTTTCCTAATATTTTATTTATTTATTCATGAGAGACACAGAGAGAGAGGCAGAGACACAGGCAGAGGGAGAAGCAGGCTCCATGCAGGGAGCCCTATGTGGGGCTTGATCCTGGGACCCCAAGATCACACCCTGAGCCACCCAGGTGTCCCTCTCAGGAGAGCTCTTTTAAAGTCTCTGAGTTTCTGGTCTATTTGCTCCCTGCCTCAGTCAAGATCTGGCCAAGTATGTCCAACCCACTGAGATGAGCGGGGTGGGGAGAGATTAGCCTCCAGGTACTAGATGTAGGTGCTTTGCCCATCCTTCCCCACCACAGCACTGAGGTTCCACCTCACACTCTGTCCCAGCACGTCTGAAGCACAGGCTTGGGAGGGGAGTTGTATTTTTGGAGAAGCCTGGAGGAGGCAGTCAGGGTCATCTTGTAACCCAATATTATCCTCTTTCCCGCTTCCTAGCTTCCTAGCTTCATCTAACCATCTTAGCCTGGGGACAAGTTTTTCCAACCTTGCAAGGCTGCAGGTTATTTTACTCCCAGCTGTTTTGGATTGCAGGTTTCAGACAGAGTCTCTCTTAATTCTTCCTACCTGAGCACTCTCTCTTTCTCCTCAGGCCAGAATCAAACCAGGCACTTCATTTTATTGTAGGGTCTTGTGGTAGCTGATGTCCAGACAGGTCTGGCAATAATCCGTATCACCAGGTCTTGTCGCCCTTATGTGGGCCTCTACCCTAGAACCTGGGCTGTCTATCTGGTTCTCTCTTAACCTATAGTATACAGTGCAAATGACCCTTCGAGACTTCCAAGGCTTCATTACAAGCAGCCTTTCAAGTTACACCTGGGCCTCTTTAAATGTTCTGAACATGGCCTATTGAAAGCCAGAAGTCATGCTTTGAGAAGCAAAAGCCACATGAAGAAATCATATGAAGGCACTCTGGTCAAGAGGCCAGCTGAGCTCTCAGAAAGCAACCAGCATCAATCTTCAGCCCTTGAGTGAGCTGTCTGCATGTTCAACCCACTGAGCCTTCAGATGACCTTCAGACTGCAACTTGACAGAGCCTAAGCAAGAACCAATAGGCTGAGTCCAGACGACCCATGGCACCATGACAGATCATAATAAATATGTGTTTTAAGCCACTGAGCTTTGGAATGGGTTGTACATACACTGGACAACCAGAACAGACCTTATTCTAAAGGCTACAAGCGGCCATATTCAATTCAAGTTCCCTGGGGCGATAATCTTGAAAGACAAGAGATCCGAATCACAACAACAAACACATGACAATGCAACCAGTTAATTCATGGCTGCATCACAAGGTGTGCTAATCCCACTTCCTGAAATACATGATTTCCCCATCAGGACCCTTTCTAATATAGCAGGTCGGTCAACTCTGTATCAGTGCAAACACTTCTGAGTCCTATTTCCTGGTACCAAAGTCTACATTTGGTCCTTCCAGTTGAGAGGAAGAGAAGACCCATTACAAAATGGCTGATGCAAAAAAAAAAAAAAAAAATGGCTGATGCAATAGAGAAACTTATTGGTTCACATAACTTAAAAAGGACAGACTCAGACATTTCTGGCTCCATGAAGGATTTGATACTGGACTCACAAGATAGCCCCTCTGCCTCCTCTGGATCCATTTCCTCTTCAATCTCTAGACTGGGCTCCCAGTAGCTTCAGACTTACCCTCATGTCTCCAGCAGTTACAGGTGTCAGGGACTAACCAATGTTATGCCAAGACTTAAATTCTGGCCCCTCCATTTACTAACTGTGTGACCTTCAGCAAGATGAAAGGAAACTTTGGCTTTAATTTCTCTTCTGTAACGTGGGGACAAACATGGCAGCTAGCCCATAGGATTGTTGTAAGTATCCAAGGAGCAAATACACATAAAGTACTTAAAACTATGTCCATCATTGATTAAGGCCCTTACAAGTGGTAGCGTTGTTGGTAGTGGTAGGGTTAGTGATGCAGCAGCAGCAGCAGCAGCAATAGTCTCTCCTACTATCCAAGCACAGCAGAGAAAAGAGAATCTGTGTTCTAGCATTCTTGGAGGTTCCTCGGCTCCCTTTGGGTTTTCTGAAGGCGTTAGAGGCCCCACAGGTGGGATACACTGATTGACTCAAGATGTGTCAGAGCCACACCTGAAGCCAGGGTGAGGTGAGTCCTGCAAGGGTGGGAAAGAGTTGCTCCGCCAGGAAGGGAAAAGAAGGTGATGGATTCCAGAGAGGCAACAGACATCCCCTAGTAAGAGAAACTGGTACTCGGGGCCCACTGCCATATTGCTGAGCACACCTAGGGAATGCCTCATTATCTTCCCCCAAAGGCCATTCATGAAAAGGCTGAGCTCAATTGATCTGATTTGGCACAAGAGATTCTTCTGAGCATCTCATTGTGTGTTGATTGTGCTCTTGGCAGAGATGGGACACGGATGGAGCAGCAGGGGAGCCTGTCGCTCCGCTTTCCTCTTACCCAGTCCTCCCCATATACCTGAACTTGGCCATGCCCCTGTAGACTGCAGGAGGGGACCCTGCCTTCTGAGGTTTCTGCTGGGACCACACATATCCCCCGTGTAGATCCTTCCTCCTGCGGTGTGAAAGGAGAAGGTCTAAGTCCTAAATTTTCCAAGTGCCAGACTTCAGGTCTTTCCAACTCCAGGATCCATTCTGCTAGTGAGTCCAGGTGGATTTGTATTTTTCAGAGCAAAACTGGTTCAAGCAATCTGTAGCCCATAAATCCCCTCCCTACGGTGTAAGGAGAAAACACCACACTACAAATGATACATGTTGTTTCTTGGTCTCAATAAAACATTTGTCTCTCTTGTATGTAATTAATTGTTAATTGAAAGTATGATGAATTATAGCTGCCTATAATTAATTTAGTCAGAGTCTTTGGTGAAATATGACTCTGAGCCTTTCTCCAGACTATTTTTGTTTCAGGAAAGCAGAAGCAGAATTGGATTCTGTGTGAATCCTTCTGTGGCCTGCTGTGTTCCAAACGTGACAGATTGGCTGGGTGGGTTGGGTGGGGGGCAAGGCATGATGGTAGCCTGAGAAAAGGATGGCCTCACTGGAGACGGCATCTGGTGTTTGGCTTATCCATCTCTCCTGCACAGGCGTGAGTGGCTCCTCAATTCCGAGAGATGAAGTCACCCACTTGGCCAAGCAGGTAGGCCCTGGGAGGGAGCAGGGAACTCACCTCAAGCCAAAGGCAGAAGTCCTCAGCTGGGTCATCTTGGGGCTAGAGAAAGAGGTGTCCCGTGAGCACCAGGGCAATCTGATCTTGTCTGGATATCATGTTGGGACAAGAAGGTAGTTTGATCCAGAATGTGGGTGACTGAAGGGGCTCCACCCTGGTCCGGAGGTGCAGAGGGCAGAGCAAATGCCCCTGACGACAAATGCCCCCACTGGCTGGTACTGACCCCTGAGGGCCTTTGGAGGAATAATGGCTCGGTGTTCCCAGAACATCCTGGCCAGACAGCTGTTTCCCTCTGCCGGGAGTCCCTCAGGTGACAAGGGGCGCACCACCTCCCCCAGCAGCCTGCTTCACCCTCAGAATGTCCACACGGGGAGCCGTGCCAAGGAGCAGGGAGGAAATGGACTATTTTTCACCACAGCTTATCAATAGCAGTGTAATTAAAATGTCCTTTGATTTTCCAAGCTATCAATATCTTTTGTTCCTCCCCATGTTGCCTGCATGTTGATTAGGTCCTTGATTTTTGGAGTTTCTTGTATGATCGTTTCCATTATCCATCCATTCTCATGCACGTCCATCTCTATCTGAGGCCCTTTCCAGGCCTTGTGTCCATCCCCTCATCAACACAGTTTCTCCCCACTCACAGCCAGTGCTCTTGCCTCTACTTCCCCATCCTCTCGTCCTCTGCCTCTACTTCCCCATCCTCTCCTCTTCTGCCCTCACCTCACTTACCCCGCTCACGTGCTCTGTCCCCCTTCCCTCTTGTCATCTTCAGCCCCCTTCCTCCAGCTCTATTCCAATAGCCCCTCTTCCCTCCCCTCCCCATCCCTCTACTCCTCTTCCTTATCCTCACATCTGCTTTCTATAGAAAACTCACACCCCACCCAATTCCATCATATCTCTGCACCTGAAGTGATTTGACTCCTTCTCTGTCTACACAGAGACAGATACTTCACACTCCTGTTCCACCCAGAATTTTCTCTGCCTCAATGCCTAAAACTTGGGAACTGATTCTTGCCCTTTCATCAGGGCACCATGTAAGGAAACAAGTAGCATCTTTATGTCTGGGGATGGGGGAAAGCCTGAATGATCCCTGCCCTCTGGGGTCCATCTTTCCAGCGGACTCCTGGGATGTTCAGAAGCCAGAGAAGGATGCATATGTCATCCTTCGGCATCATTACAGTCCTCAGAACAGCCCTGGATGATGAAGAACGAAGTAGAGGATCCATATTGGTGGAGAGTAACATTGATGATCCTTTGTCTTATCTTATTTTGAAGAGAAATGCACTCTGTGCCTTTACTATCTTCCTAAGCAGAGAACCATTCCAAACATCAATAATCACAGTTCACATAAAGCACAAGAATTCTATTTCCACCAGGCAAAAGTCAGACGTGAAAGGGAGAGTACGAGTGAGAAAAAATGAGCCAGGTAGCTTGAAATAAGCAGAAATGATAAACAGCCTTGAAGACTTCTGGCTAAAAATGATGGCTGAGAGCAGCTTCATGTGCAGTGTCCTCCAACCTCTCACTGAAATAGAGATCAGAACTCGGGGAAGACTTGGAAACACAACACGGTAAACAAAGCCATGTGGACCAGTGCTAGGCCGAAGAGAATGGTCTCTAATGTTGCTGGAGATAAAGTGGACCTGGGAAGATCCTAAGGTGCTCATCAAAGGAAAACCCCACTTTCATGTTAGAAAAGAGAGGCCACCTTCAAAACCCTAGGAAGGAAATGAGCACCTTCTCTACTGTTTGTTGTTCGATTCAGAGACCTGAGTGCAACCGGAAAACTGGGAAACAAACCAAGTCTTTCCACAGAAAATGGTGCTCTGTAAAGTAGGCTGAGCACAGATCCAATTTCCCTTCACCCTGCCAGGTGTTTTTAACACAGAGGTAAAAAATGCAAATTTGCAAGAAAACATTGAAGGAAACTGTAGCTACAAGACAGTGACGTTGCCAGTGTAATCTGGGAAACGTGGTACCCAAAGTGTTGTAAATAAAAATTGGGATTCAAAAGACACTATAATCAAAGCCTGGTGAAATCCTCGGCCTCATTGCCTCACTGTGCAAGGGACTGGGGGTGTGAGAAAGAAAGGGATCCCGGCGGTAGGAAAAGGAAATAGCTTGTAAAAATATTGACATAATCACCCCAACCTCATTCCAGCTGTTGATGGAAGATGAGGATTTAGCGCCCCCCTTGACAACCCCGTGCAACCCACTCAGCCAGCTAGTGGACCCTTCTGTTCTAACCAAGCTGGCTGCCATGAGATGTCATGTGAAAGATACTCAGAGGATAATGAATTATATGGAAATGCTGTAATTCTCAGGCTTCGCTCCCACCTATCTCTTGTCAGCCTCTGCTCCTGGGAAGGTAACACTTGTCGGTTATGATATCCATCTCTGCAGCATGAGTGTCCCTCTGGCAGACCCTCTCCTATTCCTGGCATAGTGGAATGTGGGGGATTTGGCTCTGACTCGCGCCAGCTATGATGTGGGCTTTGGGGAACCGAGGGGCGTGGAACTGTACAACCTAGCAATGAGAAGAAGCATGAGAATAGCCATGCCCCACCGGCCCAGGCCTGCAGCTGAGGCCCCTGTTAGCTCAGAGTCAGTGCATGACTGCTCTGGCCTTAACCCCAACAGAAGTCGTGCCAAATTCTGTATGCAGTGAGGAAGAAGGGTTAAAATGGCCTGACAATCAACAAGACTGTTGTAATATAAGGGCCATTATTTTTTAAAGGGCCTCACTGTTGAGATCCTGATTAAGTTCTATAACCCTGTCCCAGCAGCAGCCCTGAGGGAGATTGTACACGAGGAGCAATGATCATGTTAGCAAGACATGAGACAGAAACCAAGCCCTCCCCGAGTCTAGGGGTAGGCGTCAGCCCCACAGCCAGGACAAGACCAGACGGCACCCGTGCAGAAATCGTCTGGCACACAGCAGGGATGAAGGGCCTAAGATCCTGCAGAAACCGAATGGCTCTTAAGGAGAATGACTTTCCACCAGGAAGCTGGACAGGATCCTTGAGAGGAAAAGAGCAGGGAACTTATGGCATTCTCCTTACTTACCACAGTATTTAGCATTGGCCTACGTCTTCACACTTCCTCCCCAAATGGTAGACCCACAGGAGTGAATTGCAGTGACTTTCTTCTGCAAACTCATGAGAGGAGCTCCAGCGCCCAGGCTCCTTGAAAACAGGAATCCGTTTTGATCTTTTGGTCCAGAATCACAAAACCCCATCTCTGTCTGGTTGGATAGGTAAGAAAGTAGGGATGCAGGGATGTAGAAGGGGCCAACCTCGAGACAGCTGTGCTTGGAACCCCAGCCTCAGTCACCTCTGCTGCTCTATCCCTGTGCTTGAGAGCTTCCTATTTCAATGCCTGGTCACAGGAATTCTATAACTGTCACCGGTGTCATGGAGGATAATCTGAGGCAATGGCTCTCAATCCCCATTGAATATTAGAATCACCTGGAGAGACGTTAAAAAAAAAAAAAATCTCCAAACTAACTAAATCAGAATCTCTGTGGTAGGGACCCAGGTATCGTATTCCCATAAAGCTCCTAATGTGCAGCTTCTAGCTTTGAGACACACTCTCCCGGGGCTCACCTCTCCTGCTCCACCTCCTCTGGGCCTCTCGCCTGTGCCATACTAATCTTTCTTAAGGCCACTGTTATCTAACAAAATGTCCATAAGAAGAAGCTTTTGCATTTGGGGTTCTAAGCGCTAGTTAACCTGCAGTCCCATCTTACTGTCTCATTATTACTTCGCGATAACTGTCCCACATTATTGTTCCATGTTATTTTTCTAGGTTAACGCAGTCCATTCTATAATTCTATGCCATTATGAACTTAGCCAAAAAGTGGAGCCTGAATGAAAGATACACACACACATATACACACACACTACATAGCCATTCACTCTATTTTGCCTCAATTTTCTTGGGAGAACAACTGAACCAAGAGCTACTAGTAAAATGTGAAAGTAAAGAAAGTTGGGCAATCTGAGGAAATTGGAGATATGACAAAATTAATTAGGAATGTGTAGGTTGCAATTTACCTATCTGTCAAAAATTCCTTAAAGAATGATTTAAACTGTAGTTAATGGGATCTATAACTACATACTAGAAAGCCTGTTTTTTTTTTTTTTCTTTTAAATGCCTTCATCTGTTTAGTGCTACAGTCTCCCTTGCAGTGTTTTTTTCCCCTCAGGAACATTCAAATCACTTATAGGGAAAAACCAATAAATCTCAGATTTATTTCAGTTTGCTCTCCCTACGCATCCAGGTCTGTCGGGAGATGTGCTCGGCAGCATCATGACCCCTGAAGCTATCCACATCCTAATCCCTGGACCCTGTGAATATGTCCCCTTAAATGGCAGAGGACAACACACTTTGTAGTTGTGATTAAGGTAAAAACCTTGAGATGGGGAGATTACCTCGGATAATCCGGGCGGGCCAAATCTCAAGTCGTGAGCACTTGAAAGTGGAAGAGGAGGGAGAAAGAAGGGGGAGTCAGACAGTTGCAATGTGAGAGGGACGTGATGCATTCTGAGACGGAGGAACTGGGCCACAAGCCCAAGAAGGCAGTGGCTTCTAGAGGCTGAGAATGGTCTGCCATTTCCAGCCAGCAGGAACCAGGGCCTGGATCCCACCAGAGCAAAGCACATACTTAATTCTGCCAACAACCTGGATAAGAAAGAAAATGGATCCTTCCCTGGCGCCTCCAGAAACTAACTCCTTCCTGTCAACACCTCTACTCCAGCCCAGTGAGAACTGTGTTAGGCTTCCAACCTGCAGAACTGTAAGACGCTAACTGTTTGTGTTGTATGAGCAGCTAAATTTGGGGCAGTGTGTTACAACAGCAGTAGAAAACTACCACAAAAGGGAGCGCGAGGGTGGTTTGCAGTTGGGCAGAAGCACCAACTGGAATGTCAGCAAAGTTGACGTTGAATCTGATAAATTAACTTTTTAGATTTACAACTTATATTACATTTCCTTCTCCCACCTTCTCCATTTCTTACCTTTGAGGATGTAGAATGTTTTTGTTGGTTACAAAAAATACATTTCTTAGACTCTTACCAAAGCCAGGTTGAAGAAGTTATCATCAACTAACACTGCTGATTGGGTGATAAAACATCCCAATCTCTACCTTCAGCCTTATTCCTGTTCCCTGAAACATACTAAAAAGGGCAAATGGGCAGGTCTGTGCCTGCACAGTGGCCCAGTCACTTAGGAGAGAGAGTCTGTGCCTATATACCTGGGGAACTGCACACGGTATCCCCCAGAGGTTGGAGCCAATATCATTAAAGCATGCCCTTGAAACTGAAGGAAGAGGAAAAGACCAATATTTGTTTTTTTTTTAAGACTTTATTTTTATTTATTCATGAGAGACACAGAGAGAGGGGCAGAGACACAGGCAGAGGGAGAAACAGGATCCCTGTGGGGAGGCCGATATGGGACTGGATCCTGGGACCCCGGGGTCATACCCTGACCCAAAGGCAGAGACGGTCAACCAGTGAGCCACCTGGGTGCCCCCAATATTTATTTATTGATTACCACACTTGTTCTACAAAGGTACAGGTACTATGCTAAGTATCTTACGTACATCATCCTATTTAATTTTGTAGTAATAAGAAAAAAAACAGGAGTGTTTTGTCCATTCTGCTACAAAGCAACTGAGGCTCAGGAAGATCCAGTAACTTTCCAAAAGCCACATGTAAGATTTGTATCTTTCCAAAGTGGTCGAGGGGAAACTAATTGTGCCTTAGACTAACATCAAATCTTCTCCCTTGTTGATGCAAAGATAGTGCTATGTTTGTTGTAATAGTTACTGTTTGGGTTATTAATTTCCCTTTCTCATCAGCGCTTGGTTGTGGTAGTAATGACATCAGAAGATGAGCCCTCGAGGGGTTGGAAGGGACTTCCACTAACACCAGACTGTGAGGATGCAGAACCAAGACTGGAGTCCTGGCATCAGGATAAATCTTATAGTTAGCAGTTTGGCTGATTGCTGAAGGTCATTCTAGGGACACTGGCCCAAGACTTTTAAAATTGGATCAAGCTGTACCCAACACCTGTTCCAGGTTTTAACATATTTCTGTTTAGAAGAAGAAAACTTGATGTTGGTTTTTTTTTTCTGTAAGTGCTTGATTGCCATAGGTCAGGTGCCATGCCCAGTATGGAATAAGGAGGAATTTTTGTTTTGTTATGTGTCAAATAAGTTAGGAATATGGGATTACAGGGAATCTGGGTCTATCACAGCAGGTTGTTTGGTGGAGATGGCCTTTGGGGGGTAGATTACAATGCTACCATTGTAATGTACCCCCTGAAGGGTAGCCAGAAACCTCTATTCTGAATTTATGGACACAAACACCGAACTGGGGTATAATGTTACCTGCCTGGGCAGACAACCAGCCACTGGCATCCCTTCAAGTTTACCACTACCGCTAAGTGAACACTACTTTACCCTGACACCAACACCACAGTAGGCCATGGAGGAAGCTAGGTAACTTACATCTATTATTCTTCATTCTCACAGTAATCTCATTAGGGAGCCAATGTCCCCATTTTCCAGAAGAAGAAACGGAAATTAAGAAAGGAAAGGTTTGTTCCCAAAGTCAACAAACCAACGAATGCCAAGGCAGAGTTCTGATCCTAGTCAGTCTGAGCCAAGACCACATAGTCTCCAGTCTTCCACAAGACCAGGCTCCTGTGAATCTGACCAGTGGGAACTTCTCTCCCTGCCCCTCTCAGCTGCGGCAGTGCCGACAGATCCAACAGCTTTTGCCTACATATGCCCTCTGCCTTCGGGACCCCCGCCAAGATTCAGCCATCATGTGAAGTCTTGTTTGAAATTATCAGGCAGTCACGATGTCCTACATCTCCCCTTCCACCAGATGGAAAAAAAAAAAAGTTATGTCCTTGAAATTTCTACAGGGAGCTATGGAGAGAAAAGCAAAAGGACCAACCCATTAGGTGATTATAGCAGTCATTGTGTCAACCAAGCTTAATTGATGGAAGCGTCAGACTGAGTTGATGCAAACTTTAACACCGTAATCTCAGCCTTCCCAGGATGTGCTGCAGGTGTTTGCCTTCTTTGAATACAAGGGAGATGTTATATGACTGCATAAAACATGCAGCATTCTGTTCCCAGAACCCAGAGTTCTCTCTGCCAAATACTAAGATCCTGCTAATTGATACACTGTGGTTTTTGGCCAGCCAGTGTCTTATTTCCATAATGTCAGTTGGTGGTTTAGTACATTTTATTTTTTTATGGTTTGCTTGCACTGTTCTCTCTGGGTATAGAGCCAATTCATCCACCAGAGCGTTCAGTGTGAATTGTTGGCCACTGAGCAGTGGCACCGCAGCCTCTGTGTAGATTTCAGATGGAGAGAGGCCAATTATTTTGTGGTATTAATTTGCATTATATTTTCCTTTACTGTTTCAAAAGAGAGAGAGAGAGAGGCAATCTATAGGAATACGGCTGCTTTGAACCTGTGAGAAAACTTCTAAGCAACAATCCTTTAGCAGAAGAACGGGGGAGGGAGCTGCATTGTGAGTAAGAGAATGGAGTACTCTAGAAAGTCAGGTGGCTCAGTGTTCAAGTACCAGTGAGGCTAATAGGTTATGTTGGACTCCAGAAAATTGGGAGATTCTTGGGGTAGATGCATTTGTTCATCTTAATATGATATCTCTTAGCAATATTTCTATTTCTAGAGGTTCATTGTCCATGGACAGGCACAAAGTGAACCTATGTTTAGTCACTGTGCATTGATGATCTTGCAGGTCTGGGGATTGTTCTTCATATTTCCCAGATAAGATACCCAAGTCATTCCTTTCTGAAGGACACAGGGTAACCAAACACTGGAACCATTGCCCCTGCTGAGTTAACATGTGTAAAATGTTATCCTGAGTATGACAAGATTGAGGGAATTCATGGAAGTTCCAGTCCTCTCAAAAATTAGCGTCTATCACCAAGGCAATCAACACGATGATCTAAGCTCTGGGTGTACAAATGCATCTATATTATCAACATGATTCAGCGGGAAAAGCCATAGCCAATGAAATTGCCACTTTTGGTTTAAATTGAGCATAATTTGCAGTGTGTTCAGTTTTTTGTATGATAACCTTGGCTTGTCCTAACAGTTTAGAAAATAAATCTTCATTATACTTTCTGAAGATCAGACACCCATCTGTCAGTTCATTACAGTGGTTGTAGAGAAAACATTTGGAAGGGACGATTTAACAAAATGTAATTCTTGGCTAGAGGGAACTCCCCAACTGCAGAGAAACAGAATGCATTGCATCTTGGAAAACACAGACGTTGGAAGGAACTCAGAACATTGCTAGAAAGGAAAGCAACCTGGAAAAGCCTTCTTACACTCAGAATAGCACTGCTAAGTCAGTATATACTGAAGAAGAGTGGACAGCTGCCAAACACAGAGGGACAATGGCTAGAGATGTAGGCAGGACATTCAGAGATGTGTTGACAGTGATTCTCAATTCGTATGTGGCAGCTGAAAAAGAATAAATTATGCTGGGTATTGGAAAATAACAGCCGGAGTTGGAGGGAGAATGGAAGGTCTGTCCTTTCCCAGAACTGAAATTGTTGAAGGCAGGCAGGGACCTTGGCTCGGGGTCTCCTGTACTCAGAATGAGAAGAAATCATTTTAGTAGACATATACGGCTTTTGCCACTGCCCCCGCCCCCCTCGCAGTACTATTCTCTCTCTAAAGAGCACCCAGTATTTTCTTGCATAAAGTCACCCTTACCCTGGAGTTTGAATATATATATTGGGTTGTTCTGATCTCATATCATGTCCAAGGAGGGCATGGCATCCGTATAACTATGATCTCAAAGTCAGAGGTGGAGGAGTTTGTAAACCATCGTCAGGCATGATTATGGAAAGACCCTGAGTAAATGACTAGAAACTCCCTAGATTCTGTGAAAGGAAAGAGGAGACTCCTCGAGTGCTGGGATAGCAGGAATTTGAGGTCTCGATATGATGTTTGGATCACTGCTTGCCGAGTAACAGAATTCTTGCCCCGCATCACAGTAGAAGTTGCTTCTGGGACTGAAGTGACTGGGTGAGTAAAAGGCACGTGGTCCTCTGATTAGTGAACATCTCCTCCATCGGGGTTGCTAAGACTTCGGGCCTGTCTGTGAGGAACACGGGAACCTCACCCACACACTCACACCTGTTCTTATCTGTATGTGTGATTTTTGTCCTGCTCACTCCATACTTTGGAGGTAAAGCAAAGTCTACTTGAACTGAGCCCGAGTTGATATTTCTGCCAGTCCTTGAACCCAAGCCAAAGGTTGTGGTTAACCCTCACACACTCTGACCATGACATGTTAGAACCAATCAGAGCTGACCTGTGTCTGCATGTACATGGGAGTCAGTGACAGCAATCTGGCCAACCTGGAGGCCATCCACAACTTTGTAGAAATCTTAAACGAGTATCTCCACAATGTCACCTTCTATGAAGTTCACACAGTCCTGGATGAGATGTCCCCAGCTGGCGAGATCTGAGAGACCAGCCAGATATGGGTGGTGACACAGTCGCTCAGGCTGCCATCTCTCCAGTGAGGGCAGGAGACTCCCTCCTGGACCCTAGCCTGCCCCAGACTCCCCTGCTTCCTTCTTTCTAGGCCTGGGGCCAACCCCCAGGAGCCCCCTCCCTCAGCTTCCCAGTAGGCAAGAATCCAGCTGAATACAGGCCACAAGGCAGGAGACTGCACCAAACCGCCCCTGGACTAACCGGCTGTGGGTGGACACCACCTTGTGTGTACCGAGCAACCAGACCATTGTCGTGTGATGCTGTCCACAGAGCCTTGAGGAAATCTGATGTCCTCACCAAAAAAAAAAAAAAAAAAAAAAAAAAAGAGGAAGAAGAAGAAGAGTAGTTTTGGATGTTGAGTGAAGTAAGTGAAAGAGAAAGAAAGATCCATATTTCCATCATTCTTGTAGCTGTATCATGACCACACTAAAACTCCTGGGAGGAATCTTGCTGCCATATTATGAGATCCTGCCAAAGAATGAAAAATAAAGAAAAGCAGAATGGAGATGGTAGGAGATCAGACCCTGATGACAATTTTTGATCCTTTGCCTAAACTTAGCCATTTGAAGGCTCTTCACTTAAATTAAAATTTACCTTTTGCTTAAGTTAGTTTGGGTCCATATTCTTTTAATTTTCAACCAAAAAAATCCTAATTTATTGTGATATGTGGACAGTATCTTGGAGGATTTTCTTGAAGATCCCAGGGATTAAAATTTCCAACAACATCAGTTAGGTCCCTTCTGTTTCTCATCTCTAAGACCATCCCTCAACCGTTCTGTGACGCTAGAGCTGGGAGTCTAAAAACTACACTTCCCAGGATCCCTTGCCTACTATCTTCCTCATAGCTTTGGCTAAGGGTAGGCAGTGGTAGGAGATTATAAGGGAGTTGGAGGGAAGAAGAGAGTCTTCCCGCTTTCGCCACTTTCAGTGGTGCCATTAGCAGCTGTGCCGCTCCCTCTTGGTGCCTGGAACGGGGTGCCCCACCGGAAGTCTGCGACCTCCTGAGCAGCTCAAGTACCAGTGTTGCAAGGACCCCTCTCCAAGCTCCTAGGACAGTTGTGGTGTCCTCACTATTTCTCTCTTGTGTCCCTAGGCCTAGACTTGTGAGATGAAGATATGCTTCTCTATTAAGCCACCAGGTATTATTAGTGGGAGAGCATGGGGTCCAGTATTACCGTGGTGACAGATAATGGTTACAACCTCATAACCAATTTAAGCCTCCTTTGTAAAATCTGTTTTTTTTTTTTCCTTTCAGACACTGACTAATATACCAACTACCTCTGCCAAAGTAAGGGACACAAGGAATAGCTTAACAGGGAAGCCATGTTATAGGTACATGGTTCTCCAGGGGAGAGGCCAGCTCCAGTCCTTGTGACTAGTCCCCAACTGCTTCTGTCTTCATGACTAGTCCCCAGCTTGGTAATTCCCCGGGGATACTACCCCTAACTGAGCCCTCCCCAACATGGTTGCCTCTGAGTGAAGGCATGCTTAGTCATAATTAAGCATTTATTTACTCCACCCCTACTCCCAGTGAATGGAAATACTTTGCTTTGCCTTATTCTCCCAAACGTAGAATAAAGAATTGTGCAGAGTATGGCTGGTGATGTTGAGTGAATTCCAACTTAACCTGCTATTCTAGTCGTTCACTGTGGCACACCAACCTACTGTAAACTCAGTGGGATAAAACCATGAACTTTTTACTCTGCTCTCAGAGTCTGCGGGTGAGGTCTTCGGATGAGAAAAAACAGTCTCGGCTCCATAATGTCTGGGGCCCTGCTGGGAAGACTTGAAAGGGTGGGATTGATTGAAACATCCAGGATGGTATCATCTGAAGACTTCTTCACTCATAGGTCTGGAAGGTTGGCTCAAACAGAGCACCTACCTGTGACCTTTCCATCATAACCGCCTAAGAGTAGCTGAAGTCATTACATGGTGGCTTAGGGCCACAAGAGTGAATGATCTAGAAAATGAAGCAGGAGCTTCATGGCCATCGTGACCTAGCCTCAGAAGTCACTCAGAAGGTCTTCTATCATAGCTTCTTGGTTGAAGCATTCGGAAGCCCACCCAGATTCAAGGCAGGGGACGTAAACCCATCGCCATTGGAAGACTCTCAAAGAATAAGCAGTCTTATTCTTAAAACCACCCGTCTTAAAACCACCCACCATTCTCTTGGGAAACAGTATGCAAATAAAGGTATCCCTTCTTTCTTAAATGTCATTTTTTGTTGCACCATCAGTATTGTGCAGACTTTGCACTAGCTGTGGCTCCAGAGGGCACTGGGATAAAGAACTGTTTGTTTCCCAAACTCTTGGGTAGTTTCATTGATCATGCAGGACCCTCTGTAAATACAGCTGCAGGCAGTGGGACATTTCAACTCTAGATGTAAAACACCATTTTTACAAATGATGATACTTATGGTGCGTTTCCACATTGCATCCTCTTTTAAAATCTCTTCCAAGTTTAACGCCTCACATCCTCCAAATGATGCACATCCCACAATACAGAGCAGGGTCGTCAGTAGACAAGGTAGTTGGAGGGAGCCAAGACAAGCAAGCCTTACCATTGATTAAGAGACATTGGTCCTAGGGAGTCTTGTGACATGATAATAACCTACCAGGAACCACTGGTAACCTGCAGAAGTCACCCATTAGTTCTAGAAAAAAATCCACAGGCAGATTTCCTATGCATTTGGAGATTCCTGCTGAAGGCATCACTCAGATTTGGATATGGCCTTCACAATGTCCAGCAGCCACACATTAGAGATTTTGATAAAAGAGTAAACTTATATGAACCCCACACATTAAATAAAGGGATGGGAAGGAATCCCAGCACTATCTAGCTCTGTTTGCATCACAAATGGACCCTCTAAGTGTGCTCTAAAATAAGAGGCTGTGGATTATCGCCATATGGCACCACCAATAGATAACAAACTGTGGGCTGTTCAAAGCCTGTCCACAGGGACAATGGGGTAAGCATAAAGGCCAACGCAGTTTGGAATATCTGCTGACTTCAGACTTGTTCTTATTAAAGACTCCTCCTAATGCCATTACTGATCCCAAGCCTAATTAAATATCCTCTCTTTAAGCCCTTCTGACATGTCCTTTATGGAATTTTGATTATCTTTTGATCTTCCTTTTACTTCTAAAATCTGGTTATTCTCCAATCACAGTCATGACCACTGCCTAAATATTGTGATCAAAATTCAAGCTTCCCCAAGGTTTTGTAGCATATATGCAATTACGAGTTGATCACAAGCTACCAAAAATTTCAAGAGCACAATCATAAGCTTTATCTGAGCCTGCTGCCCTCCCCCAGCCCCCCGATCTGTTGCAATAAGTGCCCTTAATCTTGCTCTTTTCTTCACACCTTCCCTTCCTCTCCCTTCTCAGATCCCCTCTGGACCATGTCTGGAGGAGGCTAGACAGCACCAGAACTGGATGGAGAACAGCTGGAGTCCAACATATCTCAGCCAGAAATGCTCAGGAAGCATTTGGAGGTGGGTTGGCAGAGCCAGACATGGCGGAAAAGGAAAAAAAAAAAAAAAACTAAAATAGAAGAGCTCTGTTCTAGGATAATGTTTTGTTTATCATGTTTTTCCTCCAAGGAGTGCAAATACCTTGCCCAAAAGAACATACTGCCATTCCTGATAAATTGCCAGAAATACTCTCTGCAAGACTCAGAAAGCAAGGTCTCTATTTGTTTCTACGGAAACCTCAGCTTGACATGAGGTACCTCATACTAGAGCAATCCACAGACGCTAACAAGACCTGACTCATGAATTAGGAGAGAGTGGGGGAAAAAGAGAAAGTCTTGTTAGAACTACAAAAAGAAAAAAGAAATATAACTCTTTGTTCCTAGGCCCTAAAAAGGCACATTGCCTGGCACACGGCAAGTACGGAGTTCCAGGTCATGGACTGAATAATCTCTCTTCCTCACCTCCGTACTAACACATCCATCATGTCTGCAGAAGCACTCACCCCTCCCTAGAATCCTGTCACCTCCCTCCATCCTTCCCCGGAGAGACACCCCACCCCCCTGACACCGTGAAGGCCACTCCCACCTCCAATAGAACACCTACCAGGAAGCAAGAGGCTTGGTGAATCCTCCTTTATTTTTATTTATTTATTTATTTATTTATTTATTTATTTATTTATAATAAATTTATTTTTTATTGGTGTTCAATTTACCAACATACAGAATAACACCCAGTGCTCATCCCATCAAGTGCCCCCCTCAGTGCCCGTCACCCATTCACCCCCACCCCCCGCCCTCCTCCCCTTCCACCACCCCTAGTTCGTTTCCCAGAGTTAGGAGTCTTTATGTTCTGTCCCCCTTTCTGATATTTCCCACACATTTCTTCTCCATTTCCTTCTATTCCCTTTCACTATTATTTATATTCTCCAAATGAATGAGAACATACAATGCTTGTCCTTCTCCAATTGACTTACTTCACTCAGCATAATACCCTCCAGTTCTATCCACATTGAAGGAAATGGTGGGTATTTGTCGTTTCTAATGGCTGAGGAATATTCCATTGTATACATAGACCACATCTTCTTTATCCATTCATCTTTCAATGGACACCGAGGCTCCTTTCACAGTTGGCTATTGTGGACATTGCTGCTATAAATATTGGGGTGCAGGTGTCCCGGCTTTTCATTGCATCTGAATCTTTGGGGTAAATCCCCAACAGTGCAATTGCTGGGTGGAGGGCAGATCTATTTTTAACTCTTTGGGGAACCTCCACACAGTTTTCCAGAGTGGATGCACCAGTTCACATTCCCACGAACAGTGCAGGAGGGTTCCCCTTTCTCCACATCCTCTCCAACATTTGTGGTTAATTTTCTTGCCTTGTTAATTTTCCCCATTCTCACTGGTGTGAGGTGGGATCTCATTGTGGTTTTGATTTGTATTTCCCTGATGGCAAGTGATGCAGAGCATGTTCTCATGTGCATGTTGGCCATGTCTATGTCTTCCTCTGTGCTACTTCTCTTCATGTCTTTTGCTCATTTCATGATTGGATTGTTTCTTTGCTGTTGAGTTTAATAAGTTCTTTATAGATCTTGGAAACTAGCCCTTTATCTGATACGTCATTTGCAAATATCTTCTCCCATTCTGTAGGTTGTCTTTTAGTTTTGTTGACTGTATCCTTTGCTGTGCAAAATCTTCAACTAATATTTGATAAAGGAGGAAAGAGTATCCATTGGAAGAAAGACAGTCTCTTCAATAAATGGTGCTGGGAAAATTGGACATCCACATGCAGAAGAATGAAACTAGATCACTCTCTTTCACCATACGCAAAGATAAACTCAAAATGGATGAAAGATCTAAATGTGAAACAAGATTCCATCAAAATCCTAGTTGAGGACACAGGCAACACCCTTTTTGAACTTGGCCACAGTAACATCTTGCAAGATACATCCACGAAGGCAAAAGAAACAAAAGCAAAAATGAACTATTGGGACTTCATCAAGATGAATCCTCCTTTATAGAAGCTTGAGGAGAGTCCGCAGGAGCAAACCTTGCTGCTGCCTTTTGTGCAGGCACCTTCTCCATCACTTCCACCTCTATAGCTACTGCCTCCCTCTTCCTGTGACACCCACCTCTGTGCAAGCTCCGTGTTGCCTTCCTTGAGGTTTCATTGTCAGGAATGGTCCTCGTCGTGTCCCTCTGCCCTGGGTCACTCTGTTCCAGGAGCTCAGACACCTCCAGCACTAACAACATGACTTCTCCCCATCCTCAGTGGGTGCAGCTACCTGCTTCAGAACCAGCCTCACACAAACCGTGAATGTGCATCCACCCACTATCCTGAAGCAAGAGAATTTGTTCCAACACAAGCTGGACCATTGTCCCTCCTCACCTCTCTGAGGTTACTTTAACACCTGCCCCATGCCTAGACTAATTCCCCACATTAAAGACTAGTCCCTATTGACACTGCACCAAACACCTTTCAGTTCAGTGAAGAGGCATCGGAGTCCACCTATGATGAGAAGAACACTCCTTGCAAAGAAACACAATGATAGAGCACTCAGGACAAAGGCTCAGTGTACAAACTTGGAGAACTGAAGAACTCTGAACATTGGGTTTGACCAGGCTGGGTAGGGATGGTTGGTGAAAAGAGATTTTGATGCAAAAATTGAATGCCAGCCTCCCCTTTTATTGTGAAGTCCTGGGAATATCAAAATGAGCTTCCTCCAGGGCTTTAAACAGTGCTTCTCAAAACTTAATGTGCATCAGAATTACTTGAAGAGCTTGTTGAAACACAGATTATTGGCCCTCCACCCCCAGGGTTTCTGATTGAATTTATCTAGGGTGAGGGTGGAAAATTTACATTTTTAACAAGTTTCCACAGGATGCTGTTGGCCCCAGGACCACAGTCTAAGCACCATGAGTAGAGAGGCTTGGCTTTTGAGGAAAGAGGCCTTGATCTTTGGATAAAGGAGAGTCTGTAGGTTAAGAGGATGGGAAAGGAGTGTAGAGCCCTCCAGGAAAGAAATCAAGGTACCCTCAAACTCTTCTGGCGGAGAAAAAGACATCCATTTTTCCCAGCCTCTCCCATGGGTGAAAAGGAATAGGGTCGGGGAGTTGGCACAAAGGCCACCCCCCACTCTTCTTATCTCAGAAAGCGTCCTAGAGATCCTGGGAACCTAGACATCAGTGTAAAGTCCTTGGATACCCCCAGTGCCCAAAGCAGAAATCATGATTTAACAGCTTCTCACAGAGGGCACAGTGCCCCCAGCCCAGCGAAATGTATGGCTTATGTTGGTTCTAACAACCCTTGAGTGGAGGCTCAGATACTCTGTTTAGCGTGAATCACTTTTTTTACAACACGAAGCATCCTCTTTAATGCTGGGATTCCATTAGGCTGCTCCTTTTCTTCAGAGGGATGCCTCCTGGATGATCAGGACTACTAAAACGCAGATCCAAATATGGCCCATGCCCAAGTCCTCCTGTGCCTTTAAGGACACAGAACCTGACAACGTGTGTCTGTGGTGTGGTAGCCATGACAATGAACTTTGATGCTCTGGGAAATATTAGGCATAGTGAAAATAAGGCCCATGGTTTTATAGAATTTGAGTTGTGTTGCTAAGGGAATAATGATACAACACATAAAGTGCAAGATGCAGGATAATACTGAAAGTCCGGGTTCGACGAAGTAAAAATCAACTGATAAAAATGGAAACACCAACTTCTATGACCCATTTTCAAAGTATTAGAAGCTCAAATCACTCTCATGTGTTTTCTTTAAGTCTCTGAAAGATGACATGAGATGAGTCCAGTTTCCTGTGATGCTTTTTCACTAAGCACCTGCAAGATACTGCGCCAGATGCAAAGGCCACGCGGAAGAAAGCAGCTAGTCCCTGCCCTCAACCTACTCACTGTCTGCTACTCAGACAAGACTGTGCCCCTAGCCTCAAGATTGGTGGGTCAGAATGCAGTGCTATCACTATAGTATGGGCTGTGGAATCTGAAACACCAGGTGTTAACTCTGAATCTATAGCTCCCTGGCTGCGTGACTGTGAATGATTTGATTGATGTCACTGAAACTCAATTTCCCCACCTTTAAAATAGGGATAATAATTCTTCCCTAACAGGCTGTTAAAGAATCGATCAGAAAATGCTTGTGCAGCATCAAACACCAGACATGACACAGAGCAAGTGAATAAGAGGCATTTTCTTTCTTGGCTCCTGTCCTCCAGGCTGCCTGCCTACAGCTGACATCAAAAAGAAGGAAGCTGGCAGCTGCAAGCCCTAGTCCCCATCTACACGTACCCTGAAAACTTAATTGGGTAGAATAGTAAGGGGTTTAAAGGTTTCACTGTCAAGTCACGGTGGATGTCGACACCATTCTAATCTGCACCTGCTGAGACTTGTGCTCCTGTTTCTTCCTTGTTCAGCTGAGTCCCTGTCTTATCCCACTCAGCTCCCTATATCTGAGTCCCATCTGTTTTCTACTTGGTCACCCATGGCTTATGGAAGTGCTGAAAGGCCTGGTTTTTCTGTTTTTTCCCCCCTTTTTACATCAGTTCTGCCTCTGTGGCCCCAGTAATGAGTTTTGATTCACTGATTCATGTGTGACTTCTCAATTAATTTGCCTCTTAATCTAATTGGACGTATCCCCAGACATTGGGAACCATTTATTCTGTCTCAGCCTTAGAGTGAAACAAGACTGGAGAGTGCTCTTGGCTCTGGATCCAGATGAAAAAGTTCAGGTGACTGGGCATGTGGACAAGGTCTAGGTAGATCAGAGCTCTGTGGTCAGAGAATTATGAAACTTTCTTTGAGTCATGGCCCTCACCTTCACTCCAGGAAGCCTAATGCTTTCATTTGGAACCTGCCTTATCAGGCACGACTGGTCTATCCTGCCAAGGTCATCTTGAAAACCCGGGATATCTTGTATACCATATGCTTTAAGTTTTGATGGTAGACTTTGGTAGCACCAAAGTGCCCAGACTCCTCCAAAATGTGCACCATCCCTAGAATGTGGCCTTAATAAGAAAGATTTGTTTATGTTGAGGTCAGTTGCCTGAAAAAGTAGAAGGGATCATCCTTTCTGGTCTCAGTTTAAATCTCTCCCACACACAGCCTGGAGGTCCTGGTCCAAAGAAGACTGGAGGTGGCCCTGGAAAAGTCTTTTCAAAACCATGTACCACTGAAAATATGATTTCTTTTTTTAAGAAAATTCTATAAAAGACCTATCAGCTATATAAAGATCCAAATGTCAAGGGGCAAGGTAGAAGCTAGGAAATCCATCAGCAGGTCATTGCAAAGTCCAGACAAAAGAGGATGGTAGAGAAGTCTAGGGGGCACTAGTGGAGGTAAGGTAAATCCATGGGAAATGTTGCTACATTGATGATGTAGCCAGCAAAATTTGCTGTTGAGTTGGATTTATTAGCAAGGAGATGAGTCAATGAGGAAGTCAAGGATTTGGGTTGAGGACATTAAAGAACACTTTTTTTTTTTGAGATGAGGAATTTTGAGGGAGAAGCATTTATGGAAGAAATTAGGAGCTAAGGTTTGATAATATTAATTAGGAGTTACATGTGAAGTATCCAAATAGAGATGTGCTACAGGTAGCTGGATACAACATTGAAATCTGGATTCTGGGAGGGAGGTCAGAATTGAAGACACAGACACCTGAGCTGTCAGGCTGCAGAGAGTGTTTCAAAGCATTGGATTAGATGAGTTGACCTGTGCAGGAGAACACAGAGTAGAAAAGGGACCTAAGAGAACACATCTCTACTCACGACACTTCTAACAACAAATATGTGGGTTTTCCACACAAAGCGATTCTCTCTCTGCACAGGCCAAATGAATATCCTATAATTTAATATGCTTCTGACACTGACTACCTGGAGTTCATGCAAACCTCACAGATTAAAGGCTCAGTGCCACAAAACTGCCTCCCACTTCAGAGGCTAGTCACATGTATTGGGTACCCACACTTCTATCCAACTTGGCTACAAATTGAAGGTTCTCAGAACCCCCTCCTTAGATTCAATAATTTGCTATAATAGCTCACAGATGCTAGGAAAACACTTCACTTACATGTGCCAGTTTGTTATAAAGGATACAAATGAATAATCAGATGAAGATGCAGATAGGGTGAGATCTAGAAGGGTTCCCAGCACGGGAGCTTCAGTCCCCGTGGAGTTGGGATATGCCACACTGCCAGCACATGCATGCATTCATCAATTCAGAAGCTCTCCAAACTCGAGTTCAGGATTTTTTTTTATGGAGGCATGATAGTTTATTAACTCAATCTCTAGCCCCCCTCCTCAGCTGGAGGATGGGGATGGGTTAAAAGTTTTAAGCTTCTAATCATGGCTTAGTGTTTCTGTGAGCCAGCTCCCATTCTCAAGCTACCCTGGAGCCCACACAGAGTCACCTCATTGGAATAGATACTCCTGTCACCTGGGAAACTCTAAGAGATTTAGAAGTTCTGTGTAAGATGTTCCTATCATATTTATCACTCAAGAAATTACAAGGGTTTTGGGAGCTCTGTATCCCCTGGGCAGAGGCAAAAATATCTATAAATATATAAATATAAATATATGTCTCCTACTATGTCACAGGGTCAAATGACTGAGCTAAAGGGTATTCCAACATTTAAGGCATAAAACCCAGAGTCCTAGTGTTCTAAAATTGGTACAAAAGGCTGAGGATCAAGGACAGATTAGGTATCAAAGCTCCATGAATCACAGCACAGACATGCCTCTGGATAATCAGACATGAGAATCCTACTGAAGTACAAGACCAGATAATCTAACAAGAGTGTTTGTTTGGAGATGCCTAAGGCCACAAAATCATGTCTAGTTATTACTAGTGGTAAGAGGATACAGAATCACAAGGGTCTACACCAAGGTCTCTGAAGCTCCTTGGCCTCAGGATCCCATTGCACTCTTAAAACTTACTGAGATTTTGATCAGGAGGGTCCCAACTATCAATGTTTAACATATTAGAAATTAAAACTAAAAACATAAGCATCAGGACAAGTGATGTCATCGCTTATGGTATTACCTCTGGAAAACTCCACTGTATACCTGTGAAAGAATAAATGTGAAAAAGGGTAGTAACATCTTAGTGTTATCATAAAAATATGAAAATGTCTATGGCCCTGTGGACTCCATAAAAAGGTCTTAGGGAGCTTTGGGGATCCCCATACCACAAACCATTGATTTAAAATGGTAGAAATTGAACAAGAAATATTTAAGAAATAGGCCAGAAATAATGTGACTAATGAACTGTGAGGGTGGTAAGGGTAAGTCAGGGGTTTCACATGACATGCAGATTGGGCCTGGAGACTATCTGTAAAGTGTGGTCTTTTAGACAGGGCAGTGGTTTCCAAATGTGTGCTGTGATCTTCTTAGAAGGTGGATAATTCAATCAAATAAGTGGCAACAACTACTTGTTTAAATGAAATATACTGGGCAGCCAGGGTGGCTCAGCAGTTTAGCGCCGCCTGCAGCCCAGGATGTGATCCTGGAGATCTGAGATGGAGTCCCATGTCGGGCTCCCTGTGTGGAGCCTGCTTCTCCCTCTACCTGTGTCTCTGCTTTTCTCTCTCTCCCTCTCTCTGTGTCTATGAATAAATAAAATCTTTAAAAAAATAAATGAAATATACTGAGTATAAAATGTCATTAATTGTTGTATACATGTGTGTACATATGTATATGAATATGGACCTAAGTTGTGAAACATAGGAGTCAATTTTGAGAATTCTTGAGTTAGGGAGTACTGGAAGAAAGAGCCTCCTGACCAGGGTCCTTGCCTCTACTCTTGTCCTCTATTCCATAATGACTTTTCCAACTGCCAATCTAGACATGATAATCCTTTATATAAAGTTTTTCCATGACCTCTTCCTCATCTAAGACAAAATCCAACCAGCCTAGCATGGATCAGAAGGTCCCAGGTAGTCTAAGTCCCACTATCTCTCAAGTGTTAACTTTTAACATTCTCCCACAAATGCCCTATTCTCAAGTAAAAATAAAACAAAAAAACAAGATGACAAACAACAAAAAAAACATCTTTCAAATCCCAAAATATGTCCTGATTTCTCTGGGATCTGTACTGGACCACAGCCTGTTATAAGCCATCTGCTCAGCCTAGAACTTTGAACATTTAGAACCAACTCATGTTCCTGGATCCAGCTCTCTCAGGTGTGGTGAAGCATGGCCAAATCCTCATCAAACTTTCCTCTCCCCAGGCACACAGGAAAGGCTTCAATGCTGTTATGCATCTAGGTGGAGCGTACGACCAGCTCTGGCCAGCAGAACGTAGGTAGGAAGTGATGTGTGCCCCTTCCAGGCCAACTGCCCAAAATATTCTATGCCATCCTCCATGTTTTCCCTCTTCCTTCTTCAGACCACAGATGGAGAGAATCTCTGGGCCTTAGCAGAGGTCATACATGGTATAATGAGCACATCTCTAATCCCTAGATTTTACATGAGTCCAAAATAAACTTTAAACTTTTATGGTTTTGAAATATTAAGATTGGGGGCTGTGTGTTTTAGCTACCCTGACTAATATACTGCTTTGACCCTTTAACATTTACCAAACTCTCTTGTAATTTTCCAGGAATGAAATTGGGGGATAGGCATTCCTCTTAGTCCTAAATTCAGGTTACAGTCTACATTGATTCCAGTCTCCTTGAATCTGTCCAGAATCAACAATAGGCCCAGACAGCTGAACAGGGAGCAACAGAAGCCTCTGTTCCTTCAGGGTTTAAGATGACAACGGAGGGAACTGTTCATTGTTGTATCACGCAAGGCACTCATCCTTGTTCACGGACTCATAGGGAACAGACATAGATCATGCCAGGCCATATAATCCATGGTAAGAACTTGGAATTTGACACTGAATGAAATGGGGAGCCATTCAGGATTTTTAGCACCAAAATGATATTATATGACTTAAAGTTGTACCCAGGCTGCTGTGTTGAGACTAGACTGTGTGGTGTGGGGAGGGTGAAGAATGGAGACCATTATGGAGGCCGTTGGGCAACTCACAATGAGATTTCAATGGGGATTTGGTCCAAAGAGTTAGCAGTGCAGATGGTAAGAAGTGTCTGGATTCTAGATATATTTGGAAGGTCAAGGCAACTTGATTTTCTGTTGTGATTCACCTTGATGTCAAATCTTACTTCCTCTCTTTTTCTAGCCCCCTACCCAAATATAATACCTTCAGAGTGTTCCCCAAACACTCCACCTGAACTAGTCCTCTCGTGCCTCCTTACTTTCCATCTTACATGCCTGAAATCACATTTTTTATATATTTTGTTTCTCTCTTAATTGCTCATGTCTCCAAATAAAATGTTCTTTTCTTTAAGACATGGACTGGTCTTTGTCTTCAAAGGACCCTAACTCGTAGTTGACACTCAAATATTTCTTAAATGTGTCAGTGAACTCATTCAATCAATCTTGTTGGGGCCACAACTCTTGCTCTTAACATACCAAGCAACATATGCCTCTTCTGTAGCAAATTTTCTGTGATGCAGATCCACCTCAGTGGTAAAAGAGAGGGGTGACCTGGCCTAATGCCTGGCCTCAATTTGCTCTATGGGCCTCGAGCCAGAATCTCACCAACAGGCTGTGCCTCTGCCTATTTCTCCTATATTTTCTTCTCCTCTTCCATCTTGCTCCACAACATCAGATAGATTTCCAGTTTCAATATATGAACTAGAAACTTCAGGATTGGAAACCACATCGTAGTACTTTTATGTAGATCTTTTCATTGTCAGTCAAGCATCTTAGAAAGTATTTGCCACTATCATCAATGCAAAATTTTTTTAACCTAAACCTCTAAGGCTAGCAGGTTCCCAAGGCCCTTAAGATCTTTATGATGAAAAACAAAGAATCTCCCCTCTTAAGAATATAATTTTAAGAATATAACCCAGGATGGTTGACTGCAGGCCGTATGCGGTACAGCAGATTTCCAGGACGTATTCATCTTGTATAACTGAAACTTCATACCTTTTGGACAACTTAGCATTGCCCCCTCCGCGTTCTTACCATAATAATTTCAAGAGAGCGTGGGAGGAACGGGGAGAGGGCAGGAGAAAACTTCTGGAGGTGACGCTTACGTCTATTATCGTGACTATGGTGAGGGCTTCACAGGCCTATGCACAAATCTACACTCACCAAACCGTACACATTAAATGTGGAGACTTTTGTATGTCAACTGTACTTAAATAAATCTGTTTTTTGAAAAGATACAACTATAAGTTTTTTAAGGGAAAAGCAAAGAACCTCACTTTGACAGGGAGGGGATCTGGCCAGAGGGGTCAGGTGACTGATGGAAGAGAGGGAATGACAGGAGAAGCCCCCAGGACACAGGTGAAGAGGAGGACCCACTGCTGCTGCAGCTGCCAGTGCCTGGCCTGTCATCGGCGCCCTCCTGACGCTTCCTAAATGACCTCAGTCCAGGTGAACTTGATTTTGCAACCAGAGCAGACAAAGCCAAAGGCAGTGCTTAAAAAGAATTTGTTGTGGGATTGCTTTATTTTTTGTAATTAAAAAAGGCAATACGGGATGAAAGGAAATGCGTGCAAACCACCTGCAACCCAACCCACGTTAACCAAGCTATTTTCCTCTTTCCTCCTTCAGACATTATTTCGCATGGTGGTGATTACGGTGAACCCAGACTGCTCAGTCTTTACCTTACTGATTATTCCATCATCAACTTGGTTTTCAGTTTCAGAGTCCTCGAAATACCATCTTCGTGGTTTTCTAAAATGGCTTTATGTCAGAGCAATAGAATTTTTAAACAATCTCCCTGATGTAGGGTAGTCGATTCCCTTTAAAAATGTTTTTGCTATAATTATAGCTTATACAGCAGAATGCTTGTAACATGCCAGACATTGTCTAAGTGTCCCACATTTATTAATTTATTTGATCCTCACCACAGCCTACAATGTAGGCTGCAACACTACTGCCCACATGAAGACACACAGGCACAGGGAAGTCATGTCACTTGCCCACAGTCGTCAGGTAGTTAAGGGGGAAAAGCTCCCTCAGGAGTCCAAGGGAATCCCATTCCTCAGTGTCAGCACCGAACTGCCACCCACCCGCCTCTGCGGTAATGAATCTATCTGTGCAAATATAGTTTTTTCCTGGCAAATATTTTCCTTAAAATAAATTCATAGGGTCTGAAATTACTGGGTCAAGAAATGTGAATACTTTTATGGCTCTTACTAAATAGTTCCTCAACGCTATGCAGAATAGTTCTTTCCACTTCAGACTCTGCCAGCAATGAATAATCATGCCAGCAGGATCATACACTGGACAATCTCCAATTTTATTACCATAAATTTTCATTTTCCTCCTTTAATAGCTGCATGATTTCTATAGGTATTCTACATTAGCAATTCTTCGAATACTAAGAATGATGGGCACTTTCCAATCATTTCTTTGCTAATTGTATATGTTCTTTTGTTTGTTCATATCCCTTTCATATTAAAGTATTATCTTCTTCAGAATGCTTGTGCATTTGAAAAGTAAGCTCTTAAACGCTTTATCTTTTCTCCTTAACTTGTCAGATTTGATGTAAACATTTTCTAAGCAGATAGTCCTTTTTTTTCTGTCAATTTTATTATGTTTCATTGTACAGGGGCTTTCAAAAAAGAATTTATGTATATATTAGATTCTGTTGCTCTATTAATTCCAATATGAGATAACATGGCAACTTAGCAGCAAAGTGGCTTTTGATAGTCAAGATTCTTATTACAAAATAAGTATAATAAATATTGCATGTGCCGCATGAGAGCTAACAGGAAAAAAATGAAATGAAATCCTTGAAACCACCGATGTAGATCCATCTTATTTTCTATTACTGTGAATAGATTTGGCGGGGGGTAAATTTCCCATCTTCTTATTGATGGTGGCTGGAGGAAAAGAAAATTCTCTTGAGTTTCATCTACTTTTTATTATGCCACTCTTCTACATTTCTAAGTATAATAATATTAGTTACCAAATTGATTGCTTGAGATTTTCTAGGTACTCACGTCACCAGCAAATCATCACTTTAGCTTAGTTTATTTCCACATTTATGTCTCTTTTCTTTTTTCATGTCTTATTACAAAACTTTTCAAAACAATTTTAGCCGCTACTGGGAACTGGGGGGCATCCAAGCACTTACAAATTTGCTGTGGGATGGTATTTTGGGTATTTTGAGATAATGTCTTTCAACAGCTCTTTGTACTCCTTGCACTTTCCACCCCTTCAGCTGGCAGCAGCATTACCTTGTTGAGAAAACTAGCAACCCATAAAAACAGGCAAGAGTCATCTCAGTTTCAAAAGCCTGAGTTTTGAGCATCTCAGTCCAATGTTTACACCATAAACAAAATATTTGAAACACTGACAGAGAGAGTCTCACCCTCAAACTAGATTAAGATGCTCCAATCAGGAGGAAGGAAAGCAGCAAGTCTGGCCCTAACAAGGTGGCTGACCCTTGAAGAGAGCAGTGACAGAAACTCAAAACTGGAAGGCAAAGTCCAAGAGCAAATTACTGAGTAGAGACAAGGGTACTCACATAAGCCTTAAATTTCTCTGACTGGACCCAACCATTCTTCCTCCCAGACTCTGCACCACCGGGTTCCTGTTTGATATTGGTCTACGTGCTTGCAGCGCACCCTTCTGCAGCCTTGGGTACCGTGGAGAGAAACTTCTCCGCATTAAGACTTTGACATAAGGCAAATTCAGGGGCACAAGAATAAGGAACACCGACATTAAGGTCTTCAACCCTTTGACTCAGAAGAGTGAGGAACTAAGTTCTGCTGACTCAGGGTTCTGATGACAGGAATCATCAGTCCAAAGGTGAGGTCACTAGCCAGCTCTGTGCTCCTTTTCCCAGGTCCTTGACTTATAACCATCATCTGGAAAAAAAATTCTAGATTCCCCAAAGATATTCCCAACAGAGGATATAGAGAGAGTATTTTTAGACCCTTTGGAATTTATAAACTTTCCTCAAGTGATTTTATAAAACATTCACTAGAATTATGGTCTTAGGTATTTCTTTTTTAAAAACTCCAGTCACGTGCCGGAACAGGGTTAGGTTCTAGCAGGAGGTGAAGAAGAATGTGCACTTCAAGTGCTCTGTCACCCCCAGGCAGCATCGTCTGTGGCCTGCTGCATCAACAGCCAAACCCTTAGGTCCATGCCCTACCCTAGTGGATACACAGAGGTAGCGTCAACAGGAGGGAACGGGGCCTCATCGTGCAGATTGAGGCACGTGGCTTCATCAGAATTCCTCCCACAAGAGTCCCTAAAAAGCTCCCTTTACTGCCTGATGTGTTCAGGAGCTGTGGGTGGTGAAGGATTAAAGCTTGACTAGCTCTCTGTGTTACTCCTTAGCCGTGGCCCTCACAGAGGGCTGGAGCGGCTCTGCAGCCGAGAGGCCTGTGGGTCTGGACTGTGGGCAAGCCTGTGGTGTGCGGTTTGTTCTGCTCTCAGCGTGAGCCAAACTTCCAGCAATCCTCTGCCCCAGGTGCTTACTATTGACTGATGCTGGCTTGGCACAGAGGGAGCACAGTGGCAGGCTGGTGCCCAGGCTGGAGTGCAGACTGGCGGCTCCCAGTGAAGTATCTGATGACAATTAGAAGATTCACTTGTAAGATTTTGGAGGTTTATGGGGCCTTCCCATCCCTGGATTTGCCTCTGTCCTGGTCAAGTGGCAATTCCAGAGCTCGGTTCAGATACCCCAGGGCAGCCTCTCCTCCCAGGCCAGGCTCTCTTCTGACTTCCAGGGTCCTTCTTCCATTTTGTTACTGCAAAAGAGTGTATATTTTCCTCAATGTTTGTATAACTTTTCCCCCAAAATACACCAATGAAGAGAAGGAGAGTCCCAATGTCCTCTTAATTTGTCCATGCCATAGTCTCTCACTTCTCTGAGCTTTTCGCGGTGCTCTCCACTCAGAGTGCTTGCCTTCTCCATGTTTTCCATCCAAGCAATCCCAGATGGCCTGCGAGATGCAGGTCAGGGGTCGTTCACCGGTTTGTCAGGCCACCACTGGTTCTGTCCAGATGATCCACGCTGCGCACCTCCTGTAACACCTGTAAATCCCTCCCTCATAACCATTATCACACCCAAGTGCCATTGTTTTAAATGTACAAACACCTTCCCCACTGGGAGCCACCAGGAAGACAAATTAAGAATTGTTAATCCTACTCATTTTTTCTCCTTTCCCTTTTATTCCCTTTCACTATTTTTTATATTCCCCAAATGAATGGGGACCATATAATGTTTGTCCTTCTCCGATTGACTTATTTCACTCAGCTTAATGCCCTCCAGTTCCATCCACGTCAAAGCAAATGGTGGGTATTTGTCATTTCTAATGGCTGAGGAATATTCCATCGGATACATAGACCACATCTTCTTTATCCATTCATCTTTCGATGGATACTGAGGTTCCTTCCACAGTTTGGTATTGTGGACATTGCTGCTATAAACATCGGGGTGCAGGTGTTCTGGCGTTTCATTGCATCTGTATCTTTGGGGTAAATCCCCAACAGTGCAATTGCTGGGTCGTAGGGCAGGTCTATTTTTAACTCTTTGAGGAACCTCCACATGGTTTTCCAGAGAGGCTGCACCAGAAAAAATGAGTGGGAAATATCAGAAAGGGAGACAGAACATGAAAGACTCCTAACTCTGGTAAACAAACTAGAGGTGGTGGAAGGGGAGGTGGGCGGGGGGTGGGGGTGACTGGGTGATGGGCACTGAGGGGGGCACCTGACGGGATGAGCACTGGGTGTTATTCTATTTGTTGGCAAATTGAACACCAATAAAAAATAAATTTATAATAAAAAATAATTGTTAATCCTAGATTCTTTTTATACAGTAAGAAGAGGAACTATCTGTTCAGTCCAAACATTGTCATATGCCAAAATATGAATTTCAGAATCAGAAAGACCTGACATTGGCCAGATACCTAACTCTCTCAGTCTAAATTGTCTCATAGCCCCACCAATTCTCCATTAGTATATTCTGGAATAATTATCCTAATTGCCCAGCATCTAAAATATTTGGAACTAAAGATACTGTCAAACTGAAATGCTGCAGGAATGTCTGGCCAGGAAATGATGTACCTTCTTCCTGAGGATTAGTGCCTTTTAAACAGAATGGACTAACTGTTTTTAAAATCTTTTTACAACAACAGACCTCATGCAAAACCTATTCAGAAATATAAAAAGTTATTACAATAAGAAAGTCTAGTAAAATATTTTTTCAGACTTTTTTATCATAGCAATGACATGTATGTTCATACAGCTATGTCCCTCCACCCATGTCCTTATCCCTCACACACTCTATTCCTTCTAGTCCCTTCTATTCTCCTCTACATAATTCTTTAGGGGAATACTGGTTGTGAGGCCAACCAAATGAAGTCTATATGTGAGTAGCGCTAGTATCAATTTCCTGATTTTGAGGATGTACTATGGTAATAGAAGATGTTATCTTTGGGAGGAGCTGTGTGAAGTACACGAGAACTTTTTGTATTACTTTTGCAATGTATTGTTAGTCTTAAATGAGTTTTCAAGAACTTAAAAAATACATGGTTTGGGAATGCAGAAATGGCTTTTTAACCTGTTAATGATTTCTATACGGAGTGTAAGCATTGGTCCTGCAAGGTAGGTTTAGACTAAATAAATCCATTTATTCCTCATATTCAGGACTAACCAGTTTTGTGAAATTATATAAATAATAAAAATATAAGGAATGAAATCATAAATACCCTAGGATGAGAAATGTGGAAAGGTATAAGGGCAAAAAAATCTACGAAACATTATGCAAAGGTTTTAAAATGTTCAAGACAGAGATGCTCCATGTATGCTACATAATTTGTAATTATTTGGTTAACGTGTGGATTTAATTTTGTTCTTACCATAAAACTGACTAGTTTTGAGGAGAGCTTGATGAAATGATCCCAAAGTTCACCAAGGCAAATAAAGCAAAGATGAAGCCTAATGAAGTTCTTTAAAAAGAGTAATGAATCAGAAGAGGCAGTGATGTGCTGGAGCGGTTTGTATCAGCTGACAAGAGCATATTGTTAAATTTTCAGGAATTTTGTGATTTGATTGAGGTCATACTGGTAGCTTGAACTCAATGGGAGAGTTAATTACTTATGGGTGGCCATTTGGAAAGAAAATTGTAGAAAACTTCCTGTCACCAAATATAACAGATAATCTGGAGGAACAAAAAAATAACATACTAAATGTCACAATTTAAAATGTATAATAAAATTTAACATCATCAGTTTTAATCAAATATTTGGCTCTGGGAGAATGTTCTAAATTTCAAACTAATGAAAGAAATAAAGGAAAAAAACAGAGATATGCTGCTTAAAAACTTACAAGTTCTGGTCAACTACACTTTAATAAAAAAAAGCAAAATAGAAAATAAAACAAATAAATATAAAAAAAATCAATAAACAACTTGCAAGTTCTGTGTTTGACCTGAATTTATGTGTTAATAACTCATTTACAAATCCACAATTAAAAAGTAAATTTAGAAAGACATTTGTAACAAATAGTACACCAAAGCTTAATAATCCTAATATATAAATTACTTCAATACTAAATACTAAAACTTCAACAAATAAATGGGGAAAGGCCATTAACAAAGAAGTCACAAGAGGCTAATGCATTGTCGATAACAAGTGTGAACACATGGAGTCTGCTTAATCTTTAAAATGTACAAATTTTACACCTTTAAAATGTACCGGTTGAAGAGGTACAAACGGAAATAATGAGGCTCAGCTCTCCAGCTGCACCACTATCTCTTCTTGTTCATTATCATCATTTCCTGACATCTGATCACTCCCTATGGTCCCCCACAGGCACCTGCTCCTTCTGCTCCTTCTCTGGCTCAACTACTAACATCTATCATTCCTAAGGCTCCACAGAGATGTTCTATTCACTGAACATTATGGCTTTTTGCTTCCTTGACTTCCTTATTTCTACAGAACACTCCCCACATATCCATGTCAGTCTGCAAAGTCCCTAAATATACCCTGATTTTCCTACAAGAATGTCTCCTCCAAGGTCTCTAGTGAAAAGGCTACAATCTACTTTCCACTAATGCAACAGTCCTCAGGGAACCTGCACTTTCCTCCATCATGACATTCAACCCACTGACCTCCCACCTTCTCTCCATCCCCTGTCCCCATTTCCCTCTCCTCCAATTTAGATTCCATAGCCCACCATTCTCTCTCAAATCCTCCACACTCCCAAGCTCCTCCCATCTTCCATCAAGCTCCCAGGCAAAACCACAGGCATAGATGAATCTATCATTTTCTTCATGCCTACACAAAACCAAGCTTGATTAGCAAAATCATACTGTAGGCAAGTGAACAATCAACACATAATCACCAATTACAACTCACTGGGGTGACCCAATTGTGTTTTCATGACCAACTTTTTTTTTTTTTTTAAGATTTATTTATTTACTTTAGAGAGAAGGAGAGAAAGCGTGGGAGAGGGGCAGAAGGAGAAAGGGAGAATCTCAAGCATGGGGAGCTGTACTTGGGGCTCAATCCCAGGACCCTGAGATCACCACCTAAAATTCAGCCAAAACCAAGAGTTGGACGCCGAACCAAATGAGCCACCCAGGTCCCCTTTCATGACCAGCTTTTAAAATATCTCACTGCTACTTCACAAATACCCAACTGTCTGTCTGCCCCACCCAATCAATCACTTTGCCTCAACTGAAATTATTTAAACCAGCATGATACCTCCTTCAGATTTCCAACACCAACTTCACAAAGTTATCTGCATGTAGACCTGTCCTTTCCTCCCTTCCTCCTAACACAATGAGAAAGGGTCCCTCCTCCTATTTTAAGACCAATTTTGCTATATCGGTGCCTAGGCCCCACTTCCACATTGCCTCCTACCTTTGCCAGGGCTTGCTTCATTAGTTACTTTCATTATTTTTTAATCAGACAAAATAGACTTTGGTTTTTTTTTCCTAACTTCAAGTTTTTATTTAAATTCCAGCTAGTTAACATGTAATGTAATATTAGTTTCAGAAGTAGAATTTAGTGATTCATCACTTCCATAAATTCCCAGTGCTCATCACAAGTGCCCTCCTTAATCCCCATCACCCATCTAGCCCATCCCCTGCTTACCTCCCCTCCAGCATCTCTCAGTATGTTCTCTGCAGTTAAGAGTCTTTTTATGGTTTGTCTGTCTGTTTTTCTCCTGTGTTCATCTGTTTTGTTTCTTAAATTCCACACATGAGTGAAATAATATGGCACTTGTCTTTCTCTGACTTATTTCCCTTAGCATTATACCCCTTAGCTCCATCGATGTCATTGCAAATGGCAAGATTTCATTCTTTTTTGTGGCTGAGTAATATTCCATCATATATACCATTTCATCTTTATTCACTCATCAGTCGATGGACATTTGGGCTCTTTCCATAACCTGGTTTTGTTGATAATGCTGCTATAAACATACGGGTGCACGTATCACCCCTTTGAATCAGTATTTTTGTATTCTTTGGGTAAATACCTAGTAGTATAATTGCTGAATCACAGGATAGTCCTATTTTTCACTTTCTGAGGAACCTCCATACTGTTCTCCAGGAAGGAAATGCACCCGTTTGCATTCCCACCAACAGCATAAGAGGCTTCCCATTTCTCTGCATCTTCGCCAACACCTGTTGTGTCTTGTGTTGTTGATTTTAGCCATTCTGACAGGTGTGAGGTTGTGTCTCATTGTCATTTTCATTTGCATTTCCCTGATGGTCAATGATGTTGAGCACCTTTCAGGTGTCATTCTGGAAGGTGTCATCAGGTGTCTTCTGGAAGACATCCAGATGTCAGCCATCTGGATGTCTTTTTTGGAAAAACGTCTATTCGTGTCTTCTGCCCATTTCTTGGCTAGAGTTTTTGTTTTTTGGGTTTTGAATCTGATAAGTTATTTACAGATTTTGGATACTAGCCCTTTATCTGATATGTCATTTGCAAATATCTTCTCCCACTCTGTAAATTACCTTTTAGTTTTGTTGATTATTTCCTTTGCTGTACAGGAGCATTTTGTCGTGATGAAGTCCCAATAGTTCATTTTTGCTTTTGTTTCCTTTGCCTCAGGAGACGTAGCTAGTAAGAAGTTGCTACAGCCAAAGTCAAAGAGGTTGCTGTCTCATCAGTTATCTCTACATCTCTGGCTATTACATCTCCATCCTTTCCTAGATTCTCCTTTGCTATCTAATAATGAAACTTTAGAACACTTAAGGGTTTTATTACAGGCTCTTTTCTCATCTCACTTTATACTTGTTCCTAAGAAATCTCACCAACTTTCACAATATAAAACACCATCTATATACTAATACATAGCCCTATCACTTATGTACTAATGTCTGCCAAATTTATTCTATGTCAGACCTCTCATCTGGGTTCCAGACACATATACACTCAGCTGCCACCATAACTTTTCCCCTTCGAGCCCTCAGATCAAATTCAGCACTTTCACACCTGAAGCCAAATCTCTTCCCTCAACGTTGCTTTCCGCACTGAATTCCCATTCATCATAATCACCTACCCCACTGCCCATACCAGCGGTTTGAAAATAATATTTAACATATGCTTCTTTTTTCCTTTACTTTCCAGAGACAATCAATCACCCACTCTACCTCCTAAATATTATATATGTGTGTGTGTATACACACACACATATACAAAAAACTTCTCTATCTACAGCCACTTTAGCTCAAGCTGTCATTATCCCTCTACAGACATACTTCAAAGAGTCTTCTCTCTATCCTCTCTCCAAACCATTCTTTACACATTCTGACTAAGTTGGACTCTTTAAAACACTAACATAGTAATGTTACCTCCATGCTAAAGATGAAGCCACTTGGTTCCCACAATATTTAGGATAAGGACCTGGCCCTCATGACCGATTCAGTCCACTCTTGGCCTGGCTCCCCCCCCTACCTTGCAGTACCCCACCACAGTGGCAATCTCCTGGCATGTCTCAGCAAGCCATCCTCCTCTTTCTTTCCAAGTGTTTGCACATCTCATTCCCTCTGCCTGGAATGCCCTTCCCTGTACCTGCCCTTTGCCAGGTTATGCTTACTCATCCTTATGTATCAGATGAAGTGTTACTCCCTTAGAGAAGTCTTTCTGATTCTTCAAGACTAAGTCCGTTCACTCCCTGATTTCCTCATAGCAGCACTTGCTTCTCCTTTACAGCATTCATCATACACACAGTTAAGTGAGTGCTTGAGATACCACTTGTTTCTTATTTACGTAGCAGAGGCTCCATGAGAATACGAACTGGGTCTGTCATCTTCCCCATTTGATCCCAGTGTCTAGCACAGTGGCTGGCACATGGTTGGCTCCTCAAAACATGTGTTGTTTGAATTATCATGCCCTTGCCTATAAAGTTCAGAAATAATCTTACTGAGAATTCCAAATCTTGTCAAGGGCAGTGAAATATGCCCAATCGTACACTGCTCTTGGGAATATAATTTGTCACAACCCTTTTAGAAAATAATTTTACATGATATATTCCAAGTGTTACTTTTGAACTAGTAATTCCACTCTAAAGAAATAAGCTTAAGCACAGGCACAAAAGCTTACACACAGATGTTTCTTGTCTCATTATTTGCAATACTGAAAAATTATGAACAACATAAATATCCAACAATAGTTAAGTAAATTAAGGTTAGGCATCTAAGTAGAATGTTATTTCACTATTTTTAATTATGTATACAAAGAGTTTGCAGTAAATTGGGGCAGTGTTTATTTTTTTAACACTTCTGAATAAGCAGTAGATAAAGTTATATAGACAGCATGAATTCAATTACGTAAAAAAAATATATAGAAAAAAGAGTAAAACTATAAAGAAATAACAGAAGCCATTGTAAGGACAATGATAATAATGTTAGTAACTAGCATTTACTGAGCATTTGCTATATGCCAAGCATATACTGATTCATTTGATGCTCACAACAACCTTATTATCACAGTTAGGTATAATAATCCCCATTTTTTAAAATTTTTATTTATTTATGATAGTCACACACACACACAGAGAGAGAGAGAGAGAGAGAGAGGCAGAGACATAGGGAGAGGGAGAAGCAGGCTCCATGCACCGGGAGCCCAATGTGGGATTCAATCCTGGGTCTCCAGGATCGTGCCCTGGGCCAAAGGCAGGCACTAAACCACTGCGCCACCCAGGGATCCCAATAATCCCCATTTTTAAGATGAGGAAACTAAATCTCAGAAAGGTTAAGAGGCCTGCCTAAAATCACCCAGGATGTCCAATGGCTGAGTCTGAACATTTTAAAATAATGAAAATGGTCCCCCATAAGAATCATCCCATTTTCTGGTGATATGATTTGTGTGATTCTTTCTGTTTTTCCTATTCTCTGAATTGAACATGAATAACTTTGATAAACGGGGAAAAAAGTCTATCTGAAAAGAATCTGTGGTATATAATTTAAATTGACCAAATTCTTTTTTCCTTTTAAATATTTTATTCATTTATTTGAGAGAGAGAGAGACAGCATGAACAGGGGCAGACACTATAGGAGTGTCCCTTATTTGGGACAATCTTCATGCTAAAACAATCCTGGAAAATGGAAGTGTGAATTTTCAAAGTATAACATTTCAGAAGCCCACTGAATCATCTTCCAGGGACTATTATCAGAAATACCAAGACCACCTGGTTGTTTTAGAAAATTAACCCTTGACCATCATGTGCAACCCAAAGTACAATCTGCCCCATCCTATTATGTACCCATCTTTGCCAATGAAGTGATCAGGTAAGATAGAGATCACATATTTCTTATTAGGCCATTCTCATGGAAGTATAAGACAATACAGGATCTGAAGCAATGGTACCTATTCACCAATGCAGATGTTTTATTAACATATTAGTAGATTTAAAACTCCTCCTCTTTCCATCATTCCACATTAGCAGGAAAACGAAGATCCATTCAGAGGATTTGTGACAGTTACTCCTGAGTCAACTTAGGGCACAGGTGTGTGGCCTACTTTGCTCAAGTACAGACTGCCCTTCCATCTGACCTCTTTCTAATATGTGTCCAGCAGAACCTTTAATAGTTTGAGCATAAAATCCATACACTTTTTAAAAATTAGACTTAATCCTTTGGAAAGATAGGATTTCACATATGTATGTGCATATGCATGTCTCTGTGATGTGCACACACTTGTGCATGTGTAGATATCTTAAAAAATGGCAGGGTTTATCCCACCAAAGAACCTTTGTCTGGGAGCCTCCTGGGAAGTGTCTCTAAGGATATAGAGAGCTTGAAGTATATAACGATCCCAAGACCGTAGGTGGTATTGAAGCATGACATGACGTTCCACTAAGTGGCTGCTCTCTAGCTCTCTGTTGACCCAACCTCTTCTAGACTCACAACTAAGACACAATGAGAAGAGCAGAATTTGAAATGAGTAAAAATCACAAAAACTACATCACTGAAATCTCTTTAAGACGTTAATAAAAGAGGCCCCACACTCCTAATTTAGTCTGCATGGGATTGAATACAAACATACATCTCCATTTAGACAGGTGATGGCTGGGAAAGAATCCAAGATTCAGCTGTGGCATCCCTGCATGGGAGAACCCAAAGACATCACCAAATAAATCTCCCTGGAACGAGGAGAGCCATGGGCCAATGACAGAAGGCTGTAAATACCACTAAGAACAAAGACGGCTGAGTTTGCAAGCACATAGGAGTCACTTCCTAGACACCTACTGTTCTAATTGGGGTGAAATTTGGGAGAGAGAATTAAGGTAGAAGTTCTCATTATTCAGATGGATGCTGAGATTGGGAACAAAAAATGCATTGAGAGCAGTGATTCCATTATACCCATGAGCTGGTATGGACTGGAATATATGGATTTCATTGAATAATGACAGCAATAATAACAGCATAATAAGCTAGAAAAAAAGAATTACTACAACATGGTAAGGAGGGACAAACAGTAGCAGTGCCAACCATATATCTGTAAACAAGATACTTAATGATTAAAGGAACATACTAAGCTCAAAAAATTATGAAAACAAATGATTAACAATTTAAGAGGAACAGAGGAAGAGTAATTTCCAAATTGGCTATACATTGTTAAATAAGAGAATGAAGGTCAAAATCATGTCACAATCGTTTAAAGGAAATCAAGATTCTTGAAGCCATATCAAATGTTATGCATTTGTCCTTTTAAGGTGGTAAGAGATTCTCAGAGGAGAAAGAGAAGGACAGAGAACCACTGGGGTTTTTGCTCAGTACTTCAGTTTTCTACAGCTGGTCTAGAACACCTCTCAAAGACCCACCTTGAACCTCAAAGCTTCTCTAAGCCTCAGTATTTCTAAATATGTTAGCATATCTGAACTCTTAGGATTTGTGCCGGAATTGAGACAAATATAAACCCTTGCACAGAACCTATGCTAGTCCTAGTTTTAGTCTCTGTTAAATATGAGTATGCCCCTAATATTTTAAAAATGAGTTTCTATTGTAAAATTTTCCATAATGAGAACTATATATATTGGCCACCTCTCCCAAAAAACTCTTCTCTGGTTTTACCTTTTCCAGAATATCACATTCATGAAATCATACAGTATAGAGCCTTTTCAGATTGGTTTTTTTGCACTTATCAATAAGATCACCCCTCTAAGCTTTTGCATGCCTTGATAGTTCATTCCTTTTTATTGCTGAATAGTATTCTGTTTTACGGACACTCCACTAGGGTTCAGTCCTGAACTTTGCCAACCCTGCCTTCCATCCCTGCCTCCACCACCAGCACTAAAAGTATTTGGGGCCTTTTGTTTTATTCACTCCAGGGGATCCTAATGCTACAGAAACCTGATTGTCTTCTGGCCACATTCGGCCACTACTTCTGGGCGCAGATTTAGCTCTAGAAGGAATGATCCTCAGCTCCAGGGAGCCAAGGTCCTGACAGAGCTGTGCCTTCCTATGCTCTATCTCTCAAACACAAAGTCCCCCACACACATTTTTAGGGGAAAGATGTTGGTTAAAATTAGAGAAATTTTCCAACTGAGTTTTATAACAAAAATGTTTTAAGCTTCTCCTCCTGTCTATGGCATAATTCAAAATTCTACAAGCATTAAGAGAATCAAGAATTAAGAAAAATGTTTTAAGCTTCTCCTCCTGTCCATGGCATAATTCAAAATTCTGCAAGCATTAAGAGAATCAAGAATTAAGAAAGATGATCAGGATCCAACATACTCAGTGATTCCCCCACTTCAACAGGGAAATGTGAGTTCAACTCAGGTAAGTACAGCTCAGCCTGCAGCATAGCCTGCAAAGTCATGTGGATGCCCTCTGCTCTCTTCCTCTTTGTTGAACGTCACTATTCCCTCATGCAGTCCTCTTGTATGTGTGTCTGTCTGGATTGCCAGGGCTTCCTCTAGCCCCAGCTATTCCTGACCTCACAGCTATGGCCCTAGTTACTATCTGACCAGCTTAGGCTCTTTGTCTCAATTCCCAACATCTGTGTGTAGTAGAAGCCATCTGAAGTATCTATCCAGAGTTAGAACATGCCCTGTGATCTGCAAACTTGGGCACCAGTATCCACATGTAGAATCTAGCCATTGTTGATTGGGACAAGGGAAGGACCCAGACCTAAAAAGAACTAAACATATTCTCTTTCTTGAGAATTTTGGAATGTAAATTGAGATCAAGGATTGGAAGTTGACGCTGAATGATGTCAAATGAGGCACTCTAGATGAGAAGTGTTTTTCAAATTATAGACAATATTTTTCATTAGATCATGAAAAAAAATTACTGTGTGATGACTATCACTTTTGACAAAAAAACTAAATAGAATAAAATATATGATATGAGAAAATATTATAGTGCCTTGTACTTAGTAAGGATAAATATTATTTTATAAAACTTTGTTTCAATTTTATATGTGTCCTCTCTAGGGTAAATGTAAAATGTAGTTCTTACTATGAGTCATGGTTCAAAAGGGTAAAAATATGCTGTTCTATAGAAAATGACCACAAACTCCAGATGCTATTTTCTCAAAACCTTGTGCCATAGTTCTTTAGTGTGAGGGTAAAAGTGGAGAGTTAATCAAACTTGCTTTGGTTCTTTTATGGACCAAAATAAGCTTAGCTAATAATACACCCGAAGCAAGATTCTGTTTGGCTGAGCTCCATTCAAGGGTCCAGCCCTCATCCAAGCACCTCTGCTGCTATAATGAAATTACGTGATCTATAGGGCTGCCCATTCCAAGTCATGAGTCAGACAGGTTCTCCAAGGAGGTTATGTAGATGGACATGAAATGCCAGGGGTCTCATTGAACTATTTTCTAAACTAAAGAAGTAACCACTTGATGATGTGGAAATGAGCAAAAGTTAGAAGAAAAGAACCAGGTTCTCTGGGATCTGTATAGCCTAGGACATGCCTCATAGGATCTTCCTGGATTCCTTCTCTAAGGACCTGGCTTCGACTTCTGTTTTATGTTTGGATTCCCCCTACACCAAGTGTCAGCATGTATACAGGAATGGGAATGCCTAGTGAAGGTCTGGAATTGACACCAGTTGGATCACTACTTAAGTCAAAACTCCCCCATCCCAACCTCCATTAAGAAATAGCTTATAAATACATGGCTAGGACCCCTGTGTTTGTGCCCGTGCCAGATATATGACCCTGGTTCCTTGGTCATAATGCAGTGGTCCAGGGGTGAGCTGCTCGTCATTAGTAGTTTTCTTTGCAAATTTTCAAACTGGAACTGAGAGATGGAGGTCATCAAGAGAATGGCAGGAGATCGGGTACTATAAGCAACTTAATTTCTCATGATCTGGACAGAGCCAGTTTTTAGTGGGAGAGAATAAGGAAATAAATTCAGGGATGGACAGAGAGAGGACTCTGGCAACATGCAAGTCTCTGGTTCCAATTGACTTGGGGACCAGTTGTGCCTCTGGCCTTCCCACAATTATATAAACAATCCCTGAGGGGCTCTCCATGAATGCCCCATCCTACCGAAGCTCAGGAAGTCACCCTGTGCCACTCTCTGCACATAACGTTGCCATTGCTGCCTTGTTGTTACATGACCTCTGAATTTCTTTAAGGCTTAAAGTACACAATCACTTTAAGGAACAAACTGTGATCCAAAAAAATAAGTTTTACTACAAAATGGCATTTTCTTGAGCGATTCCAGTCCCCTCCACCAAAGGATTTTCCTAGACGCTCTTAACAAGAAAGCTAATTCAAACTGGGTCTCTGTCACTTCAGACAAAATATTCTGATTATATTACAGTGACCTGTCCAATGCCTTTCTAAAAATAAATCAGAGTAAAAGCTCAGAGAATCTTAGCAAAGCCAGATATCAAAGGAAGTGCAAACAATCAGCAATACTAAATGTCATGTAGTATGGTGGGCTCTACAGAACCCACTTTGAAAATAAGGAAGCAGGGGCACCTGGGTGACTCCCATCAGTTGAGTGTCCAAGTCCTGATTTTGGCTCAGGTCATGATCTCAGGGTCACGGGCTGGAGCCTGTGTTGGGCTCTGTGCCTTGTGGGGAGTCTGCCTAAGGCTCCCTTTCTTCCTCTGCCTCCCAAATAAACAGATAAATCTTGTTTTAAAAAAATAAGGAAGGGCAGCCCAGGTGGCTCAGCAATTTAGCGCCGCCTTCGGCCCAGGGCATGACCCTGGAGACCCAGGATCAAGTTCCACGCCCGGCTCCTTGCATGGAGCCTGCTTCTCCCTCTGCCTGTGTCTCTGCCTCTCTCTCTCTCTCTCTCTCTCTCTCTCTCTCTCTCTCTCTCTCTCCTGGTGTCTTCCATGAATAAATAAATAAAATAAAATCTTTAAAAATAAAATAAGGAAACTGAGATCCTAAGGCAACATCTTTGGGGGCACACAGATGCTAAATGGTTGGCGTGGGAGTAGAAGGCAGGTCTGTCTGAAACCGAAGCACAGGACTCCCCCCGCCCCCAGAGGCTCCTGTGTGTCTGCTGACAAGACAACCTTACCAAGGACAGCTCCTGGCTGCCTCATGAGCAGCTTGCGGTGTCACTTAGCTGAGAAAGTAAGGGAATGCTGGCTCCCTCACAGAATCTTCCCAGGAAAGACAGCTTTTATCACTGTTGGTCTTGATTGGGCTCCAGGCTGCTGGAGTTGTTCATAATGACTCCCAGTTAGAACCATTACTGCATGATGAGGTGTTTAATTTATCATGTGAATCGGGGGCACGCGCAGAATAAACTGAGACGTATTTACAAGGTTCTTTCCAAGCCTACCATACCTACTGGCTCTTCTTAGTCCTCCCCACCGGCACCCCACCCCCACCCCCCCGCCCAGAGTACATGTTTCCGTGGAAACAGATGCCTGGCTTTCTGAAAAGGTAATTTTAGTTGTGACTAGATTTGCAGGATGAAGCCCCCAGTGCCTACTGGCTGCAAAAGCAATGCCGGCTTCTGAAAGCTGCCCCTGGCAGGTCGTTGAGCCAGGCATTGGGGTGCAGTGGAGTCAGGGGCAGGAACCCTAAATTAAAGGGGTGATGAATTGAATTCAATAACGATGTGCATCCGTCCTTGAGGAAGGCTGAGGGCGGCTCTTCCAGTCTCCTTGGGGCCGGGCTCTCCCTGTCATCTACAGACCCACACGCCCTGAAACCTGATTACGGTTCCCATGGCACGTCCCCCCTCTTGTCCCCACAGTCTCCATGCTGAGTACACACGGTCTCCACATGTGCATCCGTGTGGCACAAGGCACGGTCACAGAGGGGACAGTGAGCCTCATTCTCCCCAGTGTCCGTCTCCCGATTCCCAGCTTCCACCGCCACGGATCCCTTCCCTGTCCCCCAAAGAGTTGATGAGCTTCGGCCTCAGATGGACCTGGGCTCAATCTGCAGCTCTTTCATTTACACGGCGGGGCCTTCCTGGGCTGGGAAGAAAGCTGTAGCGATAGAGGGCAGGAAGCTGAAGACTAGGGGGAGGTGGCCCTACCTGAGCGAAGGTGATCACACCGCGCGGGCACAGCTCCCCGAGAACTCTGTCCTGGCCCCACCGTCTGGCCACCTGCTGCCTCTTATTCCTGTTTGAGCCCTAATGCCCAGGACCCCCGGAGGTTAACGTAGATGTCACCTTCTGATCTTTGGTTCTGGGATGCTTCCCGAAGCCTTACCAGAGGCCAGCCTTATAAATGGGGCAGCATCCTTGTGCGCCCTCACCCTTATTCCAACAAACCTAAATAGTTCTGTTCGGCCCGCTGCAGAGCTCAGCCTCAGGCAGACAAGGCCTCTTCCTGGGGCCACTTATCAGCTGGAATGGGTTCTCCATCTCAGTCACGAGTCCAGCAGCCACAGACTACACTCCGGCTCCTCCTGAACTGGAGCCAGCCTCGGAGAGTTTGAGGAAAGAGCATGTGTGTCGGACACTGGGGGGCAGGTGCTGCTGGGGAGGGGCACAGACATGACCATCACTGGCACCTGAGACCTCCCGAAGTGAGTTCCCAGACCTCTCTCTAAGTTCTTGTACTACTTCTCTGCCTTTCTCTCAGCTCTTTCTTTCTGCCCCCTTCCCTTTACTCCGCTTCTCTTTCTTCTCCCTCTCCCTCCTTCCCTCTGTCCCTTTCTCCTCTTTTCCCATGTTGTCCCTATCCCTGTCACTTGCCCTCCCCCTGGCTTTGAATCTTTCTGAAACTGTCTCCCTCTTTTTCTTGTCTCCTGGGCCCTTTCCCCAGAAAGCTTGTGGAGGCCTGCCGAGCCCCACCTGTTGGCCAAGCTCCCATCCATCCTCCATACCCCAAAGGAGAAACCAGGTCATCTCTTGTGAGCAGCTTGTAGTTCAGGGGACCACAGATACTCCCGTGCTAAGGGAAACAGGACAGGCCCAGGCTCACAGCAGAGTGCCCTAGAGATGCTCACTGCCTGCCTAGGAAGGCCATGCCATGACTGCTCGGCCCAAGAAGGAGTCTCAGGCTGCTCACACCACCCCCACTGCTCACCACATAATACCATTCCTTCAGGTGCCGTCACAAAGCTGCCACATGGTCCCTTTCCCATCCCAATTTTCCTGTGGCCAGCCATATGGAGAGGGTGACTGGTTACTTCACTCCCCAAAGGCTCCAAGAAAAGTGGTGATGGAAGATGAGGCCCATGTCATTATCCATGTGGGATCACCAACACGGGAGCCCTTGAGCATGGTTCTTGGCCTTCCCTCTAACATGAAATTTAAACAGAGGTATTTTCTTGTCTCCGCTGAATTAAAGCTGAAGGAAATGACCTTCCCCGGGGGCTTACCATGAGGAGCCCTGGGGGTACAGGCAGCCCCACCCAGGCTTGGGTATTGCTAATGATTTCCACTCGGCACCACGGACAGCACCTTGGCACATCCGGGCCACCTGGGGCCAGCCTGGCTCTAGCCCACCTGGCTTCCCAGAGAACCTCCCTATCAGCAGCCACATTAAAAGAGAAAGGGATGTGATAAGAGCCCATCAAACTTCTCCAATCACAGATGTGGAAATCCAGCCGGGAGGGTTTGGGGCAAGTCCAGACAAACAGCGCCCCGCCCCCCCCCCCCAATCCCAGTTCAGAGACCGTTCCACTCTGAGATGTTTCCTTCTGGCTCCAGATGGCACATCCTTAAAGCCCTTAAGATAACTCTGGACAAGTGTGCATACATTTATGTGCATGGAGTCTCCGGTGCTTCTGAGGATAGTTTGGGCATGTGTTCATTTGCAGGGATTTTTTTTTTTTTTTGGTAGTTTTTCTAGGTTGCTCTGAAGCACTCACCATAGGGCTTGTGTAATAATTTGTCTCCTTCCTCCTTTACTCTCTTTGATCTCTTCTTTAGAAGTTAGGAGAGGGTTGCTTTATAAACTCTTCTGTCTTATAATTGTTGTCATTATCTAAATTACCACAATAAGTTGAAATAAAGAGTATTTTGCCTCCCTGTTTCCCAACAGTGGAGGAGAGCAGCAGAACAGAAGTAATTGAAGAGTAGAAAAATTATTTCTCATTCAGTAAGATAGCTGTATCCACTCAAACCTTTTTCTCTTTTTTTAAGTCACTGTACAAAAAAAAATAAAAGTTGTTTTATAGGATTTTATGTAGAAGGGAAATAATAGAAAAATTCTATAGAAATCATTGACAAGCTTATTTTGTTTGTTCCAACAGGCAGGCAGTTTTCCTGTCAGATACCATACAGAGTGAAGGCTTTGAATATACTTCTTTGGATATTGTGAGCAATTTTCAATAGCAATTATTTAAAATATTCATGAAAAAAATTGGGGAAACTTGTCTCCCAAAAACTGTGTAGGGAGGTATCAAAATGCCTATTTCTGGAGGGTGGGTCTAATGCTAAAAAAATACTTCAAAACAAATGAATGATCTGTATCAAAACTACAAAGGAAATCCATAAGAAAACATGTTCCAAGAATATATAAGTGAAATTAAAACATAAGAGTTGTTTTGCTTTTATTATATACATCCACTTTAAGTGAGTTTAATGGTCAGAGAAGGCTTGTCACATCTATGAAATATAGTCAGAATTTGAAACTTAAGTCAACGGGACACCCGAGTGGCTCAGCAGTTGGGCGTCTGCATCTGGCTTGGGGCATGATCCTGGGATCCGGGATCGAGTTCCACATTGGGCTCCCCATATGGACCCTGCCTCTCCCTCTCTCTCTGTGTCTCTCATGAATAAATAATTTTTTAAAAAATGAAATTTAAGTCAAAACCAGAATTAGGACTCTGGTTCATCTACCTTTTAATACCATGCTCCAAAAAGTAACTGATTAACACGAATATTAATGTGCCTTTATGCTAAATGTTGACCAAGTACCAAACACTTAATTGAATTCTCATAGCAACACTGAGAGGTAAGTACCAGTACCCCCATTTCACAGATGAGGAAACTGAGGTTCAGTAATTTGTTCAAGGTATCATAGTGATGTTGGTGCTGGAACCCATGACTGTCTGACCCAGAGTCCAAGCCATGAAATGACACTCTTGTATTTGGGATAGTACTGAAGCGACCCTCTGTGAATGAGAGGAAGGTAGGATATCTGTCAGGCCCAGCCAGGCATCTAATGCCTCAGACTCTGTTTCCTGGACTGATGAAACCGGTCCTGGAGACAAAGACTGTCCATTACGGTCCTGAGAGAGGAGAATGCCCGTTTGTGGTCTCGGCAATTCCCAGGACCTTCATACTTTCTACCTCTGCTCCCTCCTGCTCTCCTCAGCTCTGCAACACCGCCCCAAGGCTCCCCAGAGCCAGGAGGAAGCTGTCTCATGGAGCTGGGTGGGGGTATATCTCCAATATTCACTCAGAGTTACAGATGGAGGGAGACACAGATGCAGACAGGGAGACTAATGCTGCCTTTGGCAACTCAGAGGTTTGAGAAGAAAATGGAGAAGATATTTTCTACTATAGTTTCTAATGCCTTTATTTCCTCCTGGAATTGCAAGGAGGATGTTCATGCTGGAATAACACCCCAAGAGACTACTTAGTTCAATGTTTTTAACTGACAAGTTGAAGGTGAGACTCAGAGGCCAAGAGAACTTCCGGTGGGGGTGGTGCTGAGCAGGTAAATATATCACAGGTGGTCACACAGCAGATAGGTGGCAGAGCAGACACATAATGAGGAGGGAGAGACCTGCTCCCCAGCTGAGCATGTGATGCAGCCTCATGGCCACTGAGATGGTTAATTTATATGTCAACTTGAGACAGGGCCACAGGATGGCCCAATATCTGTCTAAACAGATATTGGACCACAGGATGCCCCAATATCTTGTTATTTCTAGGTATGTTCTGCGAGCGCATTTCTGGAAGAGATTAGCATGTGAATTGGTGGACTGAGTGGAGCAGATGCCTCTCCCCAATGTGCAGGGACATTATCCAACCTGTTGAGGGCCTGACTAGAACAAAAAGGCTGAAGAAGGTTAGACTCTCCCTCTGTCTAACCACATGAGCCGGGACAGGGATCTTCTCCTGCCCTCAGCACTTCGGGTTCTCAGGCCTTCAGACCAGACTAGAATCTACACCATCAGCCCTCTGGCCCTCAAGCATTCACGCTGCACACCAGCCTTCCTGCTTCCCAGCCAGGAGAAGGCAGATCACGGGACTTCTCAGCCACCATAATCACCTGAGCCAACTCCTCAAAATAAATTTCATTTCTGGAAATTAACCCCCTATTGGTTCTGCTTCTCCGGAGAGCTCTAATAAGGCCAGTTTCACTGCTTCCCCACTCCATCAGAATATACATGAGAGAGACCACCCCACACTGGCTTACGCAAAAAGGGAAGGTTTTTGGAGGCTCTCAGTGATATGCTAAGCTGGATTTCAAGAAGACGTCAATAACCAAGCTTTGGGGAGACAGAAATCTGGATCATTCTGGCCCAAGATACAGAACCAAGAATGCAAATACCACCAGGATTCCTTTTAGTCATCCCTTACCTCTGTTTCTCTCAGAGCACGGCTCTATTTTCTCCATTATAGAATTGATTTCTACATGGGACAGGGGACATAGCTGCTGGCAGTTCCACATCTATACCAAAGCAAAAAAGCCATTTCCAGAAAGACATTGGCTGGTCTCTGTGTCACATGCTCACCCTTGCGTGTATGGAGGTGGGAATACTATGATAGACAACCCTCATTAGAGCTACATCATACGACCAGGAGAGAATCAATCACTCCAAAAACATAGGGGTGTTTGAACAGAAGGGGCTCTTCCCCACTCTTTCTTTTTTTATTCCCACTCTTTCTGTGCCATTTGCATGCACAGCCAAGGCAAGCAATCACAAAAGTTAGGTAACTTTCCTGAGAACAAATAGCTGCTGCATGTCAGAGTCGAGCCTCATACCCATAGAGCCTTTTATATCCCAAAGACCCTAGAATGAGATTTAAAAAAAAAAAAAAAAGAGAGAGAGAGAGAGCAAGTGGGAGTCACCTATAGCAATTTGTCCACAACCTTCCACCATTGTAATGCTCTACCCATTTCAATATTCAGGGACATTGCCAAGTATCAAAGGGGGCTCTTTGCCCAAAGGAGTAACTGCCTCTTAGAAAAGTTTGAATGAATCCAATTCTTCTGGGTATGTATGTTCTTTGCCCTGGGAGCCCACACTCTTTCTCAGTCCCTAATTTACTTATACCTTCATTCATTCAACAAATATCTGTGGAGTGCATGCTTTGTGTCTGGCACCATTCTAGGTGTTTAGAATATATGTGTGGGAAAAAAAAGAATATATGTGTGAACAAACTAGCAAAGCTTACAGCCTAGTGAAGGGAGATCAAGTAGAAACAAACAGATCAGCATGTAATATACATACATGTAGGAATAACTTAATAAAATGTACATGAACAAAAAAGTGAAAGGAGAGAAAGCAATAGAATGCTCTATTTCAGATATAGTGGCCCTTGGCAGCTCTCTTAAAACGGGATATTTAAGCAGAAGCCTAGGTGAACTAAGTGACTGAACTATGAGTATATCTGAGGGAAGATCAATTCAGGCAGAGAGGAGAACAAATGCAAAGTCCTGGGGGTAAAAGAAGTCTGTTTGTGTTCAAGGAGCAGTAAGGATGCCAACATTGCTGGAGAGAAGATGAGAGTTGAGACAATGAGGAAGAACCAGCAAAGGGACAGTGAATAGACTGGAGGGAGCCAGAGAGTGCAATATAAAAATCAAAAGATAAAAAGGGTTTCAAGGAAAGAGGGATCAAAACTTTCTCTACGGATGTAAATACTCAGGTCCCAGTCTCTTTGCCTGGGCCTCTAAGAGTCCAGCTAAGCAGTCGGGTCATGTGATAGGCTAGGTGAGAAATGGAGGAGTTTCTATAACCTGGCTGTCCTGACATCAGGCCTTTGAGCTTGACTCTGAAAAAAAAAATATCAATCCTGAGAAACTATAGGGCAATCAGTAGCCCAGAACAAAATTCTGCAGGCCATGGATAATTCTCCAGGGCATGCACTTCCCCTAGAATAAGGAATGTGCCTGTATGCCACATGGTTAGCTAGAAATCACCACAGATCCTGTGGCCAGCCAAGTTGCTTAGAATCTCAGAATACAAAGACGTCTCAGGTTATCTAGGAATACTGTAGTTTGTTAGACAACATGCATGCAATCAGAAAAGAGGGCGACATCTAAGATCTGGAATGTACTCCCTACTTCCACAGGCTTTCCCTATCCATTCCCAAGGGCCAAGTGCCAGGTCTGTCACCTACAAGTAACTGACTGGGTAGACTTAATCGACTATGTCGTGGATGGTTAGGACCTAAAATTAGCTATGATATTATAAAGACTACTGTTCTGTTCCTCCTAAAACTAGCTATGGTGTTATAAAGATATCTGATTTTAGCTCTTCCTTGAGTAAGTTTCTTTGGTTCAAAACCTAACTAGAACAGGAGCCTCAGTGAACATTCTGAAGAATACAACTTCTATAAATGACCTCATTTTGAAATATTACCACCACTTATGGTGGGAGGAGTGCACTTGCTTTACTGCAACCAACTTGACCAACCTCAAACTAGGACATGTGAGCTTGGCTGAGTACCTGTCCTCAGGAGACCAACAGATCCCCATGTGGACACCCCCCAGCTGGCATCCTCTGAGGACATCTAAGATGTGTTTCTTACTATAAACCAGGGCCAACTGCGTCATCTTTCTCTGCTTCCAATGTCGCATAAAACTCCCTGTTTTCACCTACAACAACCAACTGGTAGAACTCAGCAAATTTTGAGTTCCCCTAAAAAAGTCAAAACAAACGAATTTGTACACCAGATGGATGCCCCATAGGCTATCTTGGAGGACAGAGAAGGGAATGTTTGCATCACAGATCCTACAAACAAAAAGCTTCAAAAGCCCCATAGGCATTCCTGTTCTCTCAAGTTTGGGATGTCCTTAACCTTGGGCCCACACTCCGTCCCACTCGCAACACCTCGGCCTCTTGTTCCCAGACTTCAGGCTCTTCTTTCTTCCTCAATCCCATCTTGTTTTCTGCATAGCAGTCCAGCAACTGCCTTTTTTAAAGACTTGTTTTAAGAGCAGTCTTGGGTTCATGGCTAAACTGAGGAGAAGGTACAGGGGTTTGCTCTATGCCCTCTGTCCCGCACACATGCACGGCCTTCCTCAGTATCAACATTTCCCGCCAGATCCGTACAGTTGCTACAAGCTATGAACTCACAGTAACACATCGTAATTACCCAGAGTCCATAGTTTAATTAGGCTTCACTCCTGGTGTTGTACATTCTATGGGTTTGGACAAATATCTGATGACATGTATCCATATCATTATAGTGTCACACAGAGTGTTTTCACTGCCCTAAAACTCCTTTAGGTTCTACTCATATCCCTCCCCTCACCCCCCTCCAAAGCCTGGCAACTGCTGATGTTTTTACTGTCTTCATAGCTTTGTCCTTCCCAGGATGTCATACATTTGGAATCATACTGTATGTGGCCTCTTCAGGTTGGCTTGTCTCACTTAGTAATATGCACTTAAGTTTCCTCCATGTCTTTGCGTAGCTCTGTTTTTCTTTTGTTTTGTTTGTTTGTTTTACCATTGAATGACATTCCATTGTCTGGATACACCAGTTTATTTACCCATTCACCTAGAAAGACATCTTGGTTGCTTCCACATTTTAGCAATTATGAATAAAGATGCAATAAACATCAGTGTTCAGGGTTTTGTGTGGATGTGTGTTTTCAACTCCTTGAAACAAGTATCAAGGAGCATAATTGGTGGATCAAATGGTAAGAGTATGTTTAGTTTGGGCAGTGACTGGGTGGCACAGTTGGTTAAGCCACCGACTCTTGGTTTTGGCTCAGGTGGTGATACAGGGTTTGGGGCTCGAGCCCTGTGTGGGGCTCTGCTCTCTGCATGAGTCTCCTTGAGACTCTCTCCCTCTCCCTCTGTACCTCCCTCCTATACACACTCCCTCTCTCAAGATGAATAAATAAATCTTTAAAAGAAAAGGATGTTTAGTTCACTAAGAAACTGCCACACTGTCTTCCAAAATGGTTGCACCATTTTCGCATTCCCACCTCAGTGTATGAGAGCTCCCAGTGCTAAACATCCTCACCAGCATTTGATGTTGTCAGTGTTCTGGATCGTGACCATTAAAAAAGGTGTATCATGGTATCTCGCTGTTGTTTTAATTTGCATTTTCCTGATGACAGAGGATGTGTTTCCATATGCTTATTTGCACCCGCGTATCTTCTTTTGTTAGGCAACCAGTGATGTTTTGTTTTGTTTTGTGTCTTGTTTTTTGTTTTGTTTTGTTTTTGTTTTTTATGTAACTTGAGCATATTCTTAGGAAGTTGTCTCTGGCTCCAGACACATAGGATGTCTTCTTTTCTCGTTATAAACAAAGACCATTTCTTCCCCTTCTGAATCTATGTATTCACCTAGACCCACATCTGAACAGCATCGTCATCTCCTCCAATCCTGACCCAAAACCCTGGGGGATAATCATTATTTCTGACAATTGTTAAGGTTATTTGTGACATAAACTTGCACGATAACAAGAACAGCTACCATACATTAGGCGCCAGCTGTGTGCTAGGCACTCTGCTAATCACTTGCAGTATGTAACGTTTTGTCATCTGTACAAAAGCTGCTGGATACAGCTACTAGCATTCCCACTTTATAGTTGAAGAAGCTGAGGCCATACTGCTAAAAGAGGCATAGCCCATTGCCCTGAGCACACTGTTTCTAGAAAAATAATTATTAAAGGTTCATGCCCTTCCTAGCCTTTCGTGGTCCTGTTCACCCTTCTAAGAGACCAGGAAACCTCTCTCCCTGTCCTAACATTCATAGGGACTGGTCTCTTGGCTCTGGAAGGCAACCTTTGCTACTCCGAAGTTCCTGGGTTCAATGCAATGAAGCAAGTTTCTTATTGTTATTTTTTGAGTCAGTTTTTTTTTTTAATTATAGACCAGAGGTACTGTGTGTTCCATGAACAATCATCTTCCTGACATGTTATTCTAAAGCTTGACTTCCTTCACTGCGACACATGCTGCTTATGAAATATACAGGCCAACAGAGTCCTAATGAAGCGAGGCCAGGGAAAGATTAAATTGGAATCTGAACTAATGCCAGCTAAGAGACCCTACCTCCACTTTATTATTATTATTATGTTTAATAAACAATCACTCATGTTCCATGGAAAGGGAAACAATCAGAGGCACGGCAGGGGAGCCATAAAAGAAATGCTTTAAACCCTGAATAAAAACATGTTTGTTCAAACCCAGAGCTGGTATTTTTTTTTATTCAAAATGAATGCAGCGAACAGTTGAACACCTTAGAGGTACTGAGAGGCATAAAAGTGGAGCTAGAGTTTGCAGAGAGGAGGCAGCCATGCACCCCTTCTCCTCCCAGCCGAGTCCTGGTTATCAAAGGGAAGACATCCAGGCTCCAAAGAGGGAGTTGGAACGTATGTGCAACAGGATTACCACCTGACGATTTGAATTGATAGTTCTTCTCTGTCTCCCAAACACTTGGAAATACTCTGATCCCCCATGAGGAAAATGAGTGTAATCCACCCAGAACTAAAGAGATTAGCTACATGCAGGAGCACCTGAAAGAATGGTTGTCACCCCAGCTGAAGAAGGCAGACATGGGCCTGGGCATCAAAGCAGAGCTGAAGGTGAAGCTATTATTGTCAAATTATAAATATATCTGAGAAAAATTGTATGTATGGAAAGAAGTTTGTCTGCATGAAACTTAGATAAGGAGAAATCGTGAGCAACAACGTATTAACATTCCTCAGTACTGCCTGGTAGACAGAGGGCACCTAGTACCTGACTCACTTTGGTCACAGGAGAGATTGCTCTCTGCCACGTGTAAGTGATGTTGAGGCTGCCCTAACCAGACACCACCGTGTATGACTTTCCACTTTGCCAGACACATCTCGGAGGCGACTGTGTTAACCATGGTCCCACCAACACGGCACAGCACACTCAAACCAGAACAATTCGAAGGTGTGTGAGCAGAGTAAGGAAATCACAATTGACTAATGACATTGTCCCCCTGGGATTGAAGGGGCAAGGAAAGGGGGTGCTCACGAGAACCAAGGGGGAAAGGAAAGTATGAATGCACATCCTACGAAAAACCATGATCGCTGTGGGATGTAGCCACTCCCAGGCAACCTTTAGGGAAGGAGCCAAAGAAATAATTACCCTAATCACACCCTCCTCCCTCTGATCACTCAATGGTGCTCCTCATTGTACTATCCCAACCAGAAGCCAGTGGGAAAGAGAGCACTTTGATGTGATTCCTACACATCATCTTCCCTGGGCAGAGAAGGCTGGAGGCAGAATTTAGACAGACAAATGGAAAGTGTCTAGCCTAGTAGCATAGCAGAGCAATCGAGCATATGTTTTAAAGTTAACATGAGGCAACATTTAAATTCTGGCCCTGCCATTTAGAGCTATGTGACCGTAAGTCAGTTATCCACTTCTCCAGGCTTCAGATACTCCATCAGTGAAGTGACACTAGCATCATTTCCCTCGTGGGGCTGCTATAGGATTGAAGTTTGCATTAGACATCTCGTCGGCCCCCTCTCTCACATCCGCTCGGATTACTTCTTTGGCCTCGTCATTGCTGAAGCAGGAAACCCCAATCTAAGATTAAGAACATGTCCAGGGGCACCTGGGTGGCTCAGTTGGTTATGCATCTGACTCTTAGTTTCAACTCAGTTCATGATCCCCAGTCATGGGATTGAGCCCCACGTTGGACTCTGCACTCAATGCAGGGTCTGCTTGTCCCTCTCCCTCTGCTCCTCTCCCTACATGTTCTCTCTCACTAAAATAAATAAATAAATAAAATCTTAAAAAACAGAACATGTTTGTACTCAGTACACAGGGGATGCTCAACAAATGATGATTCAGAAGATTATAATGATGATCTCCAATTGCTCATGGAGTTCCCAGATATTTGAAAGGGTGTGATCTAGGTGGAAGGAATATCCATCATGACACAAAGTAGTCTGGCCTTTGGTGAGTTTGGTTAGTATGAGTGAGTCTCAAGGCTGATTGTATATGGTAGCCCTCATGGTACTGTCAGGACTCAGACAGAGCCCTAGGAGCCCCATGAGGCCTGCCCCTCCTCAGGCCGGGTCTGTGCCGCTAGTCCTCTATGCTTTGACATCTCTGCCAACACTCATATTTGTGTAACTCTATAAGAAAACACCTGTCTCTGGAGGAAATAAACCCCACTTCCCAAGGAGCGCCCACTCCACCCCCCTTACAGTCAGCCCCATGGCTCTGGGATTCTCTTTGTTTCCTCAGCTGCCAGGATTGCAAGGTCTCGAGCCTTATCCATGTGGGGTCTTGGAAAGAAGAGCCAGCAATAAAAAGTCTGAACTATTCTGAGAGTAATTGATGGCTTTCCTAAAGCTCCCATCTGCTTTCCTACTGTCCAGAGAATGACTCTGTCTTTGAAGAAGCCTGGACCTGGCATCTAACCACATGAAAGGTCAAAACACAAACTTTTACTGAGGCTCCACTGCATGCCAAACACCGGGCAATGTGCTTTATGTGATTTCTTTTATTTAATCCCTACACTGACCCTACTCACCCTGCGGTAAGTAGCATTGCCCCCATTTTACAGAGAAGACAGGGAGGCTCAGTGAACTTACGTAATTTGCTCAAATAACTAAGTGACAGATATGACAACCCAGCTCCAGTTGACTCCAAGAACAACACCCTTGCCCCTGTTTGGAGTAAGAACAGCAATGCAAATAATCGGTTATGTTTCAGTCTAGTAATAAAGAATGCTATGGAAATAGTGGGAAAGCAAACCTGAGTGACTAAATTCCTCTTCTCTAACTTGGGTATATTCAATTGTCTTTAGTTGCATTTCTGGGAGGAATGGCAGACAGAGCAGTCCAAACAGCAGAGAGGGTGCAAGAAAGGGGCTCCCAGGTTTTCATGTCATCCTCAGCATCTGGAGACGTCAGCTCCCAGGTCTCCCTCAACCTGTGGGGTGTTGTGGGAACCCAAATGCCAGAGAGGAAGTACACCTGCACTGTCTGAATGCAGCCCCATACCCTGGTTCCCAGCAAGCAAAGGGTGGCAAAATGCATTATGATCTAGGTGCCCGTCGAAGCCCGTTCTGCTTGTTACCAAGAGGCTCAGGCGTGCACTATGCAAGGAAGGCAATTGCTTTCCTTCACTGCAGATGCGTGCCATAGCCCACGTCTCTCCACTCTCACTTCTGCTCATAAATCACAGCAAGTACTGTGATTTGGAAACCGCACACAGCATAAGCCGAATGTTTATGTGCCGTCTCTTTGTTCATAAAACCTTCACTAATTACTAATGAGGCCAATAAATTTGCACGGCAACTCTTATCAGAAAAATATTTTCCCATTCACAACTCCCCAGAAGAGTCTGATCTAGCTCGCATGTTCACCAACAGCTGGCAGCTCTGCAGACTCCCCTCCCAGCTCTGTGGGTGACGTAGGTGGGGAAGCCATCCTTTGGGTTTCACCGCCGTGGGCTTTGGGCCCCACCCGTGTGACACCAACAACTGTACTTTTAAAGAAAGCTGTTCAGTAGGACTCTGACCAGAGATGTGTGACCTGTGATGTGTCTAAGAAGTAGAAAATAAGCCTTAAGAATGTTGGTTCTCCAGAAACAGTGAAGCACACGTTTCCATTGGCAAGTCTGAAAATGGCTCCCTTTAAATATAACTATATAAACTTTTTTTTTTTTTTAAGAGAGTCTACACACAAGTGCAGACAGAGAGAGGGAGAGAGAGAGAAAATCTTAGGCAGGCCCCATGCTCAATGCAGAGCCTAACGTGGGGCTTGATCTCACAGCTCTGAGATCATGATCTGAGGCAAAATCAAGAGTCACACACTTAATTGACGGAGCCACCCAGGTGCCCCTAACTCTATAAACTTCTGATTTTATAATTCAGAATAATTTTAACACCATACTATTTTTTTTAAGATTTTATTTATTTATTTATGAGAGACACACAGAGAGAGGCAGAGACACAGGTAGAGGGAGAAGCAGGCTCCATGCAGGGAGCCTGACAGGGGACTCAACCCCAGGACCCCAGGGTCATACCCTGAGCTGAAGGGAGATGCTCAACCCCTGAGCCACCCAGGGATCCCCTTCACCAGAGTTTTAATGATAAAGTTTTTATAATTCATTTTAGTATCTGAAAGGGTTAATGACAACATCTCTGCCAGCCCCCGCTCTTCCTTTACAGACAAACTAAGCTCTCCTCTCCTGCAGGCCCCCCGCTACAAAGGCATGACACAATGATTATTGAGGCTACGGGCTTAGCTCAGCCATGAGCTTGGGATCATTCTGTCTCAAAATCTCCTTCTGAATCGCACTTTATGCTTTGACATCATAGCCTTACCTCATGTTCAGGCTACCACAAAAAAGAGTGATAAGACCTGTTAGTATATTCCGTAAAGAATTTGATGAGGACACTGCTGGCCCATCATTCAGTATCTCCTACATAGAAAACGAAGTTGATTACTTTATTTTTGTTTTTAGCTTGGGCACCCGGAATATTAGAAATAAATATTCAACTCATCAGTAGTAAATATTTAAGATTCTCCAGTCTCTACATATGGATTCTGAAACACACCCCACCACCACCCAGAAATCTGGACCTTGTGTCCTGATTTAAATTTTTCTGGTCCTAGGATTTATTTTATTTTTCTTTCTTTTTTTTTTTTAAAGTAGAGATTTTTTTTAAGATTTTATTTATTCATTTATTCATGAGAGACACACAGAGAGAGAGAGAGAGAGAGAGAGAGAGAGGCAGAGACACAGGCAGAGGGAGAAGCAGGCTCCATGCAGGGAGCCCGATGTGGGACTCGATCCCGGGTCTCCAGGGTCACACCCTGGGCCGAAGGCAGGCGCTAAACTGCTGAGCCACCCAGGGATCCCCAGATTGATTTTCTTATAGCATGCCAACTTCATTTTCATATTTTTGAAAGTTGACTCTTACTTTTTGTAACATCAAATAAATAAATATTGTTAATGGGTATTTTTATTGTTTTCCCTTTGTAGAACTTTTGGCCAGAGCTGATTGAATTAGTTTCCCGCTAACTTCTGTGTTCATTTCAATACTTCAAATAACTTAACATCAAGCACTTAGAATTAGGCTCTGCTTTATGTTGGAAAACAAAAAGATGCCTGACCTGAGTAGGTAAAGAAACTTATTGAAGAGAAATCAATAAAACCTAGAGATTGTTCCATTATTAAGGACCCATTTAAAGCTCCAATTCCACCCTGGGGAGTGAGGCAGAGTCAAGGAGTTGGTGTGTTCTGATTCACAGCAAAGGAGTCTCTCTGTTTGCTGTTTCTTTTTCTGTGCCACTGTCAGTTTTAGAGGATTACATAAAATTTGGGCAACAATGACAGATGCCTGTCATTTTGAGACAGTTTTTGCAAGCTCAGCCTTTCCAATTTTAGTTTTCTTAAACATGATTGGCAGCTTGAAAGTGGAGTTCTACCAACTAATACACTCTAGGAATAATCCAACTCTCCAAATATTTCCCATGACTAATGGGCTTTCACCTGCTGCAAGCAGATGATTATATACAAGATGCTACAGCACATCTCCTGACCAGCAGCCTCAGAGCCCTGCGACAATACCCTCAACAAGAGGCCATAGGAGCTTCATGAGCACATGGCCAGTGCAGATATAAATAGCAAACGAATAGCATTTTTGAAAAACAGTTGACAGAAAGGTAGGACATGTGTAACTATGGGTCTGGCGCTCGAAGGAGGGACAGGATGGGTCACAGATTAAGCATCTCTATTTTAAAGGAAACAAATGTGATTCAACAAGATCCTCGAGTCTTCAAGTGTGAGGATGTAAAGTAGAAAGGTTGGCTAGCCAAAGAAGAATCTGAAGACGAAAAGGAAAAAAATCCAAAGTACTCAGCTATGAACAACTGGAAAGACATACCATGTTCTCAGACAGAAGTAATCAGTATCACAGAAATTTTCCTTAAATTAATTGACAAATTTGGTAGATTAGCAAAAAAAAAAAAATAGCATCAGATTGCATTCTGGAGCTGTGCTCATTAATGATAACAAATATTTGGAAGAGCAAGCACACGAGAATGGCCAGAAAAATTCTGAAAAGGAATTGGCGGTGGGGAGGAATGGCAGAGATGTGGTTAGCCCTTTCAGATACTAAAATTAATTACAAAAATTTTTATCATTAAACACTGTGATGTTGATGCATAAATAACATAGGCCAATGGACAATAGAAAATCCAGATACAGACCCAATTTTATATGGAAATTTAAAGTACAATAAAGTCAGTATCTCAAATCAGAAAGGAAAAATAGACTAATTAGTAAGTGCTGTTGAGATAATTAAATAATGACGTAAGTAAGACTGTATCTATGCCTCATATCATGTTCAAATATGTATTCCAAATGGATCAGGTATTTAAATGTAAACAAAATAAAATAAAATCTTACAGGTACTAAAAAAAGGGAGATGGGAGTGAATGCCTCCATAATCTGGGAGTAGGGAAAACTTTCCTACCTATTACTTAAAACCCAGATGCAATAAGGAAAAGGATTTATATGCTTAGTATTACAATAAAAACAAACTCCAGGCAAAAATATTATATGAAATTTCAAAAGCTGAATGGCAATTTGAAAGAGTCGTGATTTCTAGCACCAAGGGTTAATATCCATAGCATAAAAAAAAGACAGAAAAATCTCACAGAAAAATGCAAGAGACTCAAAGAACCAGTTCAGAGAAAAGAAATGTCCCTTAAACATAAGAAAAAATGTTCAATCTCACCATTAATAAGAGACATGAAAATCAAAACTACACATACAAATTTTTCAGATTGACATAATCGAAAAAGTTTGGTAACATACTCTTGAAATATCTATGAGGCAATAGGCATTTTTATCAATTGTTGGTGGGAATACTGACTAAAAATACCTATGTGGAGGGTAATTTGGCAGTATTTAGCAAAATTTCATGCACTTTTAACCTTTCATTTGGCAATCCAACTTCTAGGAATCTATCTGGATGGTACAATGGCAAAAGAAAAAAAAGACAATTGCATAAGTTAGCTGCAGAGATATTCAATCAACAAAGCCTGGAAATTACCCAAATGTCCATTTATGGGAGAGAGCTGAACAGATTATGGTACATCTACACAGTGGTGTACCACGCAGCCCAATCCTGCTATAAAATGATCTCTAGGATATATCATTGTCTGAAAAAGGCAATGCGGGCAGAAGTATTTTTAGCATGTTATTATTCATCTAAGAAGAGGATGGGCTGCAGATATAAAACTATTTGGTTTTATTTTTTAAATGGAAGGATAAACAAACAAAACAAAGGGACACAATTTTATGGTGGCGTACCACTATCATGGAATAACACAAAGAAAATACTCTTGTGATTTTAAAACAAAGTAATTTGAATAGATGCAAAATAAACACAATTGTGTAAAATTCTGTGGTCCTTTTGAATGGAAGGGTCAATGTGAGCCCAGGATGATTTCAACCTTGGAATATTTTCTAGTGCTATTTACATGTATTAAAAAGCTTAGAAATGAAGATTAATCCAGCAATAATGAATACTCTTTGTGTCCAGATTGTGGTCTCAAAATACTATCTCTCGCTAAAAGGAAATAGGACTCACTGACTCCAGGTCTTGATCAAGAAATATATAAGATGTATTGAACATCTCTTCAAACCTGAAACCAAAGAATATCTTAAAATCCATTGAGAGCCTGCCAAAATGACTGAGGAGTCACCATGAAGAATATCCCACGGGCCAAAACAGCACAATTTGAGCATCAAGAGGATATTTATGGATTGAAATCACGCTTCAAATATTCTTAAGCCCATTCACTCAAAGTTACACTAAAGGAAAAAAATTCCTTCTTTTGGAAGATGAAGGTAACCAACTCACTATTTTGAAACCTGGTAAGTGAAGAAAAAAAAATTGCACACCTATTTAACCTTTCCTATACAAAATATATCTCTGGGCAAGAAAAGAGTTGATAAGGGGAAGTTTCTCTTTGAAGAAATGTTCTAGCCCATAAATGAAAAAGGCATGATGTAACGATAAAAGCACAATTTGGGGCACCTGGGTAACTCAGTTGGTTAAGCACCTGACTCCTGATTGTGGCTCAGGTCACGATCTCAGGATCCTTAGATTGAGCCCTGCCTCAGGCTCCAAGCTCAGTGGGAAGTCTGTGGGACAGTGCCTCTCCCTCTTCGTCTACCCCTCCCTCCACTCACACACTCTCATTCTAAAATAAATAAATAACACTCTCTCTCTCTCTCTCTCTCTCTCTCTCTCTCTTTTTTTTCTTTTACAAAACACCATTTTACAAAACTAATGAAATGACAGATGTAGGCAATAATCATCCATAGCTGTTAACATCATAAAAAGAGAGTCGACCTCATATTACATGCCAGTGGACAGAAACACACATTACCACCTTTGAATCAGTCTTGCCAAAAGAATAAAAACTGAGTCTTATCAGATCTCTGGATCTAACCACAAATTTACAGGAAGTACAGGGGACAGAGGACCATGTAATCAGAAAAATCTAGTTTTGTTTTATAGAATAAATGACGTAGTGTCCTTCACCAACTGTACAGGGGAAACAGAGAAGGAACAGAATACCTACAAGACTAAAACAGGGGTGAGCCAGCTACAGTCTATAGGCCAAATTGGGCCACCACACTGTTTTTGTAAACAAAAATTTTTTAGAACATAATCATGTCCATTCAATCAGGAATTATTGTATGGCTGTTTTTCTGCTGTAATATAATGTTGGAGTTGAGGAGTTGTGACAGATCACAAGGCCCCCAAAACAAATAATTACCATCTGGCCTTTTTACAAAAAAAAAAAAAAAAACACCAATCTTCTTTTTTATTTTTTAATACTTTATTTACTTATTTATCTATTTATTTCTCTTATTTATTGAGAGAGCATGAGCGGGGAGAGGGGCACAAGGAGAAGGAGAGAGAGAATCTCAAGCAGACTCCCTCCAGAACCCAACGTGGGGATCAATCTCATGACCCTGAGACCATGACCTGAGCCAAAATCACGAGTCAGATGCTTAACTGACTGAACTACCCATGCACATCTGCTAATCCTCTAATTGAAGACTCTTGAATGATGTATCAAATAATTATAATATGTGGACCATATTTTGGTTATGATCCAAATGAAGAGTTTGAAAAACAAAAGGGATCAGAAAATGATAAAGGACATGTGAGTCTGACCAGTAGGAGAGGCAAGAGTACTAGGCACTCGCATTAAGAGATCTAGGACTATGTGGTCATAGCACAACTGCTGCTGGGAAGCCAAGAAGAGATGAATCCAAAAAACCCCCCATACATTTGGTGAGGAGATACACTGAGTCAGCTTAGGGGGAGTAATGAAGGAGAAACCATAGAAGTAGAACCCAAAACATAGCCAAAGGAAATGGAATCACCATCAAAGCAATACCTACACCTCCCCAAGGCAGCTCAGCATTATTTGCAATCATCCCACTGATAAGGACAGGGAGATAAAATGTGTGAATCTATATACACACATACCCACACTCGCATACAATGGAATGTTACTGAACCATAAAACGGGAGGAAATCCTGCCATGTGTGACAGTGTGGATGAAATGTGAGGGCTTTATGCTAGAGAAGGAGACAAAACTGTGTGATCTCACTTATATGTGGAATTTACGAAATCTGAACTCATAAATATGGAGAACAGATTGGTGGTTGTGGGAGGTTGGTGGTGACACATCGGGGAAATGGGTGAAGGTGGTCAAAAGGTACAAACTCCCAGTTATAAAATAAATAATTCCAGGGATATAATAACACAGCATGGTGACTAGAGCCAACAATATTTCCATATTTGAAAGTTGTTAGGAGAGTAGATCTTAAACGTTCCCATTTCAAGGAAAAAAAATATGTGAGGTGATGGATGTTAACTAAAGTTACTGTGGAAATCATTTTGCAATGTAGGCACATATGAAGCCAGGTTTTAGCTCGTAAGCTTATATAATGTTATCTGTCATTTATATCCCAATAAAGCTGGGGAGGAAACGCAGAACCCCAAAGTACAGAAGCACTACTTTCTCCTGAAGGGAAGAAATACAGATTGCTCTTGTCAGAGCTTCAGCAGTTGAGAAAGGAGAGGGAGGATCTGGCCACCTGGAGAAAGAAGCGGGCTTCAGAATGCTAAGAGAGGCCTACAGGAAGCTGACCATGGGTGCCATGGCCCCGAAGCAAGAGCAGAATGTTGTCTATTCATGTGGTGTCAAAGTTCACCAATTAAAACCCAAACCAAAAAAAAACAAAAAACTTTAGGACCGCAGTCTTTGGAATCACTTTGGGTATCAAAGTCTGGCCTCGTCAGGGTATCCGAGGTGGACAAAGCCAGCCAGCACTGAGCACCAACTCTTGCACATAGCACATTGGTGAATCTGAATCAGAAGCCCAGGAAATGAAGGACTTCTGCTGACAGCAGAGAATAATCATTCTAGTTGTCACCATTTGGATAAAGACCCTGAACCATGAAGGAACCCTCAGTTCCTTCAAAATCACACAGAGGGGCCATCTGCACTTTAATCTCCTTTTCCCAAGGGGCTTCTGGTATTCTTTTTTTTTTTTTTTTTTTTGGAGCCCTGTGTTTGCAGACCAACAAGATCCCAGAACACCCTCTGCCCTACAAAGCTGAAATAGAAAGCAATTTGCAACCGAATGGCTCTGCTTTGATGATTTGGGATCCCCCTTAATATTGCCTTTGATGGGCTTCTTTCTGTCAGTAGCTACAATATCACTTTCTCTAATTAACTCCGATGTTTCCTTTGAGCTTTTTTTCCTGAGAAGGAAAAATCATGTTTAATTCAGAAGAGCTATCATTACCTTGATGAATGGAAAGCAGCTCTAAGCCACAGGCTTAAAGACAAGCAATAAAAATCAAAATGATTACATCCCCCTGGTATGGTCCTACTCAAGTCCTTCCTACAGGTAGCATCCTGGGTAAGGGGGAGAGGGATTGGGGTGAGAGGCATGAGGAGTAAGTGAAAGGTGAATGAAAGCAGCAGCTTCTAGACCAAGTGTTGGCCCGAGCTACGGCACCCAGCTAATAAAACAATTAGATAATCTGAAGTATACTGCCTATGGAACAAACTCAACCATACATTTGCACACAAGCTTTTAACCTCACTAGTTCTTACCTACCTTCTTCCCGCCCATGGATTGTTTTGAGAATATATTGATAAATGACCTATTTTCATAAGGCAATTGGCACCTTGTAAGAGCACAATTTTAATATTACTTCATTTTTCTCAGATTGAGCACCTCTTCTCAATCAAGACCTGTTGAACCTCCCTCAGCATACACAGGACATGCCAACTCATTCAAGTGTTATAACCAACTGAAACGGAATTCATACTTTACTTCCAAATAGTCCCAGTTTTGATCATGCATGCTGGGGCTGGGAGAATGGATAACCTCAAAAGCAGATCACAAGGAATCATCTGCATTTTCCTTTAAAAATTGGATGGAGGGGATCCCTGGGTGGCTCAGTGGTTCAGCGCCTGCCTTTGGTCCAGGGCGTGATCCTGGAGTCCTGCGATCGAGTCCCACATGGGGCTCCCGGCATGGAGCTTGCTTCCTCCTCTGCCTGTGTCTCTGCCTCTCTCTCTCTCTCTCTCTTTCTCTCTCTCTCTCTCTCTGTCTATCATGAATAAATAAATTAAATCTTTAAAAAAATAAATAAATAAAAATAAAAATTGGATGGGAAAATGTTTTCTTGTTCAGAGTTCCTGGATTCATCTCTTAGGCAAGAATTACAATCTATTGGAATAATCTTAACATGCTGACTGCCTAGTAGAGACAGATCAAGCTTCCATTGGAGTAGCCACAAATGACCTAGGGGGTACTTAACCAACACGTGATTGATTTAGAAATTTGTTCACCTTAGTGTGTTACAGTTCACACTGTGAACTGTGTGTCTGTGTGTCAAAATCAAATTTTGTTCTTTCATTCACCAGGTCAAAAATATCATAGAAGTTTCGACAGCAGTGGAGATATGAGTACATTCTCCAGCTCAGATTCCTGCTGGCATTTCCTGGGGCCTAGCCAGGCCTGAATCCAATCAGCATGAAGGTGTGATACATACATCCATTGGGGAGATGGCACCCTTGCTCTGCAGAATGAATAGGTCATCAAAAATATATAATGATATGGAGGTTTAAAGATAAACCTTTTTAAAACTCCTTTCCCCATGATCAAGTTTTCCGTTTGAAACCAAACCAGTACTTCCTGTAATGGTCCCTTATTACTCAATCCTTGTATCTTTCTATTCTTCAAATGAGTAATTGCTGTTCACTTTCTTGCACTGGGAAACTTGGCCACACATCAGTTCCCCAGACCCACATGACCCCAGAACCCATGGTTTAGGGAAAACGTGCATCACCATTTTGCTACTAGCCCCATGGCAACCCTGCCAGTGCTGGCTTCAGAATCCTCTGTTCGAATGTGATCTTAGCAGCTCAGGATAAAATTAGACCATCTCCTCTCCATTTCTATATCTTTTATCCCATTTTGCTGCTTGAGATCAAATCAGTGCGTAAACAGCCCTTCAAATTGCTAACCTGTAATGAGCTGCGATCAGCCTCACATTCTTTCCCAGGAAAAGCTGACAAGTGAGCTCTCTCACATTCTGTACTTGAACAGCCGCCTGTTGTCAACATTTAACACCATAAAAATGTTTATTTAATGTTTTCAATTTGATTAACATTCAACCTCATTTAGCATATTATGTACGTTTTTTTTAAACACTCTGAGATAAGTAATAGTCTTATGACACAAGTAAGAAAATCAAGATCAATTCTAGTCAAGCTTTCAGCCATATCACTCTCTGGCTTATTCTACAGCCATGAAAGCATGAACCCAAGTCTCTCAAATAAGCACTGCACAAAGCCACATGTCACTGCTTCACTGGAGAATTCCAAGAGTTCGTTGCACTGAGGGCACGGAGCCGATCTCCCTCAATTCCTAGTTATCCTGTGACTTGCAATGGCTCTTATTGGTAGCCAGCTGGCTTGGGTCCAAGTCAGATGTCCCTTTAATACCTTTATCCTATGAATTCTCCATTTTTAGTTATTAGTTTTGCTTCATATTTTAGTTGGGTGAAGGGAGTCCTCCCTCCATGAAATTATATGTATGTAGAATTTTTTTAATCTTTCATATCTAAAAATGTCTTTCTCCTATGTTCCCTTTTGACAGAGAACTTGCTTTTGTTTGAAATTCTGGGGTAAAAATGTTTCTTCCTTCAATATTTGCAGAAATTGCTCCATAATTTGACTTTCGCTGATATCGAAGAGAATCATGATAGCCTAAGCCTCGTTTCTTTGTAGTAACCCACTATAATTTCTTGGCTAGATACTAATCAGGTTTTTTTTTTCCTCTAAAAATATGCCTATCTATATGTTCTTCCATAGAGTTTCTATTTATGGGTGTTTTTTCACTGACTTCCTTGATGAGCTCGATGATCCTTTTACATGTAATTTTGTTTGTTTGTTTTCTTTGCTTCAGGAAGCTTTCTATTATGCCTTTGATTATCACATCTATTACTTTTACTACTTTAATTATCTAACTGACTACTCTTCATTTTCTGACCTACCTATGTAGGGTTGTTGTACACCAACAGGCAGGCTATATGAACAGCCTTTGACCTGTTCCCTGTTTGCTTAAGAAGACAGTAATTCTGTCTCCCTGAACTATAAATTAGAGGCCAGATTAGCAGATACAGCCTTTGTTTAACTCTAGTTTTCATTGGCCAACAGCCTCTTGTCAATCATACATTTGTTTTATTACACAGATTTCTCCTATTTTCAGATAATCTAAATAAATTGCAGAGCTCTTCACCTTCCAGGATATAAAGTGTTACTGTGGACATCCCCATCACCACTTTGTACACAGATGTCTTCTAAAATTTGCTTTCACTGAATAGCTAAGGAACAGAGGTCATTATCTGTCACAGATGGGTTTTGTTTGGACTTCTCAGTGCCTACAAAATGATAATATTGTTGAGATATGAATGCTACCCAACTGGTCTACATATTAAATGCAATCCCTTTCAAAATCCTGACAACGTTTTTTGCAGAAATAGAAGAATTCATCTTAAAATCCATACAGCAAGTCAAGAGACCCCAAATAGCCAAATAATCTTTTTTTTCATCGTAGCATTATTTATTTATTTATTATTTTTAATAATAAATTTATTTTTTATTGGTGTTCAATTTGCCAACATACAGAATAACACCCAGTGCTCATCCCGTCAAGTGTCCCCCTCAGTGCCTGTCACCCAGTCACCCCCGCCCCCCGCCCACCTCCCCTTCCACCACCCCTAGTTCATTTCCCAGAGTTAGGAGTCTTCCATGTTCTGTCTCCCTTTCTGATATTTCCCACCCATTTCTTCTCGCTTCCCCTATTATTTATATTCCCTAAATGAATGAGACCATATAATGTTTGTCCTTCTCCGATTGACTTATTTCACTCAGCATAATACCCTCCAGTTCCATCCACGTCGAAGCAAATGGTGGGTATTTGTCATTTCTAATGGCCAAATAATCTTGAAAAAGAATGAAATTGGAATTCTTGTACTTTCTGATTTAAAAACTTACAACAAACTACAGTGATCAAAACAGTGTGGTATTGGCATAACAATAGACATATAAACTGATGAAATAGTAGTGCCTGGTTCAGTCGGTTAAGTGTCTGCCTCCAGTTCAAATTATGATCCTGGAGTCCCGGGATCAAGCCCTGCACAGGTCTCCCTGTTCAGCGGGGAGCCTGCTTCTCTCTCTCCCTCTGCTGCGCTCCCTGCTTATGCTCTCTCTTTCAAATAAATAAAATCTTCTTTAAAAATCTGATGAAATAGAATAAAGAACTTAGAAATAAGTCCTCATGTATGTATATAGTCAAGTGATTTTTAACAGCAGTGCCATGGCCATTTAATGGGAAAAGGATAATTAAAAAAATAATGAGAAAAGGATGATAGTCTTTCCAACAGATGGGGTGGGAACTGGATATTCACATGCAAAAGAATGAAGTTGGACCCTTACATTATACTGTATGTTAACCTAAGTCTAAGACATAAGCATAAGAGTCAACACTATTTGCAAATGACATGTCAGATAAAGGGTTAGTTTCCAAGATCTATAAAGAACTTATTAAACTCAACACCAAAGAAACAAACAATCCAATCATGAAATGGGCACAAGACATGATCAGAAATCTCACAGAGGAAGACATGGACATGGCCAACATGCACATGAGAAAATGCTCCACATCACTTGCCATCAGGAAAATACAAATCAAAACCACAATGAGATACCACCTCACACCAGTGAGAATGGGGAACATTAACAAGGCAGGAAACCACAAATGTTGGAGAGGATGCGGAGAAAAGGGAACCCTCCTGCACTGTTGGTGGGAATGTGAACTGGTGCAGCCACTCTGGAAAACCGTGTGGAGGTTCCTCAAAGATTTAAAAATAGACCTGCCCTATGACCCAGCAATTGCACTGCTGGGGATTTACCCCAAAGATACAGATGCAATGAAACACCAGGACACCTGCACCCCTATGTTTATAGCAGCAATGTCCACAATAGCCAAACTGTGGAAGGAGCCTGGGTGTCCATCAAAAGATGATGGATAGAGAAGCTGTGGTTTATGTATACAGTGGAATATTACTCAGCCATTAGAAACGACAAATACCCACCATTTGCTTCCACTTGGATGGACCTGGAGGGTATGATATTGAGTGAAATAAGTCAATCGGGGAGGGACAGACATTATGTGTTCTCATTCATTTGGGGAATATAAATAATAGTGAAAGGGAATAGAGGGGAAGGGAGAAGAAATGGGTAGGAAATATCAGAAAGGGAGACAGAACATAAAGACTCCTAACTCTGGGAAACGAACTAGGTGGTGGAAGGGGAGGAGGGCGGGGGGTGGGGATGAATGGGTGGAGGGCACTGAGGGGAGCACTTGACGGGATGAGCACTGGGTGTTATTCTGTATGTTGGTAAATTGAACACCAATAAAAAATAAATTTATTATTAAAAAAAAGAGTCAACACTATAAACCTTTTCAAAGAAAACATAGAAGGAAAACTCTATGGCATTGGATTTAGCAATAATTTCTCATATATGACACCAAAAGCACAAGGGGTAAAAGTATAAGTAGATTAATTGGACTTCATCATAATTAAAAACTATTGTGCATCAAAGAATACCATCAACAGTTTGAAAAGGTAACCCACGGAATAGGAGAAAATATTTGCAATCCTATATGTGATAAGGAATTGATATCCAGAATACATCAAGAAGTCCTATAACTCACAACTAAAACCAAACAACTCAATTAAAAAAAAAAGAAAAAAAAAACAAAGGAAGGAATAGTCATTTCACCAAAGATATAAAGATGGTGAATAAGCACATGAAAAGGTCAATATCACTAATCATTAGGGGAATGCAAATCAAACCACAATTATATAACACTTCACACCTCTTGTAGGATGGCTATTGTCAAACAACAACAGATGTTAGTGAAGACATGGGTAAACTAGAACTCTTATGTGCCATTGGTGGAAATGTAAAATGGTGCAGCACCTGTGGAAAACAATATGACAATTCTTCAAAAAACTAAACAGAGAACTACCCCCATGATCCAGTAATTCCACTTCTGGGTATAGAAGTAAAGAATTACAGTGGGGACTTGAACAAATAGTTGTACACCAATGTTCATAGCAGCATTGTTCACAATAGCCAAAGGGTGGAATGCTGAATGAAAACACAAAATTTGATGTATACATTCAGTGCAATATTACCCAACTTTAAAAAGGAAGGAAATTCTAACATATGCTACAATGCGGATGAAATTTGAGGACTTTATACTAAGCAAAAGAAGCCACTCACAAAATGATACTGTATGATTCCACTTATTCAAGAAATCTAGAGTAGTCAAACTCATAGAAACTGAAAGTAGACTGGTGGTTGCCAGGATGGGAGATAAGGATAAAACAGAAATGTTATTTAATGGGCACAGAGTTTTAGTTTTGCAAGATGAAAAAGTTCTGGGGGTTGATCATACAACAACGTGAATATACTTATACAACTGAACCATACACTTAAAAATGGCTAACACAGTAAATTTTGTTATGTGTATTTTACCACAATAAATTTTCTTAAATAATTTTTGAAAGGAATGAAATTCTGACACATTCTATAGCATAGATGATTGACATTATACTTAGTGAAGTAAGTCAGACACAAAAAGACATTACTGTGTGATTCCACTTACACGCGATCCCTAGAGCAGTCAAATTCATAGACACAAAAAGCAGAATCCTGGTTTCCAGGGGCTACAATAGGGGAGAGGGAATTGGGGGTTTATGGCTTAATGGGTAGAGTTTCAGTTGAGAATAAGGTTTTGGAGATGCATGGTGGTTATGGTTGCACACCACCACGAATATACTTAATGTTACTGCACAATTGGAAGAGCTAAAATGGTAAATTTTATGTTACACATGGTTTAAAGAAAAAAACAAAAAAGGAATTTAATATATTGCTAATATTTGATAATCAAGAGATTTAACATAAAGTAAAAGAAAAGATGATCTGATGATCACGTACCTTGATTCAGACAGTGACAATTGGAAATGAGCAGTGGTTGTCAGATTGGATCAAGGATCACAAATTCTTTGGCTCACTCCCATTCCCCCAACCCCTTATAGCGCTCAGCATATTGTCTGCCTGGACACTCAGCCATCTGGGTTTATGGCCCCTCATATAGAAAGATATAAGGAGACAACAATAATTTCTGACTCTTGGACCACATGGAGTCAGCCTCCTTGCAGAAAATTGATGGTGACCATTAAAATGTTTTCAACTTTTGTCAAAATCCAGGATAAGAGTGAGGAGGCTAATACTGGAGACAGTATAGAGTCTTATCTTTATCAAGCAATTACATCCCAAAGACAACATGAGCAGGAGTTTTTCAAAACCATTTTCTTCACTTTGTGGTTAGTAGAAATTTCCATCAGATCCTGCCTCCCTGTTAGAAGTTGTCTCTGTGTGCATGTGTCTATGGGTCTATGTGTCTGTAACTGATATTTTAGAAGTATTTCTTCTTGCAAGTTTCAGCCTATTATTACTGTCAGTGGAAGATATCTAGATCCTATTTTTGTCACCCAATATTTTCTATCCCTTGTAGTTTTTTGTCATAGGTAATATGTACAAATGGTCCTGTTGGATCTTTTATTCACTTTTGTGATAGTCTTGAACAAGATAGGATAGAAAGAAAAACGGTGGGCCAGTTTCTCAGAGGTTTCCCCCTCCACATCGTGTCTATTACTTAGTGAATAGCCTTTGGATACCATTGGGCCACCGGTCATAATGCAACTAACCATAGCCTAAGCCCATTCTTATTTCTCCAAATTGTCTTTAAAGACCATGTCAAATAGTCTCATTAGTCTACTATAGTTCCCTGATTTATCAATCAAAGACAGGGTTTTTAAAAAAGTATTAACCTCACAAAACTCCTTTTCATATATGCTATGATAAGTCTGGGAAAGGGCAAAAGTTTATAGCTGATGGAGTTTAAGGAGAAGCGAACCAAGTTAGGGGACAGCCAAAAATAGAGTCAAGCCAGAGACGAAGATGTTCTCCTTTTACTCTGTTTTACAGGTAAGAATTTGTCTTGGGCGTAATAAAAATACACATAGTTTAATAACCTCTTCAATATTTTTTCCAAATGTTAAAAAAAACCAGCACTTTGGGATCTATAAGTAACCATGAATAATGCATTGAGCTTAAGCATTAGAGTCATCTCTGGGCGAGTGCAGGATTTATTAAATAATAGCATCCCACGTATCTTGCCACCAAATATTTGGCCTTGTTAGAGACCTCCATCTATTCAAGACAGCCCGGTTGAGTCCCACTGTGACAGCTTCTTTGCCACTCACTCTCTGCTGCTGCTGGAGAGCCCCGATGGCTTTGCACACCTGGCAACCCTGCAAGCAGCCAGCAAGTGAACAAAACCTTTGTTCCTCATCCTGGCAGAGGAGCACAGAACGAGAAAGTCGTTAGAGCTCAGGGCAGTGTTTCAGCTGGGGAAGTGGCTGACATGTTATTCCTCAAAAGTCAGAGGCCCAGAGCGTCAGTGCTGTCCCCAGACAGGGGAAGCTGGAAACACCGGCTCAGAATAGGTATTGTGTCAAGTGACAAATTGGAGATGAAACTGGAGAGCACAGTCACAGCCCTCCATGGGTGGGAACGGCAGTGCAGAAAGCCTTCTGGGCCACTCTTGGGTTGGCTGGGGGGCCACAGTGGACCACATACACGGCTGGAATGGAGCCCTGGAGGACTCAGTGGCCCTCTCGAGGAGGAAATGCCGAAAACCAGCACAGGACTCGTGTGTGTGCATGGCCACGCATGTTCAGACCAGACAGAGTGTGGAATTAGGTCTGAGACCCTGCTATCGGCTCTCAAGAGCGATATTATCAGCCCAATTCTGGCAGAAACAGACGTTATGCCCAAATCAGAAAAATCTAGAGTGCTCAATAGAGGGACTACTGACAAGGGTGTTGCGCAGAACGTAGGGGTATGACTGAGGGAAACAGTATCCTGAGTTAGTAGAGGGCCTCCCCTTAGACCCGAAGGAGCAAGAGGAAGGAACAGGCACAAGAACCCAGAGGCAGAAAGGACCTCTCTGCGTCAGTGCTGAGGCCTGTGGCTAGAGCCAGGGCCTCACTGGCAGTCCCACCGGGAGGGAGCTGAGAAATCCGTGTCCCTCCTCACTTGGGCCAGTTGCTCCATGTGGGCCCGGCCAGAGGACAGGGGTCCTGGTGCAGCCTGCGTCGCCTCCCTGGCCAAAAGCAAGGTAGACATGGGCAAAGACAGGATCATGGGGGGCGAAGATGAGACCGTTAGCACAGGGAAGGAGGCCTGTTCCTCTGCAGGGGACACGAAGAGAAGCCAGAGAGGTAAGCCAGTGCTCACAGAGCAGTCCTAGATTCTAAACATGGCAAGAATAGTTCTACCTAATTCCTCGCAATTCCATTCCTATTTGGTGCCAGATACTTTTTTTTAGATACTTTGCACATTTTATTTATTTTAATCTTCACAAACATGACATAAATATTACTATTGGCACATTACAAATGAAGAAACTGGAACTGAGAGATGCCAAGTAAGTGAGTAGGGAAAACGAGATTTCAACCCGAGTCAGTCAGACTCAGGGTGTGTCCGCTGACCCACGTGGTAGGCTGCCTTTGGGAAAGGACAGAAACCATCAATGTCAAGGGGCCGTCAGCAATCGGGTCAGTGCGGCCTCTGTTAATCCGATGGAGACCTTGAACTGTGTCCGGAGGCAGGGGGGCAACCTGGCTCCTGGGATCTGGTTCTCAGCAGCAGCTCTGGTTGGTGGGGGGGGGGCAGCAAGAGTTGGAAGGTACAAATATCCCTGGGTAGGAGATGATGTCCTTGGAGCACTAATTACAGAACAACCCTTCCTAAGCCACTTTTGAGACATAAGAGAGATTTTATGCCACTTTCATCTTTAAAAAATCGACATATTGCCATATCATCAGGAGATTCCCATCACATCTTGGGGGGAAATCAATGGTGGGAATTAATCAACTTTTTATTAAATTCATCCTGAACCATGAGCGTGGCATGGTTGAAAGTGGGACAGCTCTCATAGCCTTCATTAATTCAATAAATATCTATTAAACACCTACTATGTGCTGGACACTGTTACAAATCCTAGAGATACAGGGGTTGAAGGACAGATACCGTCCCTTCCCAAACACAGGTCAGAGGTTAGCTATTACACATTTCAAATGCAAGTAGTAATAGGCGACTATAGACAGTGGGACACAACAGGCAGTAACTAGAAGGCGAGGTGGCTGGTTCACAGACGACAAAAGACCTCTGGGCAGAAGTGATGCTTATGGGCAGCCCGGGGGGCTTAGCGGTTGACCGTCTGCCTTCAGCCCAGGGCCTGATCCTGGAGACCCGGGATCGAATCCCACATCAGACCCCCTGCATGGAGCCTGCTTCTCCCTCTGTCTGTGTCTCTGCTTCTCTCTCTCTCTCTCTCTCTCTCTGTCTCTCATGAATAAATAAATAAAAAATTTTTAAAAAAAGAAGTGATGCTTATGCTAACACCTGACCATGGTACATGATCCAGGGCCAGCCATGATCACTGGCAGAGCGTGGCGGGCCAGTGAGGAGAGACGGCAGCAAGCCAAAAGTAGAGCCGTAGGAGATGAGGGCAGAGAAGTGGGGTCCAGGGCATGCGGGCTCTTAGAGGTCTTTTTGGTACTGTTCGTGGAAGCCCAACAGATTTTACATGGAGGAGTAACATGATGTCATTTATCATTTTTAAAGATCACTTAGGCTTCTGTTTGAGGAGTTGAGAGGCATGAAACCCAAGGAGGGAGAGCTACTGAAAAGCTGGTGCCATGGTCGATGCGCAAAGCAGTGTGCATCACAGCTGTGGCCAGGCCTGCTGGGTGAAGGCCGGGGGTCCGGGCATACCCGGGGGCCGTTGGGGCTGTGACCAGGCCTGCTGGGTGAAGACCAGGGGTCCGGGCGTACCTGGAGGCCATCGGGGCAGTGGCCAGGCCTGCTGGGTGAAGGCCAGCGGTCCGGGTGTACCCAGGGACCATTCCAGATCCAAAGACCCAGGTCCTCCACTCAGAGCCCCGGGGGGAACCGGTGATGTTGTCCAAGCTGCCCCACCCTGGGCCAGCTGGGTGGCCTCAGGCCTTCCGGGGCGCTGCGGGGGTGGGCAGGGCAGGGCGGGTCCCCTCAAGGTTCACCCCGACCCCGCAGGCTCAGGCCTCAGAGTCCAGCCCTGTAACCCCGGCTCCCCCCACCCAACCTCCCCACCCTGTAACCCAATCAAATATTTGATTCGTTTAAATATTGTATCATATGTAAGATAGAAACATAACAAATACTCATGAACTCATCACCTGACTTAAGTTCTAGAACTTTCCCAGGGTTATTGAAGTTTTCTATGTGAAAATCTACAGTTATATCCTTCTCTTTCCCACCTAAAGGTAACCACATTCCTGAATTTTTAAATTTATCATTCTTTTGCTTTTTCAAATAGCTTTCATGCATATGCAGTCATCCTAAAGTTTTTTGCTCTTATTTTGTTTTTTTAATTTACTAAAGTATTATTCAAAATAAGTTCTTAAACTTTTTTTTTATCTTTTCCTTTTTTTGGAGATTGCTCTATGTAATATATTTAGTTCTCACTGTTATAGCAAGAACTATATATTACAGCATTATAATATTGTATAATATTACAGTATTATAATAACTATATATTATAATACAGTATTATATTTCCTCATATTATCATAATACTACTTTTTCCCATTTTTCTCTCAATTGACATTTATTTACAGTTTTCTGATACTACAGATAATACAACAATATGGCATCGTTGTTTATGATTCCCTTTCCACCTGCACAAGAGTGTCCCTGTGTTGTAGGGGATGTCCAGGGCATAGGGAAAGGTTCAGTTTCAGCTTCGCTACCTAATGCCAAATTGCCTGCCAAAGTACTTTCATGAAATCAACCTTCCCAATAGTTCATTTTGGCTTTCGCTCCCCTTGCCTTTGGAGACGTATCTAGCAAGAAGTTGCTGCGGCCAAGGTCACAGAGGTTGCTGCTCTCCTCTAGGATTTTGATGGATTTAAGTCTTTCATAAGCTCGTGCACAGCAAAGGAAACAGTTGACAAAATCAAAAGACAACCTACAGAATGGGAGAAGATATTTGCAAATGACACATCAGATAAAGGGCTAGTATCCAAGATCTATAAAGAGCTCATTCAAACTCAATACCCAAAGAACAAATAATCCAGTCAAGAAACAGGCAGAAGACATGACATTCCTCCAAAGAAGACATATAAATTGCCAATAGACATGTGAAAACGTGTTCAATGTCACACAGCATCAGGGAAATACAAATCAAAACCACAATGAGATACCACCTCGCACCCGTCAGAATGGCTAAAATGAACAAGTCCAGAAACATCAGATGTTGGTGAGGATGTGGAGAAAGGGGGACCCTCTTACACTGTTGGTGGGAATGTGAACTGGTGCATTCCCACTCAAGAAGTTAAAAATACAGCTACCCCACAACCCAGCAATTGCACTACTAGGTATTCACCCCAAAGATACAGATGTAGTGACCCAAAGGGGCACCTGCACCCCAATGTGTATAGCAGCAATGTCCACAATGGCCAAACCATGGAAAGAGTCCAGATGTCCATCAATGGATGAATGGATAAAGGAGATGTATATATACAATGGAATATTACTCAGCCATCAAAAAAATGAAATCTTGTCATTTGCAACGACATGGATGGAACTAGAGGATATTATGCTAAATGAAGTAAGTCAATCAGAGGAAGACAATTATCATATAATCTCACTCATCTGTGGAATTTAAGAAACAAAACAGAGGATCATAGGGGAAGAGAGGAAAAAATAAAACAAGACAAAATCAGAGAGGGAAACAAACCATAAGAAACTTAATCATAGGAAACAAAGAGGGTCACTGGAGGAGTGGGGGGTTGGGGGGAGATGGAGTAACTGGGTTATAGACATTAAGGAGGGCATGTGATGGCATGAGGCCTGGGTGTTAAGTAAGACTGACGAATCACTGACCTCTACCTCTGAAACCAATAATACATTGTATGTTAATTAATTGAATTTAAATAAAAATTATAAAATATCAAAAAAAATCAACCTTCCTCTGACAGTTTATAAAAATTAGCATTGTTCCACATTCTCAGCAATTCTTTGTATCATTTGACATCAACGTTATTAACTTTTGCTATTCAAGGAGCTATACATTGTTATCTGATAGTATATTTAATATGTATTTCCTTGGTACTGGGGAGTTTGGGTATATCTTCCTTTGTTTATTGCCACTGTATTTCCTCTTTTGTAATAGGACTGTTGTTTGATCATCATTTTACTTTATGGAATTCTCTAATTCTTACTGAGTTTGGGGAGTTATTTTTATATTCTAGATACCAATAGTTTGTTTGTTATATCCATGAAAAATAATTTCTCAGGTTGCCTGGGTGGCTCAGTCAGTTAAGTGTCAGACTCTTTCTTGATTTTGGGCTCAGGTCATGATCTCAGGGTGATGAGATCAAGCCCCACATTCAACTCTGTGCTGGGCAAGGAGCCTAGCATGGGATTCTCTCTCTTTCCTCTCCCTCTCCTCCTCCACTCTCACATGCTCTTTCTCTTTCTCTTTCTCTCTCTCTGTCTCTCAAAAAAAAAACAAACAAAAAGTAATTTCTCATAGTCTATAACTTGTCTTTTTCCCCCCCCTCTTTATGGCCTGATGAGCAGACCTTTAATTTTATCATAGTCACATTAATCAGGTTTATAGATTGTGCTTTGTGTCTTAAGAAATCCTTCCCTACCTCAAAGTCATAGAAATATTTTCTTATATTTCTTCCTAGAATTTTTTAAGTATTTCCTTTCTGATAAAAGTATTTAATATGCCTACAGTTGATTTTTCTGAACTCTATGAGTCAAATTCCATTTTCTATATATATAATGAACGATCCCAACATAATTGTTTTAAATGAGTTATTTTCCATAAAAGTCTGCAAAATTGCCTCCATCACAATTCAAGTTTTTGGTTTTGGTTTTTTTTTTTTTTTTTTTCATTTCTGGACTCTTGAGTCCTGTTCTCTTGCTTTGCTTATCTATTCCTTAACCAATTAATACATAACAGCTTTGTAACAAGCTTTTATGACATCCAGTAGGAAATTTTCCCTCAACTTTTTCTTCCTATTTAAGTGTCTTTTGACTCTACTTGACATCATTCTCTTATTAAGTTTAATAATCAGCTTGTTTGGTTCCAAGAAAAATCCTGTTAGGATTATTATTCAAATCAAAGGAGTCCTTTTGGGGAGGATAGCAAATTGACATTTTAAAATTATTGATGCTTCTTTCCAATGAAGTTGGTGTATCTCTCCATCAATTTTAATTTTCTTTAATATAAAATAAAATTTTATAATTTCCTCAGTAGAGGTCTTATTTACCCTTTGTTCAATGTATTCTTTGATCCATTATATTTTTGGTTGCTGTTATTAAATTCAACTTTTAAAATAATGACATTTTCTATTCTTTGTTGCTGGCATACAGAAATATGATTTATTTCTGAATATAAAATTTAAAGGTAGCAAATTTCAACTCATTCTTATTATTTATAAATATTTGCCTTTAGAATCTTTAGGGTTGGCTACATTTACATTCAGATCAATGTAAATAGTGTCACTGCTTTTCTACTTTTAAATTTTTTCTTCTTTTCTTGCCTTACTGCACTGGCTAAGGTCTCTTCAACAAGACTGAAGCTACTTATGTTACTTCTGATTTTAAAGAGAATGGCTCTAGACTCTCAGCACTGAATATGTTATATGCAGTTAGTGGTTGACAAATACCCTTTATTGGATTCAGAAAGTTTCTTGCTATTACTATTACTCTTGATTTTTCTAGGAGTTATTTTAATCATTGTGTGTGAACACTATGGATAGGTTCTCATCACTTATTCTCTTTTAGTTCTTTAATGTGGTGAAATATAGTAATAATGATCTAATGTTAGGCCATCAATATTTTCCTTGGACAAGTCATATCAGACACAGTACATTCTCTTTTTGGAATACTCTAGATTCATTTAACAAATATTTTTAAGATTTTGCATCTATCTTCATGAGTGAGATTGGCCTATAATTTTCTTTCTTGTACTGTCATATGGTTTTGTTATTTTTCTTACAAAATAAGATTATACTATCTGGTGGAATTTGTATACTATCAGAATCGTCTCTTTACCTGAGTGTTTGTCATAATTCAAATGTAAAAAACCACCTTGGTATTTTGTTGTTGTTGCTTTTGTTTTTTAAGTGGGGAGATATTTTTTTTAGCCTCTGGCTTAATTTGTGTTGGCTTTTATTTTTTTTTGTTTCAATTTTGATAAATTACATTTTATGGTAATCAATTTTCAAATCTATAAACAAGTTCCATTTCTGTATAACATAAAATTTTTAATCTCTTGTTGCACATTAGGCTTTTCCCCTTCTCTCTTTATTCAATATTTCTGAATATTTTTCAAGTGGTCTTCTCAAAGAATCAACTTTTTTTTAAAGATTTTATTTATGAGACAGGGAGCAAGGGAGACAAGCAGGGGGAGTGGCAGAGGGAGAAGCAGGCTCCCTGCTGAGGTCTGGATCCTAGAACCCAAGACCCTGGGATCTTGATCTGAGCTGAAGGCAGATGCTTAACACTTTAAGCATCTGAGGCCCACCCAGGGGCCTCATCAAAGAACCAATTTTGCATTATATTTCCTTTTTTCTGTTCTTTTTTGTCTTAAGTCTGTTATTCACTTTCAATTTTTTTTAATTTTATTTTTTTAATTTGTTTTTTATTGGAGTTCAATTTGCCAACATATAGCATAACACCCAGTGCTTATCCCGTCAAGTGCCCCCCTCAGTACCCGCCACCCAGTCACTCCCACCCCCTGCCCTCCTCCCCTTCCACCACCCCTAGTTCATTTCCCAGAGTTAGGAGTCTTCCATGTTCTGTCTCCTTTCAAATTTCTTAAACAGGATTCTTAATTTACAGGATTTCAAGTGCCCCCCTTCCTAACATTTGCTTGAATTACCACTTCTCTACATCTCACAAACTTCAATACTTAGTGGTTTTATTATTTTCCATTCTAAGCATTTTCTAGTATTTATTACAATTTTATCTTTGACTTATGTATTATTTAGAAGAGTATGCTTTTAATTTCTGAATATGCAGGGCTTTTTCACTTAAAAAAACACTATTGAAACCTATTATAATTGCATTGTTGATGGAAAATATGATCTGTACACTACTCATTCTTTCACATTTGTTGAGCCTTGAGTAATAGGGACAATTTTGATAATTATTACATTGTGTTTGGGAAAAAATGCATATTTTCCAGTTCTATACTTCTCCATTAGACCAAGCTTGTTAAGTGGGTTATTTGAATCCCCAATATTCTAATTATCCTTGACTATTTGTAGTGTTTTTGACCTTGTACCACCAAGTTATACAACTCTAGGGTAATTGTTTACACAGAGCAGTCTTCTCAAACTGGCTGCATTATTATCACCAATGAAGTTTTTTTAAATGCAGATACCCGTGGCCTGCTCTCATTCTAATTGAGAATCTCTCCCAGTCAGGCCTAGGAAACTGCATTGTTTAAAAGCCCCATGTGAATGTAATGAACAATCAAGATCAAGCAGCTCTGATTTTTTTTTTATTTGTTGGATTTCACTTGATTGTATTCCTACCAATGACTTGCAAAATAAACTCAATCTACATTAAGAGCCTGTCATTTGATGAACCTATGCAATGGGCAAGAGATCACTAACATCTTTAAGACAGGTATAGATACCCATGAGTCGTGACTGTAATTTCCTGAGAAGATGAGAAACAGGAAATTTAGCGATAAATGGTATAGACAAACCTAGTCCTGGTTCCTCAGAAGATTAGCAGGAGATTCTCTCCACTTATGATGCCTTACTGGTCTTTTTCGATATTTGTAGGATAACACAAGACACTAGTTTGCCAGGGGATGTCAGAAAGGGTTCCTGCAAAAAAACACCTTCCAGAAGAAAGGTGAGCATAGGCGATCTAGTGCGGCGCAAGGACCGGAAGCATTAAAATCACTTGAAAGCTTGTTAAAAATGCACAACCTCAGGCCCCATCCCAGACTTCTGAACCCACATCCGCTTTTAATAACATCTCCTGATAATTTGTATGTGTACTCGTGTTGGAGACACATTTTAGAAATCAGACAGATTCTGCATCTCTAACAAGCTCCTCTATAATATCAATACTGCTGGTACCAGGCACAGTTGGAGTAGCAGGGTCCCTATCACACGGAATGTAAACAGAGAGAAGAAACCTTAACACCACTTGGGGATGCCCATATCCTACTAATGGCACCAAGGATGCTATGTGGGCTGAGCATGTTTATGAAACTCATACACACACACACACACACACACACACACCCTCTGAAAATTTAACATAATATGGAAGTACACAGAGCACCCTCTCTGCTAACCAACAGAGGCATCCAATTACCCAAGAGAGGAATGCTGGAAACAATTAGAACTGCTCACCTTCTTTCTTGCTCCCTCTATGCATGACAGCCTGCTCTCATCTGTACGACTCAAGTTCATTAATTCTCCTCCTCAAATTCTCATGGACACACTGCAGCCTCCTGCCCTTTCCTGCCTTTCATCTCTGTCATTCTGTTGTCTATTTTCTCAAGGAACCACAACTGTGGAGGAAATCCACAGAGACTACATTTTCCTATTTAAATGAGCAACATAATCTCAGTTTGTTTTTTAGGATTTAGCCACTGACATCCAGGCAGTAGTTACATAGAAAACAGCTCTACCCGGTTGATCTCAGGTCTGTCCTTCTGGGCTGCATTTCTGAAAGTCAAGCTAGTATGGAGGGCAGGTGGGGGCCCGAACTCCTTCCTTCCACAGGGCAGGGGAGGAGTGGAAGCAGTTCCAGTGTCTCAGCCATCACTAGCCTTTTGCCAAAGCCCCCCAGATGCTCCTGGTAGAGGTGAAGTTCATCTCTAATAGATTCTTCAGGAAGGGCTCTGAATACAGTATTCCCTGAGTTTCTGAATATTTAAAATTGTTTTCTGTAGCTCTGATACTTTGAGAACAGTTTGTCTGGACATAAAGTCCTTGGCTATTTCTTATCTCTCCTTGCATTTCTTGAAAATGACATTCCTCTTTGTTCATGCTTCGTGGGTTGCTGGAAAGAAATTTGATGCCACTCTGATTCTCTTGCCTTCATCAGTTATATGATCTTTTTTTGCCTGGAGGCCCAGAGTTGTGTTTTTTTCCCATTATCTTTAAAGTTTAGTTTCACCAGGATATGTCCCAGAGCTGATCATTACTGATCAACTTTCCAAACATACAGTATAAGATTTGATAGAGAGCATTTTTTTTATTTACAGATTTTATTTTAGATTATAATTTTAAGTATTAGTTTCATCCCACTAATGATATTTCTTCTACAGAGATTCCAATAGTAAGTACTTTGGATCCTCCTGGCCTGGCTTTTGTAACTGTTTTTCGTTTTTTGCCCTAACCTCTTTCTTAATTGTATTTACTCTTTCAAGAATTCTGTTTTATTATTTCATTACATTATGCTGTGAGGACATAGAATTCAGTCTTAATTTCTTAGGTTATTTGTTCTTTTTCTTCTAATAATTTCCTAAATTTGATCGATTGTCCTTTCATTTTTGTTGTTTTTAAATTGTTTTAGTTCACTTCTCCTAAGAGTTTTTAATTTTGAGTTAAAGTTTTAAATTCTGAATCAAAGTGTTCTTTCACATCTCAAAGTGTTTCATATTATTTACCTCTTGTTGGAGCATTGTGTTACCCTTTTCCTGTTTCATTTTCATGGTAGGGAATGCTTTCATTAGATTAATAATATGCATTCAGACTTTCCGGTTTGGTGTTTTTAAAGTTGTTTTGTATGAATATTGCTTTTCCCTTTCCTTCATTTTAAAATGTCTTCTATTTTTCTAGGTCAGCAGTTGACCTCTTTCTATGTAGGGAGTTAAAACTTTCAGAGTCCACTGGGCTTCTTTGGTTAAGAGCACCCTTCCCTCTCTTGATGCAGAGAGTACAATTTCTTTGGGGATTGAATCCAGAGGTTAGCATATTTTCTGATTCATCGATCTTCTTTCATTTATGTAGCATGGTTTATTTCCTCTATTTGCTTCCTTCTTTATCTTTACCACCTAGTCACCCAGAGACACCTCCCCCTTTCAAGGAAGGTACAAAAGGGGCGCCTTCCCAAGATGCTGCTCTGGTTTTGCACATGCTCAAATTTCTGTGTTTCACTTCTTCAGTAACCAGCATTCTAACTTATGAAGGCTCGGACCCATTCCTGCATTTTCTCACTTACAGTAAAACCCTCTTTCTGGAAGCAGTTTTATCAGGGCCTCACCACCGCTGGGATCCACTGCACTCCAGTCTTTCTGCTCAGTGCTCAGTCTCTCCCTGCCCACTTGACATGCTCTCCAGACCCAGATTCACTGTGAGTTCTTATTTTTCCATTTACGTTGACTTCCCTCTCTGAATTGTGCTTCTAAATAATTCAGGGGTCAAAGAAGAAATTATAGTGGAAAATCAGTATTTTGAACAAAATGAGGATGAAAACACAACATATCAAAAGTTGTGGAATGCAACCAAGGCGGTAGTAAAGGGGAAGTTTATGTTACTCCACAGGGATATTTTAAAAATAAGAAAGTTCTCAATTCATTGACCAAGGTTTCCATCTTAACTAGAAAAAGAAGAACAAATTAAAAGCTGTCGCACGCGCTGGGGGCGACAACCGTCCAGGGCTGAGGGTAAGGGAATGAGGAAAAGAAAAGAGACATAAACAGAGTGGGAGCGGGAGGGACATATGGCCGGATTCAGCCACAATGCCAACTTTATTTGTGTTACTCACTCTTTTATAGAGCAGGGTTGTATATTAAGCAGGATGTCCTAAGCTTAGTTCTTCAAACATGTCTTTTTACAACATATAGTGATAGTATGCGCCCTAGAATAGATAGCCAAGGTATGCGCCCTTAGATAGCAATGGTAAGTGTCCTTGATTCACAAACCTTTAACAATAAGGGTGAGACAGGTCGGCAGGGCAGCGGTTGGAAGAGTCAACAGAGAGCCCTAGCTCAATCCATTAACCCCTTCCTGGCATGCGGCTCCCAACAAAAAGCAAAGTAAACAAAATAAACAATTTAAAAAATCAGTTGAAATCAATGAAATAGGTAACAGATCAATAGAGCAAAATGCTTGAAATTACATCCAGAATATATATAAATAACCAATAAAAAAGAAATAATAAAAAATTTCAAAATGGGCCAAACATTTGAATGGATATCTCACCCAAGGAAATATATGATGGCAAATAAACACGGACACATTAGTCAATAGTATATTAACTCAACATCATCAGTCATTAAGGAAATAAGAATTAAAAGCACAAGAAGATTCCACTACATGTTATACACTTATGAGAAGACTGACCATAAAAACTGTCATCAAGAATATGGAGAAACTAGAACTCTCATTCATTGCTGGTAGAATGTAAAATGGTACAAACACTCTATAAAACAGATCGGAATTTTCATGAGTTAAAGATACATCTACCATGTGATCAAGCCAATCCACTCCTAAGTATTTACCCAAGAGAAATCAAAGCATTTTCCCATATAGTCTTGGACATTAGTGCTATCAATTGCTTTGTTGTAGCTGGCAACTAGAAAGAGTCTGACCGTCCAACAGCAGGATAAGGAAATTGGTGTATGTCCATATGATAGACTACTACTCAACCATAAAAATGGGGGAAAATTAATACACACAACATAGATGAATCTAAAATAGTCATAGTGAGTGAAAGAAGCTAGACAAAAAAAAAGAGCTTGTCTTATATGATTCCATTTACATTTAAATTCCAGAAAATGCAAACTAATTGACAATAAGGGAAAGCAGATCAGCGGTCGCCTGGGGATGGAGAGGTGGAAAGCTGGAAGATAGAATTACCAATAAGCACAAGGTAGCTTTTGGGGGTGATGGATGTGTTCACTCTCTTGATTGTAAAATATTTTATTGATGGTTTCACAGATGTATAGGTCTATGCAACTTATAAAATTGTATGTTCTACATATGTGCAGTTTACTGTAAATGAAGTCACACCAATAAAACTATTAAAAAGCTTGATCATGTAGTACCATTCATACTAATGCTATAAATATAAATAAACAGAGAACTTAAGTGGGAACATAAACTCTGTGGGCTGGTACAAGTGAATTTGCTCCTCGAGTGATTTAGCACAAGGACCTAAAAACTAAAACATGACTAGAAAATATAATGATGACTATCTGAATTGATTGAACCAATAACTTCATTAACTCCTAGTCCTCAGTGCGTTATTCCATACAAAATGGGTTATAAATGGTGGGCAGAGAGCACACCCATACACCTACACAAATCTCTAAGGTTTTTGGCAAAGGATATGGACCTTAACAGAACCTCAGAAGTGGCCTGTCATGATGGAGTCCTCTACTGTTCCTGGGGCCTTTGTCTCCAGTGACACATGCAAATCAGGGAGGGCCCAGCCAGAAGTACAAAGAAGCCAATTCTTGTTTTTGTCACTTTTTATTTCTTTTCTTTTTTGGACTTATATTGCCACTCTGAACAAATACATACATTGAGGAACTTTTCCCTTTTTTGAAGTAAATATTTACATTTTTTTTACAAACCTGCTTACACTGTCCTCATTGCTGAACTGAAGTCATTGCATTGCAATGGCCACATGCTCATCAAGGTTGGAAAGCAGGAACAGTGCCAGCTATCCCCTCTCCTCGCCTTCCTCCAGCTCCCCAGGGACTCAGAAAAATCATGCTGCTGCTGTGAGCAAACCTCAGCTAGTGGTGGTATGAAGCCATTAATGCCTTGGGTTTATTTTCAAAAGCTCAATGTCTTCTGTGGAAAAAATAACAGTAATAACGCTTAGTGTCCCCAAATTAATCTAGTCACTTAAGTCATGTTAAGAAACCAAAAGAAAGGAGGCATTTTTCAAAACTATATTCCATATAAGGAACAAGCTACACCATTTATTGGTAAGACTCTTGTGATTAATGCAGAATTAATGAAAAATATATGGTGCCCACAGGGAATCAGAACAAGCTTTTGGTAAATTTTCTATAGCAAATACCAGCACATGAAAGGATATGTGCAACCTCACTATTAGATGAAACTGGAAGTTTGCAAAGGATGAATTGGTTCTTGGCATATGTATAGTATTTATAGTGGAGGAATGCCAGACAAATTCTTGTATTCTTTTAGAAGGGGTAGTTGTTCACATAAATGATTATTTTAGGAGATGCATATGGGTAGAAAAAGTGTCTTACAATTACTATTATGGAATTTTAAAAATGCAAGCTTTCCTTTCCTTAAAAAAAATAAGTTAGGCCATAATAAAATAATTAGGAAATAAAATAATAAAACATCCTTTCTTTGATTAAAAAAATATATATATATGAAATAAAAAATAGTGAGTTTACTTTCTAAGCAGAGAATCAGCTTCTATAGTAGGAAAATTGTAGAGTCTAAAGTCCTTTGTTTGCTCAGACCCCATGTTATAAATTGCTTTTCTTTGCTGATAAGAAAAGCTAAGAATTCAGAATATTCATGATCCAGGAAACTAAACAAAAACCTGCCTGTGAACTAATCAGGTTGAGACAAATATGTAAGACTAAAATGTGATTCTGTTCAATCCTAAGTGACAAGTTCCCTAAGTTGTGTTTTTCTGTCATTCAATATAAAGAGATAAGTATTTTCTTGTCAATTTTACTAATTAAGACGATTACACCTACAAAGCAATCTTTATCCTTCAGTCTTGAGAGAATTGCTAGGAATCGCAGGAAACATTTTCTCAGGAAAAGCAGAATGTGGGTTCAGGAGGGTGGCATGCTTTTTTACCTCCCTTCTGTTCACAGGGCAGAGGTAACACCAATGTGGTTTTTTCTGTCTTTTTTTTTTTTTTTTTTTTTTTTTTACTCCAGAAGGGTATAAAGAGCTAGTGCAGAGCCTGGTGTAGAAGATAGCTATCAGAATCAATTATCTTCCTTTTGTCAAAGAGTTAAAAAATTATTAAAGGCATCTGACAGCATCAAAACTGAAATGTACCAGGAAGCTATGTAGGTGTGATGTCCCTGCTGGAGAGCCCCCAGGTGCCACGCATTGTGCAAGAATTTGCACTTAAACACCTAGCCTCATTTTACTATATTCTTAGAGAAGGGCTGAGGTTAACATTATTTCCTGATCTGGATTCTCTGTTGAAGAAAATATGCATTTGATTATTTCAACCCATAAGTACGTGCCTGTTTAGTATTCTCTATGAAGAAAAGGACAAAGTGCGTGATTCTGTTTTTCAAGGATGAAGACGCACACACGAGTCCTCAAAATGAAAGAAGAGATAAAAGCAGTGTTTTCACGGCACCGATAATGCCAGCAAAGACGACTGCTATGATTTCAGGTGGCTTAGTCAACTGGCATATCTCAGTGATAGAGTCAGTTATCTCAAATACCCTGAACCTGCACGTCACTGCTGCAATAGCTGACAGTTAATGCTGGAGAATGATATACCCAGGAACTCCCAAGGAAGACCAGAGGGTGGTGCAAGCCCCTTGATTGTCAAGAGACAGACTCTCCCTAAAATATATGAGTACTTCTTTTTCTCAAAGAGGGGATAATGATGATGCCATCTTGAAATTACAGCTAAGTTCTGCAGTAGAAGGTCACAGAGCTGAGCAAAACCAACAAGTAGGTGGAGGACGCATTGGTCGCTCCCTTTCAAATTAAAACTCTGAACCTTCCAGTATTTGAAAGTGATATAAAGAAGGCATGAAATTGCTGGATTCATTCATTGAACAAACTTAGTTCATTTACCATTTACCAGACAGTTTTCAAAGTACTGGTGATACAGCAGGGAACCAAGCAAATAAAAATCCCCACCCGTAGGGACCTTACATCCTAGCACGTGTATGGAGGAAAGAATCTAGGAAGAAAAACAACAAACATAGTAAATAGGTGAAACCATAGTAAATTAGAAGGCGATAATTACTGTGGTGAAAAAAAAAAGTCCAAAGCAAGTTAACTAGTGTTAGTAATGCCTGCCAGAGGTGGGTGGTGGGAGGATGTGCAGGTTTCAATTTAAAACAGGGTGATTTGAGGCACCTGTGTGGCTCCGTCCGTTGAGTGACTGACTTCAGCTCAGGTCTCAATCCCAGGGTCCTGGGATCGAGCCCCACATCAGCCTCCCTGCTTAGCTGGGAGTCTGCTTCTCCCTCTGCCTCTCCCTTTGTGCTTCCCCCATGACCCCCCATGCTCATGCACTCTCTCAATCTCTCTCTCTCTCTCTCTTGCCCACCCTCTTTCTCAAATAAATAAAAGCTTTAAAAAATACAAAATAAAAGATGGTAATTCAAGCAGACCCTATTGAGAAGCTGACAACTAAGTCAAGACTAGAAGGAGGTGAGGAAGGAAAGTATGCAGACAATGGAAGGAAAGCAGAGGACACAGTTAGAGTGGAGACTAGGAGGAGGCTGTCTGGGTGCTTGAAAGGCCAGAGGTGTGCAGTGGAGCCACTGTGCACCAGGCCCCAGAGATGAGGTCTGAGAAGTCACTGAGGCCAGACCACATAGCTCTCCATAAGGACCCTGGCTTTCACGATGAATGGAGTCCTTGCCGGGTTTTTAAAGAGTGGTGTGATCTGGCCTAGCTATTACATGGATCGTTTTGGCTACTATGTTGAAAGTTGTGGGGCAGAGGCAGAGCAAGAAGCAGTTAGAAAATGATTTGTGTGCTTCAGAATGTTCATGAGACTGGAGGGTTTGAGCCCCAGGGGGGCAGCAGAGGAGGTGGAAGACATGGTGTTCCCTGGATATGTTCTGAAGGTTGGGAGCCAATGGCATTCCCTAACGGAATGGACTTCATACACGACAAAAAGAGAGGAACCATGGTGGCTCAAGGCTCTTTCCCTGAGCAGCCAGTAGACCAGATTCACCATCAACCGAGATGTGGGAGACTGCAGAAGGAACAGGTGGAAAGGAGCTCATGGTGGACCTGTTGAGTCCGAGACGCCCAAGTGGAGATGTTGAGTGGACTTGCCGGATACACAAATCCGAAGCTTAGAATAGAGACCTAAATGTACATCTCAAAGTCATTAGGATATGGGTGCCATTCAGTGCCAAGGAGCTGGTAAAGGGGTGTCAGTAGAAAGGACCATGCACTTAATGCATTCCAGCATTAAGAGGTCAGGAGAGGAGGAGGAAGAAGGAAAAGACACTGGGAGGAGTAGCCAATGAGGTAGAAGAAAAATGAAGCCACCTGGTGTCCCTAAAGCCAAGCTAAGTAAGGGTACGAATGAGAGTACAGTGCGGGAAATGTGGCGATGCCTCAACTCCTGTTTCCGTAAATAGGACTCTGACGGCATGCTTCACACACACTGGCTCTTCATTCAGGCATCAGGGTCCTGACTTGCTCCCCTGAAGCAGTCATGAGGACCCCGTCTCCTCTGGCAAATGGCGTGGCCCAAGGTTCTCCACCCACAGAGCTTCAAGAATTAGCCTGGCCTAGAGTCACATTCGTTCGGCTACCAAATATTCATTCTATGCGGCATATTGCAAGGCTGGCCACCTGGTTAGAGAGGAAGGTTCCAGGGCTGGCTCATTTCTACAATCAGTCCCAATTTCCTCCCTGTCCCTACTGACTATGTCACTAAATCCAGCATTTCCCACAACCCAATCCACTGAAGTTACGACATCTCACAAGCAGGGACCGTCTTATGGCTTCTTCATCTCACTAATCACAGTGTGGCAGACCCTCAGTGAGCATTTTGTCAAATGGTACTTTGAGCATCAGGTTTCCCTCTCCTGCTACAGCAGAAGAGCGAAAAAGTCATGCAGGAGGAATCTGCATTCCTTATATGACCTCGAATAGAAAGAGGAAATTTGCACTCCTATCTTGGCCTGCGAGCTGTGGGGTTTCCGGTGGAGGCTGAAACAATTCAGGAAAAGGCAGAAATGCCCCCTGAGCCAGCCGGCATCCCCAGCTTCTGTGGAAACTTGATCGGTGCCTCTGGCTCCTTGACAACAGGGAATGTCAGCTTGACCTGGGAGCCTAATGAAAGATGGCCCCGTGCCCAGGAATGATGCTCCTCACCCATCGCAGATTAGACCTCTGCTGAGTCACCCACAGGAGTCACAACAGGGCCATGGTTCCTTTGGGCCTGGAAGCTTGACTCACTCTCAATCCCCAAACCCACTTCCACTTTCATGAGCAACACAAAAGCACCATGGAGTGCAGCTGATTGCCTCAATAATCGAAGGGAGGCATTTTAGGTCTCTGATTTGAGGACATTGTTGTAAATGTCATTTGCATGGGGCAGTATGAACTGCCTTCATTCCATCCCTAGCAAAAACACAAAGAAGAAAATCAGGGTTATGAAAATTGTTTGCCAGAGGATGGCTGAATTCTGATTTAGTAAAAGGTATACAGTCCCCGAGTTCTAGCAAAGGCAAAGAGGAGACAGGGCCAAAGTGAAGAAAAATATCACTTGGGTTACTTGCAACTAATAGGATCATATAAAAGTGAAATGGAGAATAAAAGTGCGTGATGTTGATGGATTATGATGAGAATTGAGTTAAAGAAAACAAGTGCTTTAAATCATTCAATTCCCCAAATAACATTAGAAACCAGGGAACCAGATGTGTTCAAGCTTATCTGCACCAAATCTGAAAAACATTGGCAAGATTACTAACTGCAATTTCACAATGACATGCTGGGGCCCCAAAAGCAATTCTGAAGACAGCTTGTCTCCTCACAGAGATAACAGACTCAGACATAATCCAAGTCCTTCCAAAGGGCCAATTCAGGGGTCACAGCCAAGATCAAGTTTGTAATTATAATTTTCACCTTCTGCTGGCAGAGAGCATGGAGTCAGAGGAGGCGCTACCCAGAGAGGAGCAATTTTCTCTATAAAATGATCATCATTAACAGAGTTTATAGGGAAGATGACCACGCCTTCGCTCTTCTCAAAGTTCTGATTTTATGCGACCAAAGCAAATAGCGAACCACAGAGAATCCGAGCTACTATCACCTTGCCACAACTTTACAACCTTACGTATGCTAACTAAAATACCCACCACTGGGCAACACAGCTCTTCTTTTCAGGCAAGACAGTTGAGAGTGTGTTGGTGAGTGCACTACCTGGGCAGCCCTTGGCTGCTTGAGAAAGGTGGTCAGCCTCTTGCGGAGGCCATGCAGAAGCAGGCCGAGCATCCTGGTGCTCAGATCTCCTTGCGGGTAGGCTTGAAAGCTTTAGCATGACTCCTGCCACCCTGGAGCAGGTCTTCCCTGCCCGTCCAGGAGGGAGGCATGCGCTCAGCTCCTGAAGGCCACGTGGCGGGCTTTACACTCGCAGAATCAAAACAGGAGACGTGTGCTCCATTACAGCAAGTCTGGTGATACGGGTGGTGAAGCTGAGAGCCAGATAGAGGGTGTGACCCTCCCAAGATTATAGAGTCAATTAACGGCAGAGCCCATGTTCCGTCTAACGCCCTTGACACTGACTACACTTCCTACTGCAATACCTCTGATGCGGGAGCTCATGCTGCCAGCCACCCATCTGCAGGGTCAGATATTAAAATCTATTAGAAGAGATGGCCGTGGGGGGCAGAGATCTGACTTAGGCTTGCTGTTTCCAGTTTTTACTGTGCTGATGACTACCGTTACTGCAGATATACCCAGAAAGGGTTTCTTAGCATGATCTTCATACAGAGCCAGAGAGTATATCACCTTGGGGATATGTACCATCAGCGCCCCCTCCCAGTTCCATCAGCGAGGGCAACAATATCCGTGTCTTTCCGTATCAATGTCGTTAGCTTCTTTGCCACAAGCAGAGATGCGATGATTATCACATGCAATCAGATGCCGAACATAAAATGCAACTCTCAGATGTCGCTGAAAACCAAATGTCGTACATTCTGACGAGACCAAACTTCACTTGAGAACGAACACTGGTTTCTGTTGACCTCTTTATGACCTGACATCCAGAAGAAGATAAAGAGTAGGATGCCGCGAACTCAGAAGTCACGGAGGCACCAGTCTCCACTCTCGACGTGGGGAAGTCGGTGTTCAGTTGTCACCGGGCCATCTCATGGGTGCTGCAAAGGTGGACTTGACCAGTACGCACTTCCGGTTTTGTGTGTACCTGACGTGGTTCACGGCCACTGGGGCCTCTGTTGAAAAAAAAAAAATCATTCCTATCTTGCTATTAATGATACCCCTTATAAGAGGGATAAGTGTCTCTTCTGTAAATTGCAACGCAAAAATAGCACGTCTGGGTGAAAATAAGCAAATACATACACGCATGCTTTCAACTGGAAGCAAATAGCAATAGCCAATCTTGGAAGCAGCTCTTCTTCTGACTGTGGTTTCCGTACCGACTATTGATTTGTGTTCTCAGAGAGAGTCACATCCCAGCAGTTGGCCTCAGATGCAAGTCAGGCTAAGCAGGAACTACGATCCCTCATTCCTCAGCATCTGACACTTAAAGAGAGTGAGGTCTAATGAAGGTTTCTTTTCTGAGCTACCCCATGAAAAGAAGAGTCAGTATCTGTTGGTCAGGGTGGGTTCGCAACACCAAAAGGCCCTCGGACCCAGGAGGAGCAGGGGACATCTGGGGAGAGGTCCCAGCCACCCTGCTGCGAGGTGGCTAGGCTTGTAGGACGGAGCCTCATGTGAACCACCCAAAGTGCCTCTCCTAATTGTGCTTCTGCTCAACACCGGAGGGCCTCACTTTTTTCCTGTTATGTGCTGGGAGAGGGAAAAAAAAAAAACCTGCCCCGTCAAAACCACACAAGGGAATTCTCTTAAAATAAACAGCGAAACTTAACTGCAGGCTTTTCTTTCCATGGACATATTTTAAATGTATATAATGCGAGATGGCTGCTGGAAAAATGACAAGTGTCTGTTTCCATTAGACTCCTCAAGTGCACAGACCTAATTGACAGCCTCTCCCAGGCATGGAGGAACTTCCAGCTTCGGGGTTTCCATAGCAACGTGTCCCCACTGCTGGGGCTGCGGTGCTCCCAGTCATGGCTCACAGGACCCCACGTTCTAGACGCTTGGTTAAGTCATCCAGGACTTTCAATATCCCAAGGGTCACCAAATGCAGTTTCCCCAGCAGGTCAGACTTCCCGCTTTGGGGGCTGAGCCTCTAATTCAGGACCAAGAATTCTTGGTCAAATGTCGGTGCTGTGTCGTCCCTTCCAGCCTGGCTCTGCAGTGTACGTGCTGCACAGGCCGAGGCTGCGAGTGTCCGGGTTAACTCTCTTTCATCTCCCTCTGATGAACTTGCATGATACCTTCTCTTCTGGGAGGTGCCACTCACCGTGTTCAGTCATCCAGGTGAACCAGGCCAGGGGCCCTCGGGCCCACAGGTCCGCAGGGTGGGAGGAGGGAAGAGGTGAGGCCCGAGGCTGCGGTCCAGCGAGCTCTCCACCTGCCCACCACCCCCTGCCGGGGGGCCCTGGCGCCCAGGACCAGCCCCTTTCCTGATGCAAGCAAAGGGGACCCACAGGACACACTTCGCAGACCTTCATTTATTTCGTCCTCAGGACCTGTTGACAGAAGTTGTACCCATCCTGAGTCATACTGAGCAAAACCAAGGCTAAGGACAACGTGCGGGTACTGTACCATGCACAGAGCCCGAGTGGCAGGGCCGGGACTCCCCAGTCGGTCCTCCAGCTGCCCCGTACCTGCCCACGGGTCCCCAGTGGGAAAGAGCACGCAGCGGGCTGCCCTGGCCACTGCACGCGGGGGGAGGGGGTGGCTGCTGCACACGGACGGTGGCCCTGCCCTAAAGCCAACCAGCTCAAGGAATTTCTCACAAACTGCTCCCTGCAGGGACCCATGGGCGCTTAAAAATCCACTGTCCCCTCAATGTGTATATCGCCACCCACTGGGCCATGACACGCACAGGGCCGCCGCGTCTCCCCGAGACGAAGGGACAGCAGCCACCCCGGTGGCTCTTGGCACATAATGCTGTGTGTTCAGACAAGGCGGTTGGATCCGGGCTAATAGATTCTTATCAGTTAATTGAATCAGTCACCGTTCATTTACCTGGGCGCCCCCAACGGGATCTACAAATGGCCCTTCCCAATCCAGGTCTTCCGGAAATTAGATGGATACGTGAATGGCTTCCTTCAAACTGTCACCTGCTCGCGATGGGAAAGGAATGTTCAGGACTCATCCTCTTCTGTTAGGGAGGGAATAAAAAGTATTTGTTAAGCACGGGGTCAGGGTTCATTTAGGACTTACTGTCGCTTCTCTTAATTGAAATTCCATGTCACAAGGGTCTTGTCTTCATTATTTTTTTTTAATAAAGGAGTGTTTTCATTTGTAAGGGAAGTACACAAGTATGAAGTCAGTGGCTGGATGAATTGGGGAGACTCACCAGCAACTAACCAGGCCTCAGAAACGAGGCTGTCTAACGTCCGGCCAAGCAAAGAGGTGCTGGGCACCGTGAGGGACAGCTCAGCACCTCAGCACCTCCCCTGCAATTCATACACAACAGGCTGTGATGAGGTTAAAGGCAAAAGGGCTGTAGACACAGAGGTCAGGGTCCAATGCTTTGAAATGTGACAGCTCAAATACAGCAAAGGAAAAAAATTTAAGAAGAAAGAAGAAAAGAAGCCAGAAGACTATTTATTCTTCATTTCCCCTTGGGAAAGAGGGGTATTTTTTTTTCCAGGCATTCTTCCAAGAATCCTATCTCCCCCCACCCCCAACTAAATCATTTGGTCAAGAACATATTTCAGAATGTGCTCTCTCTGGTTGGAAATTCCAGCCACTCGGCTGCAACCAAACAGGAGGAGGCATGAGGGGCAACGTACTTGTAGGCTTAGCGCAGGAAGGCAGATAGAATCCACTCATTTATTCATTCTTTCCACAAATATTTATTCAGTTCTTACTCTGTGCCAGACACTGGGGACAGAACAATAAACAATATATTCCCGTGGAACACACACACAGCAGTAGGAGAAGACACAGTAAACAGAAATATTTCTGTCGGGCGGCCATAAGGAGTGGTGGAAAATAAAATAGGGTAATGAGGAAAGTTTTGTTATTTTATACACGGATGCCCCAAAGCCCTGCTTGATGAGATGGCACCTGACCACAGACCAGAAGTGAGGCAGCAAGCCCTCTGGGTATTGAAAAGCAAGAGCAACGTGGTAGAGGAAAGAGCCCAAGCAAAAGCCCTGAGCTGCTGTCCGAGTCGGCACTGTTTGAGCCAAGGAAGGGGGCCAAGGAGCTTGCGGGAACCGACCATAGGTTATAGACTCGGATCCCTAGGAGCAGACTCTGGGAATGGGGGGATCACGGGGGAAGTGCATGCAGCATGTGAGCTCAGGATCAACACGCACAAATGGAAAGCAGAAGAAGCAGGATTAAACAGAAGAGGTTGGGCCACACGATGTGATCTTGATAGAGAAACTCAGGCCTTTCCACAGGTTGCCCACAAGCTGGGGCAGCCCTTCAGGGTTGCCAGGTTCCACGTCCACTTATCCAGCCGTCATCAGATGCAGGCTCCCTAGGAAGAGGCCACGGCCTAGGAGAAGCAGCTTTCGCCATTGGTGGGCAATTTCCAGTGGGGCCTGGAAGCTGCAGGAAATGATTCTCTGACCCCTGAACAGGTGCCATACCAGCCAGAGCATTCTCGACAGCAAGGGGGAGAGTGTCGCACGGGCAAGCACAGGAATACCAGGAGCCAGAGTATCTCAAAGCTGCAGGTAGAAGTCTGGCTTACCATGGGCAGTCACTGTAGGATTTTTTTTTTTAAGTTTTTTTTTTATTTATTTGAGAGACAGAGTGAGCAAGAGAGGGAGAGAGCACAGAGGAGCAGGGGTGGAGGGAGAGGGAGAAGCAGACGCCCCGCTGAGCAGGGAGCTCGATGCAGGCTCCCAGGTCCTGGAATCCTGAGCTGAGTTGACAGCAAAGGTTTGACTGACTGAGCCGCCCAGATGCCCCCCACTAGAGGATTGGAGAGGACTTAGATTTTAAAAGGAACATTCTGGCAACAGACCACAGGGGTGGAATGTTAAGAATAATCGCATCACTGGTACAGCACTTAAAGGAAACAAAACTGTGAAAGAGAAAGAAAATGAGTCTTCATGAAGGGCAGCCATGGCACCACCAGGTGTTGGTGGGGAGCCCCTGTCAGCAGCAAAACAGGGTGGAAGGGGAGGCAGAGAGCAGATCTAGACAGAGGACACAAGGCTAAGGCTCAGCCATTCACATCTGGAGAAGCATTGGAAAACCTTCCATGCAGATGAATCAGGGGTTCAAATAAACTTTTTTAGTGTGTTTGGGGCAAGAAAATAGAGATTTAGAGTCTCTCTGAGGGTTCTCAGGACAGCTTAGAAAGTAGGTCATAGGGGGTGTCAGGAAAGGTGACATTCATCAGAGAGCTGTGAAAAAGAGAAGGGGACAGACCTCCTTCACATTCGGGGCAGCAGTCTTCGGGGTTGGGGTGAGTCGCAACCATCTGCAGAGCTCCCAGAGAACCCAGCAGCCCAGGTGCATTTCCACAGGCTTGGCCCTGGGTCTCTGTATGGCTCCAGGTTTCCCAGGTGCGGCTGGTACCCACAGACGTCACAGAGCTGCTGATTTGGGGGCTAGCTGGACATTTGGATGGGCTCCCCTCCCAAGGAAGAAAACAACCAAAAGACATCACTGCGCTTTGTTTCCCATTCAGAATCAGTGTCCATTGATGTTCACGTATTACTTGCCGCACTTCTGTCCTCTACCAAAAGGTGGATTCATTATGTACTTGAAAGAGCCTCCCCACTGGTGAGTCTCCTTAGTGACAAGAACAGGTAAGAGCAGAGCTGCCAAGACTTTGCAGTCGAGTCTCTGTTGGCACAACCCAGGGACCCGGGGACTCTACTCAGAGGGGGGGACCTGCACGGAATATGGTTCAAACTTTTAACACCTTTGTAGAGAAAAATGAAATAAAATGGATGACAGATGTCCTCCAATCATGAAACTATTATTGGGGCTTGAAGTGAGTTCCTCATTTTTTTCAAGATTTATTTATTTATTGTGAGAGAGAGAGAAAGAGAAAGAGAGAGAGAACTCATGGGGGAGGGATAAAGGGAGAGGAAGAGAGAGAGAGAATCTCCAGCAGATTCCCCAGTGAGTGTGGAGTCTGATGTGGAGCTTGATCGCATGACCTGAGCCGAAAACCAAGAGTCGAATACTTAACCATCTGAGTCACCCAGGTGCCCCTCTCCTTATTTTTGGACAGAAAAGCAAAACTCAAGCAATCTAATTCCTAAGCAGTGGAGCTTAGGAAGCCTGGAGCCGACCCTATAGGCTCTTCTTCCATGTTATAATTAGAGGGAAAGACTCCAGAGGGCCTGGCAAAACAAACAAACAAACAAACAAAACAAAACAAAACAAAACAAAACAAAAAAACAGTGACAGCCCATGAATCCCCTCTGGTCCATTGAAAAAGTAACACTCCTACCTGGTGGTGTCATGGGTCCCAGGCTGCATAAAGGGATTTTCAGTAGAAGGAATGCAATTCTCTTCTCATCAACAAGGGGGAAAGGGGATGGGGACATGAAAATTTATGACAGATCTAACAGATCTATTTTTTTAAGATTTTATTTATTTATTCATGAGAGTCACACAGAGACACACAGAGAGAGGCAGAGACACAGGCAGAGGGAGAAGCAGGCTCCATGCAGGGAGCCTGACGTGGGACTTGATCCTGGGTCTCCAGGATCATGCTCTGAGCTGAAGGCGGCGCTAAATCACTGAGCCATCCTGTCTGCCCCAGAGATCTAATTTCTTTTTTTTTTTTTATTTAGGTTTTATTTATTTTTTTATTTTGAGATCTAATTTCATTTTCAGAAAACTTATAAAGATTGACTCTAGGTCTACACTGCCTCAGTCAAGCTACCATGGGTAAGTGAAGCTTACAGAGAGGCAAGTTTCCACATAAAACCTTTAGAAATATGTCCACCAATTATCCAACCAATTGAAAGAACAAGGCTTTATCCAGAAGCCTAAGAGCCGAATTAAAGCACAGCTGCTCCAGTGACTATCTGTAAGTAGGTAAAGAAAGTATCTAATAGAGAACAACACAGAGATGAGCATAAACAGAGGGCAAGGGTTTTTGCTAACATACTGTATGTTAGTAAATATGCGATACTAATTTTTAAACAAAGTTATATTAACAGTGGAACCAATGAAGTCACAGGCTAAATTCAAGAAGAACAGAAAAGGAGAAGTTACAGAAAGAAGCCAAAATGCAAGAACTTTTTTCATCTTCCATCAAGAGTTTAAAATACTGCATTTCACTACACCTGGATGATTACATGAGGGTGCTCCTTGTTGCCTTCAAATAATCGCTGTAATTGTTAAAAAGAAGAAGATTTATGCTCCAACCTTTAATAAGAATAAAGAAAACGGGGCCCACACCACAAAAAGATTGGGTAAAAGAAAAACGATACGAAGGTGTGTGCTGCTTGATGAGGTGAATAACTGAGACTGTGGAAAGAAAGGGAGCTGTCCAGGTAGGGGAAGGGCAGCTGAACAAATAGGAAACCCATGGAAGAGCCCAGAACAGTGGCTTCCAGTGCAGGCACGTGGCCCTGAAGGAAATGCATGAGGGCCGTGCAGCTGAGGTCTCCCCTGCACCCGATGCCCAGCCTGCGGGCAATTTGCCCACCACCCCAAGCATTCGGAGACCCTGGACAATGCCCACAGCACCTTTGCTAACAAAGTACACACACGCTTCTCTGGGACATACTATCTCCGCAGTGTTCACCACACAGCTGCAAAGACGGTCACGTGCTGGTTAGTTAGTGTAGGAGCTGGGTTTCTGACCCAACCAATCTTATGATAAAGCTCCCTTTTAACTTCTTTTTTAACAATATTTGTTTGTTTGTTTATTTATTTATTTATTTATTTATTTAGAGAGAAAACACGTGTGCACACAAACAGGTGAGAGAGGGGAAGGGACAGAGGGAGAGAGAGAGAATCTCAAGCCGACTCCACTCTGCACACAGAGGACGATGCCAGGCTCGATCTCATGACTCTGAGATGAAGACCTGAGCTGAAATCAACAGCCCAACACTTGACCCACTGAGCCACCCAGGCGCCCCAAAGCCTCCTTTTAGCTTTTCCCTTTCGTGCCGAACTGTAGTATGTAGACCAGAGGAGGAAAGCATAGCACAACAACCATAATGTTCGAAGATAATTAGAAAAATGCGAACTTACAGGATCGTGACCCAGCAGACCACATTTGTCAAATTAGAGCATTAGATGATTCTGTTACAAAATAAAAGCAGATAAATAATGACGCTAAGCATTCCGTTTACAAATCTCAGGGGAAAAAAAAGAGGAAAATAATGCAGACTACTAATAACATAACAAAATATACATAAACAAACAGAAAGATGGTAAAATTAATACATCTAAAACCGGGCTTCTGGAAATACTAATGAAAAAGACAAGGTTGTGTTGGAACCAAATGAGACAAAGAAAGAAATGCCTAAGTCAACGAAATGTGCAAGAAGGACGGAGATGTAGCTAGCCGTGTACAAAAGACTGCTTTAAATTTTAAGCTAACACCCTGCACGCTTGTAAAATTCTATCACTGAAAAGCTCACTGAAAAGGATAATTTCCTATAAGACTATAAACTACAAAAATTGATACAATAAGTAGAAATCTGAATAAGCTAAAAATTGATAGGTAAATTGGAAAAATTTTGAGGGATTACTCAGGGAAAGGCCTGTGTTGCTCTATCCTGCACACCGGCTGTCTACACCTGGCCCTCCTCCGAGCGGCGGCAGACGGGGCAGGTGCCTTCGCTGAAGGGCGTTCGGGCTTCTAGGCGGAGAGGCCGTGGAGGGAACAGAGGCCACAGACTTTCTCCGCCAGTGAACATACTACCACCAAGCCAGGTACAGAGAAGACTAAAGAGACACCGGTAAATGGCCCCCAGGAAGCTGGGGCGCCCAAAGGGGTCAACCAGCTTACAGTAATTAAAGGCTCACTGGGGAAATCCCTGCAAGGGTTTCTCCCTGGCTCAGAGCTGTGGTTGGCCGTACAGCAGGTGATGAGGCCGGGCCAGCGCAGCCACCGAGCCACGAAAGGACCTCTCCTCCTCCCAACTCACAGCAGGAGGTCGTGATACTTAATGTGGCTCAGTGTCCTTGAAAAGCAAGACGAGGCATCATAACGGGGTATAATCTACTATCCCGCTCAGCCCTGGAACCCTAAAGCTTCTTTGGGATTTTTTTTAAATAATTTATTTGGGGCGGGCGAGAACAAATGGAGAGGAGGGGCAGAGGCAGAGGGAGAAGCAGATTCTGCTGAGCAGGGAGCCCAGTGTGCGGCTCCTTCCCAGGTACCCAGGATCCCGACCTGAGCTAAAGGCTGAAGGCAGATGCCTGACCGACTGACCCACCCGGCTGCCCCCTTGGGGTTTTATCAAGCATAGGAACGTAGATACCAGGAAAGAGATGGCAGGAGCTGGTGAGCTGGCTCGGCCCGGGCTTCTCCATGCCTGTCCTGTCACCAGCCTGAGGAGATGGATCATGGTGGCGAGACTGCTGGGCTCTGTTCCACCCCAGTCTGCGCAGAAGTCCAGCGAAGCAGCAGGAGGAGGAGGACGTGGGCAGCACTCAATAATTTCTCTCAGTTGTAACAAATTTTGGAGAAATAAAGAAGATTCTCAGTCAAGGTTCTGAGATGTAGACAGGGGGGAGTTTCTTCTGGAATTTTGGAAAAATCGTGTGCTCTTTGGAAAGGCAAGGTCAACGGGTCCTAGGCTAAGCATTGAGAAATACCTCCCAGAACCATCTGGTTCCTGTTAGAAAGCTGCTGCCGCCTGAACCCACAACCACATCACCTTTGACTCTCCTCCCACCATAAAGTGGGTGCCCCATATCCTGCCTGGTTGCCCAGAGGGCTCACCACTGACTCGTGGAAACTAGTTGCCTGTCCGTGCCCTAGAGCAAGGGCCGTGGGAGATGTAAGGGGATGGTGGTGGCGGTCTTAAGATTTTCTTTTGCTAGAAAGGCAGATTTACAAAATAGGTAACTGCCCAACTGTGAAGGGAGGCAAAATATTTAGAGCATCTGTGAACAACCCATGCTGATTATTACGGCTGTGGGCACGTCGCCACGGTTCCTCTCCTATAAAACAGAGCATGTGATAATTTCTCTTAAGTGACCTGAGAATTAAATACATCTGCATGTTGCAGGGACTGACATGTAATTCTCCAGGAGTGTCCGTTCACAAAGACCCTTGTTTTACATGTACGTGTAAAACTGATCCTGGCTCTTCCTGCATGTGTTCCCACCACAAAGACACCGAGTTTGAAAATGTCATTCCATATGCTATCCTGGCATAGGACAAAGCATTGCCCAAAATATTCACAAAGAGCCGGGCTATAAAGTCAAAGCATCCAACCAGTTGACCCAAGAAAACACCCAGCAGAGAACTAGAAGCCACATCGCTCCTCCTTCTAAGGGCAGGGACACAGTGGGCTGAGGCAGATGCTCCGCTGGGAGGTAAAGTCTGGTCAGGCCCTGGAACGGGGCATGGGGCCATCTGCCAGGCCGTGTGCTGCGCTGCGCTTCTCTCTTTTCAACGTGATGACACGACGTGGTGCACCAATCTTACAGGGTAGACACGATTGGCTCCGTCCTGTACAGAGAAGAAGCAGAGGTTGAGAATATTCAAGGATTTCTCCAAGTGAGGAGGCTTGACGAGTTTGAATCAACCTGTACCTTGGCCCCAAAGCTTTGCTCTGCCTCTTGCACAAAGTGTCCCGGTCTTGGGCTCCCTGCCAACTCTCGGCTGTCTGCGCCTGTGTCCACGTTCCACTTGCCATGTGACCAGGCGTCCTTGCAGGGTGACTCCTTCAGCTCCCACCTCTTCAGATCCCCAAGCTCTGGGACGCCCCGGGGGGCTCAGTGGTGGAGCGTCTGCCTTCAGTCCAGGGCGTGACCCTGGGGTCCTGGGATCGAGTCCCGCGTCGGGCTCCCTGCATGGAGCCTGCTTCTCCCTCTGCCTGGGTCTCTGCCTCTCTGTGTCTCTCATAAATAAATAAATAAATAAATAAATAAATAAATAAATAAATAAATAAAATCTTTAAAAAAAAATCTCCAAGCTCCCTCCTTGCACTGATGCTTTCCTGTTTTCCAAATTTGGTGTCTGAGTGTGACACACTGAGTCAGTCCCTTCCTCGCCCTTGGGTCCTGTGATCCTTTTCTGAGATCTTTCAGGGCTCTGCTGACCACTTTTGGCCTGAACCTGGGGAAGCCCACAGCTGGGAGCTGACCATAAAAAAAAAAAAAAAAAAAAAAAAAAAAAAAAGGATGGGTTAACCACAAAAGGGGCAAAGTTCACTTCTGGTCTCTTGATTTCAGAGCATCCCTCTGTAAAAGTTAAGGAGACCGAGCGGAAAATGTCGGTGCATTTCAAAGTTCAATTACTCCCCCACCAGGCGAGTGTTCAGGGCTTATTCTCTGTGTGATTTCCAGCTTATTAGGGCTGCTGTGATAGCAGTCTGGGCTTCAGATCATTAGCTACTTGCTCCTTAAACGGAATCCGTTAGCTAAATATAACCAGGAACCCTCAGTAGTTTGCACTAATTACATCGGGCTGCATTGTTAAGGTAAATAACAGAAGAAACTATCAGTGTACATGTACAAAAGCCATGATCTTCCTGTTTGCCCCAGACAGTAAGCACTTTGGGAATTTTTTTAACAGGCTTATTCAGCTGTCAGTTCGACGGGAGGATTGATCGTGGGTCCTGCTCCAAGGGGAGGCTCTCCGCCGGGAAACATTCATTGCACTCTCCCCTCCCGCTGAAAGGTGAGGAGCTGGGATTCCTTGGGGTGTAAATTCCAAGTTTGGAATCCAGGCTCATGTTTCTCTTGCGATGAGGCCTCTCGTAGGAGACTGGTCTGATTGTCACAGGTTCCACCATGTGTGTGGACAGCCCAGAACCATAGAGGGGGAAAGCGACATACGTCCCCGTCCCTCTCCTCTGAAGGGAAACAAGAGCCGCCTGAACCAACAGTCCAATAGTCACCTACCAGACCAGTGGATTTCTAACCTCTGTTGAGCCATAGAATCACGGAGTATCATGGAATCATAAATGGAAAAGCAAAATGTAGAGACAAATTGCACACATTGAGATATGAGTGCTTGGCCAGTCTATGGCTTTCCACCACTTTGTCACCCAAAGGATCCACAGGATGGCCAATTAAACAGGGCAGAGAGACTATAGCCCATGGTACTGAGATAGTGTGGTATGGTGACAGATGCCAGCTACACTTGTGGGGAACACAGCATAATGCTCTGTTGAATTATGATGCTGTGCACTCGGAACTAACGTAACATCATGTGTCAACTATAGTCAAATTGTAAAGATTTTTTTAAAAAGAATGGTATTTGTTCCCTGCATTTGTCCCATTATAAAAATGTCGCTTTTCTTCCGGGACCTCTCTTTCTTGCGGACTCAGAATATACTTCCCCAAACTACCTCAGTTTGGGCCACAGTTGCTAAGCAACCCCTTCATTGCAAAGCTGTGATAGATGGAGGGGATACTGAGGCCCTGTCAGGCTTTGAAGAGTGATTTTTCACAGCCAGAAGATATGTGAGAAAGACACGGCCCATATTCCAATTGGAGGTCAACATTAGGCCTAATTCTAGAATAGGGATTGCTGGGCCCTCCCCAGCATTTCATTCCTTTTAAAGGGTACCTACAAATAGTCGTTGTTGTTACCAGGTAGGATAACGGTTTGTTGTTGTGTAAGACAAGATCTGTGTACTTTAGGGCTGTCAACCAAAGAAAATAGGAATAAAATGACACGGTGTGTGGAATTTACTCTAAAATATTTCAGCGAAACAGAGAAAGAGAGAGAGAGAGATAAAGCAAATGTGGCAATACCTCGGTAATTGTTGAAACTTGGTGATGGAATACGAGGGTTCATTTTTTAAATTTTCTTAAGTGAAATTTCTGATTTTTCAAATTTGTTTTTTTCAATTATTTGAAATCTTCCTTCATCTACTGCACGTAGATATGCCTATGTACCGCAACAATCCTCGGAGAGACTGGCCTCTCTTTTAGAAGAGAAATGATCTGGAATGCACGTAACCACAATGCCCCCTGTGAAATGCTTGTGAAAATCTGAACATGCTGAAAGCTCAGATGTTTTTGAGGTGAATTTCCTCTCGGGCCACCCGTGTGTGATGAAGAGACCAACATACTAAAACAGCATTTCCCTAAAGCTCTGCCGCACGACACCAGGCTTATGACAGGCTCCAAGCAAGAAATGGTTCCGCTGTCGTGTACACTTAGGAAACAGATGCAATGGGCTCTGCTCAGCGAGTCATCATGGCCATTAGCACTTTAAAGGCTCTGCTGAATCCTACAAGGACAAAAGGAAAGCTATCCTGTTGTTCTCTTACCCTGTTTGAGAGACTGTGGGTGGGGGGAGAGGTCCAGTTATGGGAAAGGAAGGGACCATCCATCCATCCCTCCATCCCCCAGGGCCTTCCACATATATACCAGACACTGTGGTAAGTGGTTTTCCTGATGTCTGCAGCAAGGCCTCATTATGCATTCGCTCAGCACCCTGTATTTCCCCGACTGGAACATGTGTAATGCTTTACTCTGACTTCTTGTTCAGTAATTTATCTTTCCTGTCATGTCATGAACTGCCCATGGGTAAAGTCTATATCTTGTGTTCATCGCTGATAACTGCCATGGTATCCCTTTCATTTAACATAATTCTTACCAAATTATGGATGCTCAATAAATATTTGCTGGGTAAATAGATGTGCTATCTCATTTAATCCTCAGGACGGCCAGACGAGATACCAGTCTCCCAATTTTATAGATGATGGCTGGAGACACATGGAGATGAAATAGGTTTTCTCAACTTTTTACGATGAGGAAGTGGCATATCCAGCATCCAAAACCAGTTTTGTTGACCCTTGGTGTGCCTTCACGAATAAAGGTTGTAGAACAGAATTGCAGCAATTTGGAAGAATAGAGTAAGGAAAAGGAAAATTGGTAACTCTGCAGACACTCCCTCACCCACAGTGAACATGGCCCTTGATGGCGACGCCCCATGATATGATGTGTTGTCCTCCCACACGATGCGATGGGAAGGACACATCCCCACGATATTCTCCCCACAAGCCCAGACTTCACTCTAATCATGAGAAGACATCAGACGAACCTACACTGATGGATATTCCACGAAATACCTGACTGGTACTTTTCCTAAGTGTCAAGGTCATACAGGCAAAAGATTGAAAACCATCACAGAGCACAGACCGGAGTAGCCCAAGGAGGGATGGTGACAAAATGCCCCATGGAATCCTGGACTGGATCACGGGACAAAGAACATGAGTGACAAATGGGAGGAAATCTGAATAAAGTCCGAAGCTTAGTGAATAATATTTTATCAACATTCCCTTCTTAGTTTTAGTAATTGTACCTTGTGTAAGATGTTACCATTTGGGAACGCCAAGTTTAGGAAGGGTACTGTGTTCGTTGTCCATTGTTGTTATAGCAAATTACCACAAACTTAGGACTGAAACAATACAAACTTACTCCCTGACAGTTCTGGAACTCGGAGGTCTGCACTAAAATTAAGATTTTGGCAGGGTTGCATTCCTTCTGGAAGCTCTAGGGGAAAATCTGTTTCTTTGCTTCTTTTTATTACGGTGAATTACACCTAGGATAAAATTTACCATTTTTGCCATTTTTACGTGTACAGTTCAACGGCATTAAGTATATTCACATTGTCGGCAACCATCACCACCATCCATCTCCAGAACGCTTTCATCTCTCCTAACCGCAACTTCGTACCCACTAAATAATATGTTTACTTGCCTTTTCCAGCTTCTAGAGGCTACCTACATTTCTTGTTTCATGGCCCACTTCCATCTTCACGGCCAGCAAAGCAATCCAATCTCTCTTTGGCCCTCCAATCTCGCTCTCTCCCTTATAAGGACTCCTGCGCTTATGTTGGGCCCACCAGGATACTATAGAATAATGTCCTCATATCAATATCTTTAATTTATTCATAGCTGCTAAGTCCCTTTTGCCATGTAAGGTGACATAGTCCCATATGAGAGATCAGACTTGGACATATTGGAGGAGGGGCATCATTGTTTCTCCACAGGTATTTAGGAACCATCTGTATTATTATCTTTACAATGTTTCTGTAAGTCTAAAACTATTTCAAAATAAAATGTTTTAAAAGCACAGCAATAATTGCGTGATCATCTATGATAGACACAGATTGTCATAATATACATATTTGTAGATTCTCAAAGTTGCCTGGGAATTTAAAGATTTTTTTTTTATATTGACCAAATTTTGACAGTCCTTAGGGAATGATAACATGTGGAGTAATAGGTAAGTTTATCTGAAAGTGACCCCTAGAGATCTTTCTGGAAAATGCTTGGCACTGAGTTCGTTGAAACCAGGGGTTCCTCCAGCAACCAAGTCCAATATCAACCCAGAGAAGTATGGAAGTAATCAATTTAAAACCCGATCTTGCACAGCTGGAAAGATAATTCTTTCCCATTATCCTCCCATAAAAACAGCTTCTGGAATCAAAGGTCTTTGACCTCAGGCCAAAAACCAAAGAAGTACCCTATAAAGAAAGTGGTTGAGAGGAGCCTGGGTGGGTCAGTTGCTTAAGCATCCATCTCAGTTTCTGCTCAGGTCATGATCTCAGGGTCATGAGATCGAGTCCCTCATAGGGCTCTGTGCTCAGGGCAAAGTTGGGTGAGATTATCTCTCCCTCTCTCTCTGCTCCTGCCACTCATGTGCTCGCATGTTCACTCTCACTCTTGCCCTAGCTGTCTCTCTCTCTAATACATAAATAAATCTTTAAAAAAAATAGTTGATGTTCTGGGGGGGAACACCTCCTACAATGAATGTGGTGAGTTTGGAAGGAGAAGCGGAACAGAGTGGAACCAACTCCAGAACTTTCTAATAGACACTAAGTAAAGGGTTGATAAAGAAAGGAAAACCAGCAGAACAGCTACGCTGGAGAAAGTCCACCTCCCAAGCAAGGATCCTCTTATTAATCGGGCCATCATGTGGGGTCCCCAGCCTTTCAGCCTACTGCAGTCCTACTAACCTAACAAAGTAGCCAGCCGATGCAAATGCCTCTCCCACTTAAAACATCACCACAGTTGACCTGTCCAGGCAAAGGAGAGGCTTGGAAAACAGACCCATGTTGACTCATAAATGTGCCACAGGTCAGGTGTATGGTAATGCAATCTACAGAGGTAAGGAAGAGGAGGGGAATATTAGTTTGCAGGAGATGACAAAGACTGGGAAATGGACAGAGGAAATCCAGGGTTCTCTTTTAGGCATGCTACTGTGCATATCAGAAACCATCAAACACCAAGTCTGGAGGAAAAAAAAAATACAACTGTTTTAAACTCTTCTCTCAAGATCAAAATCTCTCTGATTGATTAAAAACAAAATACAAGTATGTGCTTTTCCATGACACAACCAAAGCCAAAGAACGTTGGAAAACGAAAATTAAAGGTTTACTCGAGGTCAGAGTGGCCGCCTACAAATGAAAATACCCAAGGTAGGCAGCCATTTCACTATCAAAGGAGAATTCAAGGCAAGATGCATTAAGCAAAGAAAAGGTTATTTTACACCAATAGAAACTAGAGCCTATAATGAAGACTCTAACAATCGTGAACTTTTGTAAGTAAGTGAATCACACAGTATCAAGGTTTAAGGCAAAACCCATTAGGAATGCAGGAGAAAACTGACAGAAACAATTCCTGTTAGAAGGCTTTGGGGCTACCCAATGTCAAAGGCAGAGAAAGCAGGCCGAAAACAAAGGACGTAAATAAACAAGAAGGACACGATGATCCTAAACAACCCGATGAATGTAGGTGGAGGGCTTCTAGGGCACACACTCCGGGAAATGATCGGACTGAGCTGGGCTCCTCCTTGCTCCTTTCTCACTCCAATCACTCCCTTCTCCTCCCTTTCCCGCTGCTTCTGGTTTGGTTTCCTCACTTACTCAGAGTATATATTTACCCAGGTTACTCCAAACCCCCTTAGAATGATGGGGAACATAAATAATCAAGTAAGTAAGGGGGAAAACCTTCCAAGTCTGTGGAAGAAGCCGTTCTAGCTACAATGGTGCTGTTGCCCTGGCCAGGGGCAGAGCCCCAAGCCTTCTAGGTGATGGTTGTAGAACCTTCTCCGTGACCCTATCATTTCTATTCAAGAGGCACAGCCTGCCTTGGCCATGGATGAAACCCTATAGCTCATCAGCCTTTGACTCGGGGGTGAAGGAGGAACATTTCATTACTATTTGAACGTTGCCTCACTATTTTTCCTCCCGGGGGTGAGTTTTGTCTGTATCTTACAGGGATTCTGGATCGTTCTTCTTTATCTAACATCTTCCCAGATGAGACCTGGGAAGATTTGGTTTTGCCCTTTTGAAATCAGACAAGAGTGAGGTGAGAGGGAACAGTCTGGAAGACCAGCCTCGATTCCTGTGCCGGTTGCAAATCTTAGAGGTTCCCAAAACCACACTTCGGTTTGATAATTTGCTAGAAGGACCTACAGCACTTACTGACAGATGTTGCACCTACGGTGCATTACAGGGAAAGGATACAGGTGGAAATCAACTAAAGAATGAAGCACATAGGACAGAGTCCAGGAGAAGAACCAAACACAGAGCTTCCACCCGTCCTCTTCCCCATGGAGCCAGGACACTACGACTCTTCTGGCAATTACGTGTGACAGTGCGAATGGAGTATGGCCAACCAGGGAAGCTTACTCAAGCCCCTTCACTGGGGCTCCGTCATTTGACTGCCTACATAGTTGATCTCCATCTCCAGTCCCTGCTTGTCCCAAAGCCCCTACCGACCAATATCTCCTTGTTGGTCTTTCTAGCATGGCAGTCCCCACCCTACGACGGTCTAGGGTGTAGTCAGCTCCCAATCTAAGTCACATTGTCAGACCCAAGGCCCCAGAGTAAACAAAGGCATTCCTACCAGGTATGACATTCTAAGAGGACAGAAGCCAGATCTCTTTTTTGGCTAGATTAAGTTCCTTACTGCATGGAGGACCTAGACCTACAGATCAGGAATGATGTCTGCAGAGTTGAAGAGATCTGGGCCAGGTGATAATGAAGTGAATCCCACTAGCTGGGATTTACTAAGTTTTTCCACGTGTCAGGCCCTGTGCTACATCCCTTAATGGAGGACCCCACCAGGGGAGCAACCTCCGATGGAACAGGGGCTGATACTCTCCCCAGGGTGTGGGGGTGAGGGTCATAAGGCCATGTGGTCAGCTGGTCTGTTGCTCTGAGACTTGACCCCTCCCGCTGGTGCCTCGTACAGCACGATGACCAAAAGCATGGACCAGTCTCAAATTTCTAAGTGGGGGTAACTCTGGGCAACTGCTACCAGATGAAAGTCCACGCAGGCAGAGTCTAATCTGTTTTCTTCATTCCTGTATCTTCAGCCCTGAGAGAACTACCTGGCACAAGGTAAGTAGGTAGTACTCATACTCAGTACATCTTTGTTGAAGAAATGAAACTTACCTAAGCTAAGCCTCACTCGCTAGTATTAAGGTAGCAGACAACGTATCTCCCACTAGAGATGCGCGAAGGATAGTGTGTTAATGCCCTAAGGCCCCGGCACCAGGAAGCGTCCAGGAAAGGTACCACTTACTGCTGGGGCCATGATTACTACCCAGCTTGGCAGGGAAGCAGGTTCAGACACCCAGGGAAGCCCCTGGCAGGAGTGGGATGTGCATCTGATTACAATGGGTCCTTCTTTGTTCCCTGCACAGTCTGGACAAGGTACCCCAGGACCGCAGAAAGAAAAGACAAAACAAAAACTTCAACACAAAATAGATTTTGTTCCTTCTTTGCAAACTGTGCTTCAAGCAACTCCTATTTACTCTCTGGGCCTCCACCTCCACTCACACCTTCAATGCTTCCTCTCCCATTTCATTTTGATTTATCATGTTGTCATTCTTGAATTTTTAAGATGGTGATAATTTTATTTCTTGCCTTCCTTTTTGAAAGATGATGATGTTTGGGGCTATAAAATTTCCTCAAAGTACGGACTTGGCTATCTATCATAGATCTCGCCAGGATATGTTTTCTTTTCTTTTCTTTTCTTTTCTTTTCTTTTCTTTTCTTTTCTTTTCTTTTTTTCTCTTTTCTTTTCTTTTCTTTCTCTGTCTTTCTTTTAAGATTTGTTTATTTATTTGAGCGATTGAGAAAGAGAAAGAGAATGTGGGGAGGGGCAAAGGGAGAGAATCTTCAAGCAGATTCCTCATTGGGCACAGAGCGTAGGGCTTGATCTCACAACCGTAGCTGAAACCAAGACACTTCACCGACTGAGCCCCCCGGTGCCCCTCACCATGATATGCTCTTATCCCTGCTTTCTAGTTTGCAGTGGCATGTGTATTTCCTGTCAAATCCCATAATTAATTTTTTTAAGATCTTATTTTATTTATTCATGAGATACACAGAGTGAGAGAGGGAGAGGCAGAAACACAGGCAGAGGAAGAAGCAGGCCCCATGCATTGAGCCTGACGTGGGACTCAATCGCAGGTCTCCAGGATCACGCCCTAGGCTGAAGGCGGTGCTAAACCGCTGAGCCACCCGGGCTGCCCCCATAATTAATTTTTTAACTAAAATTTCTATTCTTGATCAGGATATAGTTGAAAGTATTAGTTGAGCTGGACTTTTTGTAAGACAAAAATCTTATAAAATCTAAAGGCCTGAAATGGAGTTTTAGAAAATGAGACCTACAACATTCAGAGGCACAGCTAGTGGGTTTTCATCATAAAACACCCATACAACGAGGTTGGCAGATCATTGTGTGGGTCCCTCCCTGGAGATCCTCCTTTAACAGGCAGACATCAGCCTTCACATCTGTTCCAGAGTTCTCCTGCTCTGGGAGTGAACCCCAAACTGGTGCTCAGGGACGGCTCAGCTCACTGTGGTGCACCTGCTAGTACTTGCAAGAGAACATAGTTTGCCAGGGGCCATGAGAATGAGAGAGACAATGGAGAGACACTCTCACTACACTAAAAAGAATCTTTACTTTATCATATTGCAACTATAAATACACCTTTAAAACACAAGAAATTGGACACCTGGGTGGTTCAGTGGTTGAGCGTCTGCCTTTAGCTCAAGGCATGACCCCGGGGTCCTGAGATCAAGTCCCACACTGGGCTCCCTGCATGGAGCCTGCTTCTCCCTCTGCCTGTGTCTCTGCCCCTCTCTGTGCCTCTCATGAATAAATAAATAAAATCCTTAAAAAATAAAAATAAATAAAACACAAGAAATTCTGGAGCACCTGGCTGGCCCAGTTGGTAGAGCCCGGGACTCTGGATCTCAGGGTAGTGTGTTCAAGCCCCACGTTGGGTGTAGAGACTACTTTAAAAAATAATAAAATAAAATAAAATAAAATAAAATAAAATAAAATAAAATAAAATAAAATAAAATACAAGAAATTCCACCTATAGTTCCTTATCTTTTTAAATGTTTTAGGAGAGGTTCCACTGACGCATCTCCTCCAGGATGGTGTTTCACACCTGGGTTCATTATGAAGCAAATTCTTCTCTTCTTCCCCAGGCCTCAACCCTGGGCTGCACCAGCCCTAGATGGGCACTGGCTTAATCCAAGAGACAAAAGGCCAGTACTGAACATACAAAGCCCAGTGCCCCACTCAGGGATCAGGCCCCAAAACTCAGTAAAGCTTCTCTTAGCAAGATCCCCTTAATTTCTGAAGCAAGAGAACCCAGCCAGGGATGGAACCACAAAATTATTCCATCTTTCCTGAACACTGAGAATTCCATGAAGCCCCCACTGACTCACCGTGTGAGCTTGGGCAAGTCATTTAACCTCTCCAGATGTGGCTCCTCATCTGCAAAATGGGTGTAAGATCAACCCCACTGAATTGCCACGATGACTGAATGGGCAAATGTGTGTGAAACACTCAGCATAGGATCTGACACTTAGTAAGCAATGAAGGTGAGCTTTACATTATTATTATTGTGGTGGTGGTGGTGGCCGAACTCAGACAGGGTTTCTAGGCACTCTTTGATGCACTCCCGGCTATGGAGTAGTTGCAACAGCCCTGAAAAAACAAACATAATCTAATAGAAAAATGGGAAGCCTTAAGTAGCGTGCTTCGGGGAATAAGGAAAAGAAAAGCAGTATATATCTACCTGTAAATATAACACAATTCAATATTTGTAAATATATGCTTAATATAGATATAAATACAAATAATATTTTGGCAGGATCTCCTTGGGGTCCCAGAATTCAAGATTCCTAGAACTGCTACTCTGGCTTCTTATCCATAAGCTTTATATCAGTGTGATCCTCTGCATATGGAACCAGGAGTAATTTGTGGATTCTTTAAAGTGTATCATAGGGCAGCCCAGGGGGCTCAGCGGTTTAGCCCCTGTCTTAGGCCCAGGCTGTGATCCTGGAGACCCGGGATCGACTCCCACGTCAGGCTCCCTGCATGGGGCCTGCTTCTTCCTCTGTCTGTGTCTCTGCTTCTCTCTCTGTAAATAAATAAATAAATGAATAATAAAAATCATAAAAAAATAAAGTGTATCATAGGTACGGTTCTCCAAGGCCAGGAATTAACTTAAATGAAACACATCCTGTGTTTGATTTTAAGGACACTGTGCACCAGTCTGGGAATCAGATTCTGCACCAACGGGGATGATAAGCCAGGGTCCCTAAGAAGTCAGGAGGGCTTTCCTGCTTCAGCACCACCAGACAAAGCAGGCTGGCTGCCACCACACACACACACACACACACACACACACACACACACACACATGCACTCGGCTCTCAGCTGCACTGGAAAAATGTACTCGAAAAATATTTCACTTATTTGCCAACATAAAAATCAAATGTTGTATGATTAACAAAGCTTGGGACACCTGGGTGGCTGAGTCAGTTAAGCATCCAGCTCTTGGTTTCGGCTCAGGTTACCATCTCAGAATTGTGAGATCGAGCCCTGCCCCAGGCCCTGAGCTCAGTACAAAGTCTGCTTGAAGGTCTTTCCCCCTCTCTTACCACCCCCCCCATACTCTCTCTCAATCTCTCATAAACAATAGACAAATAATAAATAAATAAAATATTTTTTAAAAATTAGCAAAGCTTGTAGTTTTCATGGTGGGTATTTCATGTTATCCACAAAATTTAGGAAAATGAATTTGTGTGGACTAATGCATTCAGAAAAAAATTGGTTACACAAACACACACACACACAAATGCCCCTCATGTTATATCAAAAGTATTAGGCATATTTATTTACTTTGACCTAATTACAAGCCTAGCACTGCAACCTCGGGAAATATGCTTAAATAGAGAACAGTGTTTATTTTAGGGATGTTTATCATACTCTTATTTATAAAAATGAATACTGAAAAAAGCCAAAATGTTCAACAATGGGGAATTGCCAAGTAATTTATATTATCCCCATCTATTGGAATATTATGTAGCCACTGAAGTTGCTTTATAAAGAGTTAAAACAATAACATGAAACTAATGTAGGCTAAAAAAATCATGATTATGAAAAAATAATTAGGCAAAGTAAAAAACTGAAAGAAATCTGGTTCAAATGTTATCATGGCTAGTCTTGGGATAGAAAGCTATAGGTAACATTTTTCTCCTCTTCCTTTTTTGGTTTTTCTAAATTTTATAAAATAAAGACCTTTTTTATTTTTTTTATAAAGACTTTTTAAATGAAACAATAGCTTTTATTTTTAAAAATGGAAGTCTATGAACTAAAGGAGAAAAGGAAGCAAAAGAAGAGGACATATACTTTCTCCTTGCTCCTCCTCTTGACCCTTGAAAAGTCCTGACTCAAGAGACTTATCCCAAGAAAAGCATTACACATTGTGGGTACCTCACCAAGTTTCAGCGTCCCTCCAACATCTGGCTTACTAAACAACTTTTTAAATAGATTTTATTTATTTATTCATGAGAGACACACACACACAGAGGCAGAGACACAGGCAGAGGGAGAAGCAGGCTCCAAGCGAGGAGCCCGATGTGCGACTCGATCCCAGGACCCCCGGGTCGCAACCTGAGCCAAAGGTAGATGCTCAACCATGAAGCTACCCAGGTGTCCCTGGCTTACTAAACTCTTAAGAACTGGCCAGCTGGGATAGGACTGTATTGTTTTCTGGCTCCGGTACAGGGAACAGGATCTGAATACTTAATAAATATTGAACGAAGCAGAGTGAGACCAACCCACACAGGCCTGATTCCAACTGTTTTTTCCAAAGGGACTTTCAGTTTCAGTACTCACTGCCCATCCCTGGTGCAAGACAAGATCAAAATTTCTTGCTGCCTCCCAGCTGACTTACCAAGGAACCCAAATGTTAAGTCTCTCAAACAGCCTGAGAGCCCCTGGACTGCCAACCTGTGCAGTCCATTGAAGCATACTGCCAAAAATACTAACTATGATCTGGATAGACTGAAGACAAATTCTTGGTCATTCAAAGGAGGGAGCAAATCAGTATCTTCGGGGTAAACTCAACTGCTTTGCCACAAGACAACCATAAGTTCCTTCCCTGCAAATCTCCTATTTATCTCACATTCACCTCTACTCCTAAGTCAAAAGCATCCCCTGGACAGCTCACATTTCTGCAAATTGGTGTCTATTTGTAGCAATTTGGTTTATTATCGTTGGTTCAGGGACAATTTAGAGCAGATTTTGGCAGGCTTTTGTGATACCAATCTGCACTGTTGTTCTCCTTATGGAAGACACCTGCTTTGCCAGGAAGATGCATTAGTTGTGGGTGATTGAATAAGAACACAATTAAGCTGTCAGAGTTTCCAGTGATCCCTGCTGGGCCTGGGCACAGTAAATCTCAGGGATGCCCATCCCTTCTGCTGGCCACAGAACCTGTACAAAGGGTCCTACAGCTCTCCTTGCCACATTTAGTGTCAGAAAATTCAGTAAAGACACAGGGCACTTAGCAAAAAGATCAGGACTTGAGAGTTCCATTGATAATCTCTAGGATAGTTATTTCCTCGCCCATCCTCCTAGAATCATGTATTTCTAACCTAAGCAAACTCTGGAGTCAGCCTATAGCCAAAAGTTCCCAGAAATCCCAACATTGCCAGATGGGTTGAAATGTCTTTCGTGAGGTTCCTGCCCGGCTCCAACGTGGATCTTTATCGAGGAGACGCTTCTGTGTTTTGATGGCCAAGGTAATAAAGAGAAATTCATCACATATCTCCTCAGTAGAGGATGACTGTCTCTAGAGATTGAGGGGGTCACATGTGAGAGCTTCCTGAACTAATATGTTTTTCTATCAACTGTGCCAGCCTTACCCACTAAGAGTCATTCCAGTAATAATTGGAGAGAGCTTCCAAGAAGAAAAGGGAGGGACCAATTCTTGTCCTTGGTTTCTCCCTCCCTCTCCAGTTCCCAAACTGCAACTGTTCCACCCCAGCCTATAAGTTCCCCATCATACGTGATGTGGCTTCATGGAAAGAGCACTAGCTTTGAATCCATACCCACATGGCCATGAACTTGGCTCTGACCTTCACAAACTGCAAGACCTTGGGCAAGTCACTTGATCTCTGTATTAGGTTCTATCTGACACCTTAGCATGTGGGCTTTATACGGCTGTAGCCCCAAACACCTGGTCACATCTTAAGAGATAGTAAGTTCTTTTAAATTCTATTAAGAAGCATTAAGATCGTTCCTTCCTTCATCCTATACTGAGTCAATGAAGTCATTCAGGTCTCAGCTCAAGTATCATTTCCTCAAGGTGTCTTCCCTGACCACCCCCTCTACAGCACCCAACTCTCAGTCAGCCATGAGCATATTACCTTTTCAATGTTATTTTTCCATTCGTCTATTTGGTCAGTTGCTCGTTTTCTGTCTTGTGATTCCTACAAGCTTTGTAAGAGCAGGGAGCTTATCTGCTCTCACTGACCCCTGCGTGCAGTGTATACAGCATTTCCTGAGACATGCAGAGAACTCATAAACATCCACTGAACCGATGAAGTCAAAGCAGGGGCTCTAGCTGAGAACATCTCACAGTGGAGAGCGAGAGGCACCAACACTCTACTTCGGTGTGGGCTCCAGGCTTCAGTGATGCTTCACCTCAGCCTGTGATGATTGATTGCATACGGCCATCTGACCAGGTGAAGAATGTCCAGAGAACTGGTAAAAAATGTTATTTCTGGGTGTGTTGCTGAGGCTGCTTACGGAGGAGATTAGCACTTAAATCGGTAGATGGAGAAGAAACCACCCCCACCAAAGCAGGCAGGCACAATCCAATCTCAGGGCTTGAATAGAACAGTAGGTGGAGGGGGGGAAAATTTGCTCTTTTTGCTTGAGCTGGGACGTACCTCTCCTCCTGCCCTCAGACACTGGTATTCCTGGTTGCCAAGCCCTCACGCTTGACCGAATGACATCAGCAGCTTCCCTGGTTCTCTAGTCTGCAGATGGAAGATCCAGAGACTTCTTGGCCTCCATAATTGCATGAGCCAATTGTATTGTGTATTGTGTATACACACACACACACACACACACATATATATACACACACATATATATGTGTATACATATATACAGTTTATACAAATATATACTTTTTACATATATATGTTATAATAATATATGTGTGTGTGTATATAATATTTTAGGAGTCTCCTATTGATTCTTTCTCTGGAGAACCTCAACCAACACAGGTCCCTAGACAGGAGGTCTCGGCAGGTGGCTCAGAGCTCGGGGTAAGAGCTGCTTTGCACAGAATTCACTTCGGTATGCCTCTACAATCTCTCAAAGTCTCTGATTAAGCAGTTGAGCAAGGGGAGAGGCTCCCACCCGATCAGATCATGCTGAGACCGTCTCACCCTGGAGCCCTTAGAGGATATCCCCTGCACTTCACAGGGTAAGTCCAGAAGTGAACAGAAGAGCAGGAGGAAATCTTTCTTGGAAGGGAAGGTTGGAAGCAGAAAGAGCCAATTACATGTTTTCCCAGCCACGGAAACTGAAAGCACAAGTCTTGGGCATGTGCCACAAAACACCTTCTGTCTAGTTGGGGAGCCAGATCTGGGCTCAGCTATCAACTTCTGCTTAACATATATTTATTGAAAAAGAAAGAAAAAGATTTCTATCTCTAGGAAAAATAAAGGTTTTTGTTCTTTAGAAGAAACTAAAACAAAGTGACATTTTAAAACACGTAGGTAATCTAGATAAATACAAATATAAAAATGAAGTGCCATTTTCCCTCATCAAATTATAATAATTAAAGTAATTCTCCATACTGACTCAGGTGAGATAAAATGGCATGCTCCAACATAACTCTTAAGATAATAAATTACTGCAGAAATTGTGGAAAGACATTAGGAATCTTAGAAATATTTACATCAGGTCTGCCCTTAATGTCTGTGCAAGCCGTGTTTTGCAGAACCCCAAGGGGTACTGTTGACCTTGCAAGAATTGCAATGCACCTAGTGAGACAATTTTCCAGAAGATAGCAGTCAAGTGACCAAAGGAAGGGCTACCTCTTTTTCATGTGCACATGGTTGCTCCATCACCCACTGGCAAGGACAGTTTATATACATAGACACAGTGGCTCCATCTCTGCGGAATCTATACAAAGTAAAAAAAAATGCCCAATATGGAAAATGTTTTATTTACAAAGATGTTCATCACAGCATTATTCAAAAATTGTAAACAACCTAAATGCCCAATAGTAGAGAGATGATTAAATCAACTGCAGTGTACACAATTGAAATTTATGAACTGCTCATAATAACATGGGAAAAAGCTTCTGCTATCTTATCATTATAATTTTATACGAATGGATACAAAATTGTGTATACAGCATGATTACTACTATGTAAGGCAAACAAAAAAATTTAACAGCTATTCATAATAAAAATGCAGGACGGTAATAAGCCAACATATTAACAGTAGTTGTTTTGGAATGGTAGGTTTACTGGTGCTTATTTTTGCCTCCCTAATTTACTATATTTGACAAATATTTTAATGAGCATGTATTCATTTTATATTGAAATCTCCACCAATAACTATTTAGAAGCAGAGAAGAGTTAGAAATTAGAAGCAGAATCAAAACCTTTCGAAATTCTGTTTCCGAGACTTGAAGACATTAAAACACCTGATGTGGTATTTTAGTATTTGTGGTAGATCTTTCAGTACCTGGGCCAAGGAAATTATTTTACACCACCTGCTCCAGGAACTCCCCATAGGAGCAGGAGCCAGGGACACAGGAAGCTCTAAAGAAGGAGAGAGACTGCAGATGACATGAAACTATATATAGAAAACCCTAAAAACTCCACCAAAAAAAACTATCCAAATCGATAAATGAATTCAGTAAAGTTACAGGATACAAAATTAATACACAGAAATATACTGCATTTCTATTCACTAACAATGAAGTAGCAGGAAGAAAAATTAAGAAAAGAATCCTATTTGTAATTGCACCAAACATAATAAAACACCTAGGAATAATTTAACCAAGAAGGTGAAAGGCCTATATTCTGAAAACTATAAGGCATCAATAAAAGAAATTAAAGATGACACAAACAATGGAAAACCATACCCCTCGCATGGATTGGAAGAATTAGTATCACTAAAATACCCAAACTGTCCAATGCAATCTACGGATTTAATGCAATCCCTATTAAGACATCAATAGCATTTTTCACAGAACAAAAACAAGTAATTCTAAAATTAGTGTGGAGTTACTAAAGACCCTGAATAGACAAAGCAATCTTAAGAAAAAAGAACAAAGCTGGTGGTATCAAAATCCCAGACTTCAAGATGTACCACAAAGCTGTAGTAATCAAAACAGTATGATACTGGTACAAAAATAGACACATAGATCAATAGAACATGATAGACAGTCCAGAAATAAACCCACGTTTTTATGGTCAATTAATCTCTGACAAAGAAGACAAGAATATAACAATGGAGAAAAGACAGTCTTTTCAATAGATGCTGTTGGGAAAATTGGACAGCTATATGCAGAAGAATGAAACTAGACCAATTTCTTACACCACGTACAAAAATAAACTCAAAATGGATTAAGGACCTAAATGTGAGACTTGAAACCATAAAACTTCTGAAAGAACACATAAGCTGTGATTGCTTGGTCATCATCCTTAGCAACATATTTATGGCTATGTCTCCTCAGGCAAGGGAAACAAAAGCAAAAATGAACTATTGGGATTACACCAAAATAAAAGGCTTTTAAGCAGTGAAGGAAACCAACAATAAGAAAAACAGCAACCTAGTGAATGGGAGAAGATATCTGCAAATGATACATCCAGGAAGGAGTCAATACCAAAAATATATCAAGAACCTATAGGACTCAACATCAAAAAAATAAATAATCAGATTAAAAATGGACAGAGTATATTATGCTGAGTGAAATAAGTCAATCAGAGAAGGACAAACATTATATGGTCTCATTCATTTGGAGAATATAAAAAATAGTGAAAGGGAATAAAGGGGAAAGGAGAAAAATAAGTGGGAAATATCAGAAAGGGAGACAGAACATGAAAGACTCCTAAATCTGGGAAACAAACTAGGGGTGGTGGAATGGGAGGTGGGTGAGGGTGGGGGTGACTGGGTGGTGGGCACAGAGGTGGGCACTTGACGGGATGAGCACTGGGTGTTATTCTGTATGTTGGCAAATTGAACACCAATAAAAAATAAATTTATTAAAAAAATAACCTCAAGCTCAACAAAATAATAATAAAAATAAAAATGGACAGAGGAGCTGAATAGAGATTTTTCCAAAGAAGACATACGCATGGCCCACAGGCATATTAAGAAGTGTTCAACCTCACTAGTCACCAGGAAGATGCAAAGCAAACCCATGTAATGGGTTGGTACCACCACTATGGAATACAGTATGGAGGTGTCTCAAACAATTAAATATAGAAATATGATATTTCTAATACCCATATGATCCAATAATCCTACTTCTAGGTATCTATCAAAATTTGAAAATATATATGCACCCTCATGCTCATTGCAGCGTGCTACCCACAATAGTCAAACTATGAAAGCAGCCTAAGTATCCATCAATGAGTGAATGAAGATGATGCGGTCCACACACACAATGGAAAATAGTACCACATTGTACAAGAGAATGAAATCTTGCCATTTGCGACAACACAAATGGGCTTTGAGGGCAGGATGCTAAGTGGAGAAAGTCAGGCAGAGAAAGACAAGCGCTATATGATTTCACTTATATATGGAATCTGAAAGATAAAACATACAACAACAAGTTCATAGATACAGAGAACAGACTGGTGTTGCCGAGGAGGCCAGGAGAGATGAACAAAGATGGTCAACAGGTACAAACTTCCAGCTATAAAATAAGTCCTGGGAATGTAAATGTTCTGCAGGGTGACCATGGTGAACACCATACTGCATATGTGGAAGGCGCTAAGAGAGTAGGACTTAAAAGTCTTCATTTTGAGAAAAAAAAAAAGAAAAAAATATTGTGACTATATAATGACAGATGTTAACTGGACTTATAGAGAAAGATTCCAGGTCATTATGTTGCACATCTGAAACTGACATAATGCTAATAACCATACCTCAGCCTCGTCCCTCGGCCACCGTAACCCTGGCCCAGACACAGCACTGCAGGAAATGCCGTGAAGAGAGATGAACCAACACTCCAGAACGAGTGTTCCGTGTTAACTCAGCCTGCGAGACAAATTATTCCCCATGTCTAAGCCCTGCTCTGTGCAGCTTCGGCTACAGCTTTCCTTATTAACCCTGTCCCCTTGGGTTCAACGAAGCATCAACTGCACCCAAGCCAAATGGCTGTACACCCCAGTGTGTGCTCAGTGTTGCAGAAGATGTGAACACCACGCATGTGCCTGAATCCCTGTCACAGCCAAGCTCTGAGTCCCAAACACAGAGTGGTGGCCTTAAGAATAGTGTAAACCACTTCCCAGAGGGAACCCACTAGAGGTTCCTGCCCAGGTTAAGCCATTGCTTGCCAGTATAGGGGGCATCAGGTGGGGCCTTGAGCTCACTTCTAGACCAAGGTGGGATGTGCCCTGAGGGCCTCTCACACCTGCCTCACACCCCTTGCACTGCTTGGTATAAAATGACAGGCTGGTAATTGCTTCATTCGGGAAGGAATGGGAATTTGATGTGTGCAGTTGTAATTTAGGGTGCTATTCCAAGACTTGTGGTCAATGCACCAGTCATGGCTGAACACAAAGAAAGGTGGGCGAAGAGGGTGCTTTCCTCTGCGCTGGACGGTCACTGTGCGTGGACAGCACTAACCTCCTTCAGCCATGTTGAGTGCTTGAGAGCCATGCACCAAGGGACTGCCTGTCATGACAATTCCTCTAACTGTGCTTTCTCGTTCTTTCTTCTGCAGGCCACCAACCAAGATGATGTTGACTGTTTTACTTTAGCTCGTATAACGAGATGCAACTGTATGAATATGCTTTTACAAATTCTACAAGCTGCCTACCATTCAAGCTCTGGATCTGCCTGCCCTGAGGGCCATTTCCTCCTCCATCAGTTGGGAATAATAACAAAATTTGAGGCACGCCTTCTTGTGCTAGAGAGAGGGGAAGGTATGCAGCCGTACAGGTACACTATTTTATTTCTCTGTGCAGAGATTGCATTTTTTTTTGTTACCAGTTGAGGGACTGAGGCAACCCCGTACTGAGCAAGTCTATCAACCCCAGTTTTCCAACAGCATTTGCTCATTTTGTGACTCTGTGCCACCTTTTGATAATTCTCACAATACTTCAAGCTTTTGAGTTTGATGACTTTGAAAGATTGAAGACTTCCACAGAGAAAGTACCTGCAGATGTGGTGGAAACAACAATTGGATTAGAATGAGAAGTGGAGCCTGAAGATGACCTGAATTACTGCAATCTCATGATTAACTTGAACACATGAGGAGGTGCTGCTCATGGACGAGCAAAGCAAGTAGTCTCTTGAGATGGAATCCACTCCTGGTGAAGATGCTGTGAAGATTGTTGAAATGACAACAAGGATTTAGAATATTCCGTACACATAGTTGACAAAGCAGCAGAGCAAGGCTTGGGAGGATTTGCTCCAATTTTGAATGCAAAATTAACGAGACAGGAAACAACCAATGTTGGCGAGGATGTGGAGAAAGGGGAGGCCTCTTGCTTGTTAGTGAGAATGTGAACTGGTGCAGCCACTCTGGAAAACAGTGTGGAGGTTCCTCAAGAAGGTAAAAATAGAGCTACCCTATGACCCAGCAATTGCACTAGTGGGTATGTACCCCAAAAATACAAAAATACAGATCCAAAGGGATCCATGGACCTCGATGTTCATAGCAGCATTATCTACGGTAGCCAAATTATGGAAACAGCCCAAGTGCCCATCCACTGATGAATGGATTAAGAAGGTGTGGTGTGTACATACAACAGAATATAACTCAGCCATAACAAATAATGAATCCTGGCCATTTGCAATGACATGGATGGGTCTAGAGAGTGTAATGCTAAGCGAAATAAGTCAAAGAAAAATATCGTATGATTTGACTCCTATGTAGAATTTCAGAAACAAAACAAGTGAACAAAGGGAAAAAAAAATAGAAAGAGGCAAACCAAGAAATGGACTCTTAACTCCAGAGAACACACTGATGGATCCCAGAGGGGAGGGGGTGGGAGGTGGGGATGATGGAACACACTCATGATGAGCGCCGGGTGTCCTATAGAAGTGTTAAAACACCCTATATTGTGCTTCTGCAACTAATATTATGAATATTACACTGGATGTTAAATAACTGGAATTAAAATTTAAAACAAGCAAATAAAACAAAGAGCATCCAGGGCATCTAATGTGAGGAGCAGGGTCTGAAAGTCAGCAAGCCAGCCCTCTGGTGAGTCTTACCCCAAAGATACAGATGTAGTGCAGCGCCGGGACACCTGCACCCCAATATTCATAGCAGCCATGTCCACAGTACCCAAACTGTGGGAGGAGCCACGATGTCCTTCGACAGATGACGGATAAAGAAGATGTGGTCTATATACACAACGCAATTTTGAGAGAAGTTCTACTGTGGGTCAAATGCTATCAAAAACCGCACCGCATGCTACAGAGAAATCATTTGTAAAAGCAAGAGTCAATCAATGCGGCAAACCTCATTATTGTCTTGTTTTGAAAAATTGCCACATCTGCCCCAGCCCTCAGCAGCCACCACCCTGATCGGTCAGCAGCCACCAACGTGGAGGCAAGAGCCTCCACCAGCAAAAAGATTATGACTCGCTGAAGGCTCAAATGATGGTTAGCATTCTTTAGCAATGAAGTATTTTTTAATTAAGGTGCATACATTGCTTTTTTAGACAGAACGCTCTAGCACACTAAGGAGGCTACAGTACAGTGCAAACATAACTTTCATATGCATAGGGAAGCCAATAATTCATTCGACTCCCTTTCTTGCAGTCTTGATGGTGGTGGTCTGGAACTGAACTTGCAGTACCTCTGAGGTGCGCCTGTAGAAAGTTACAGACCTGAAATAGTTGTTAATTGCCTTTTCTATGCCCGACACCATGCCAGGTGCTTTATATTAATCACTTCATACAACCCTCAGAAAGATGCCTGTGGAATAGGATTATTTCCATTTGCTGATGAGAAAATTGTAGCTGAAATATCTAACATTACTTATTCAAAATTACAGAGCTAATAAAAGGAATATTCAACCCTCCAGCCCAGAGCTCTCTGCCAAATGACTACACCAACAGCCCTTTTACCATACAGATGCACACATGCACGCATGCACACACACACATCCTGGCACACAGGGACACAAGCAGGTGTCCACTTAGAGGTACACACAGAGGGCAAAAATACAAACAGAAGTCTGTCTATCTGCTTTTGCATATACAAATCCATCTGCATACACATTCTCTCTGGGCTGAATTATGGGAACATAGAAGGCTGAAGCTCTCCGTCTCTTGAAGTATTCATATGGGGAAGGGGTTCCACACAGTCCCCCAATAGCAGAAATCAAGCTGAAAGTGGGCAAAGCAGGCCTTTTATCTGCACTGCCTTGGACTCTTGGCTCCCTGAGCTAACAGTTGGCACGTGACTCCCAAGGAGGCTTTGAACATCTGCCTGCTTGAAGGCAGCAGCTAGATTGTGGCCAAAGCCTTGTTCAGGGTTCTGTGTTTTTCATTCTCCAGTGTCCTAGAACGTAATGCCTGTCCGCAGTGGGAGTATGCTTGACCTTCTGAGTAAGAACGCTGATTAAGGTCGGACGTGGGGGTGGAACACAAGAGCAGCACTTGGCCTTCAGACACCTTTAGCCTGGCACCGAGGGGACACTCAGTAGGGGTTTACCGAGCGGCTGACCAATTGACTCGCCAACAAGGAAAATCAGCAGCTCTAGCAGCAAGCTCACTTCTGTGGGTAGAGATGGTTTATATATCTCAAACCTGCTCCTCTTCAGAAGAAAACATTTGCAACTAATTTATCCTTAAACATATCATCTTCCCTAAGGATAGGCAAGAGGCCCTGGCTCAGCAGCCTGGTTGGCTCTCCAGCTTTCCAGATGGCATGGGCATCCTTGAGCTAGATCCACCCGGTAAATTCCACCAACCCACACAGGCACCATTCTCCAGAAGCTGACTACAAACATTGGTACCCACTCAAGGCAAGGTATTGGTCTGCTCACCTCATGATGCTCCTACCTTTCTCATCCTCAGACTGCTGACTCCTCTCTACTGTATTACATCCAGCTCTTTCCATCTGGCTGCCCTTCTAATATCCTTTAGGCTTTATGGATTTGGCTTCTGCTCACATTCTGACTCTTTCTCTTGTTTTGTTTGACATCACTTGGAGCATGTTGAGAAACCCCTAGCTCAGTCATGACCTCCTCAAAATCTCACTAAAAAAGGCTCCCTTCCTGTTCCCAACCTGAATTTCAGTCCTCTGAACACAGTACAGGCTAAGGGAGGAGACCACACACTCCAACACACACACGAGCACCAAGAGAGAGTCTTCCAAGGATCCCAATCGCAAAGGGAAAGCACTTTCCCATTACTTGGCAGCTGTACTGCACTGTGATGCCTCCAATTTAAATGTCAGTACAATTTGCCCTTATAAAAACACAGCTCCCTCCCCCCTCCTTCACCAGGGACTGCATCTGTAACCACGGTAACAAAACCCAGGTGCAGCAGCACTAGTGTTTCTATGAGGATGGAGAGCAGAGAGGGCAAAAGGGAAGAGGTTCTGACATGCATGCATCCTGGGGTCTGTCCAGAATCTACTTCTGTCCTCACTGCATCCTGCACAGGAGAGACTAAGAACACTCCCACCTATTTTACAAGTAAAACAATCTCTTGCCAGTAGTAATACTCTTCTACCAATTTTTCCACCTAATGTCAAAACCTCTATTCCATCGAGTTATTTTACCTAAAAGAAATCATTTCAGGAACGAAACAGTTAAGTCCATTGTTTGACTTGCTTAAAGCCAGAAGGTCTCTCTGGGCGACAGAACCCTATTGCTTTTCCAGTTGAGTAAGATACTTTGCTCTCTCACTCTCCTCTCTCATGCTCTCTTCTCTCTCTCTCTCTCTCTCTCTCTCTCTCTCTCTTCCTTGCACACACCCTGATGCATACACAGGCAGAGGGAAGGGGAAGAAGGAGAAGATGCTAAGAGTTCCTGTTCTTTGATCACTGGATATAGCACTTGCACTTTAAAAATAACTTAAGGGGATCCCTGGGTGGTGCAGTGGTTTGGCGCCTGCCTTTGGCCCGGGGCGCAATCCTGGAGACCCGGGATCGAGTCCCACGTCGGGCTCCCGGTGCATGGAGCCTGCTTCTCTCTCTGCCTGTGTCTCTGCCTCTCTCTCTCTCTCTCTCTGTGTGACTATCATAAATAAATAAAAATTAAAAATAACTTAATACTAGTTTCATCTATGCTTTTGCATGTATGTTAAACAATAAGCATCTATGTATAGGTGCACATCTTTGCATAACTACGTGTGTGTGTGTGTGTGTGCAATGAAGTTTAATGACTTGCCTAACTTGCAATAAATGGCAGATGTAAGCATGCTCAAGGTTTATGGTTCCAAAGCTTTCATCACACTGTGCTGTCTCCCAAGTAGAATTGTAAGAACTACACAAAGGCAATCAATCAATCAACCAATCAGTCAATCAACCTAAATTAAATTTGGCTGGCATACAAAATACCCACAACCTAGGAGCCACCCCACTTAGCTTAGCTTAGTCATGGTAAGTGCTTTGACCCACTTACCCCACTTTCCACAATGGATGGAAATTGACAAAGACAATAAGACTGAACAACACTTAATACTAACCATAGAGGTGGCTATATTTATGTGTATAAATACCAACCAGACCATAAAAGACATCTATAGAGCCTTCCATCCAGTGACATCATTATACATATTCTTCTCAACTCCACATGTAACAATCTCAAGGGTAGACTATATTTTAGGTGATAAAACAAGTCTTAATAAATTTAAAAGTACTGAAATCACACAAACCATGTTCTTCAAATGCAATGGAATGTGATTAGAAACCAACATAGAAACTTGGGAAATGCACAAATAATAGAAATTTCATAAAACACCACTAAATAATCAATGATCAGAGAAGAAATCAACACAGAAATATTTTTTTTTTGTTTTTGTTTTTTGAAAAATTTATTTTTTTATTTTTTATAATAAATTTATTTTTTATTGGTGTTCAATTTGCCAACATACAGAATAACACCCAGTGCTCATCCCGTCAAGTGTCCCCCTCAGTGCCCGTCACCCATTCACCCTCACCCCTCACCCTCCTCCCCTTCCACCACCCCTAGTCCTTTTCCCAGAGTTAGGAGTCTTCATGTTCTATCTCCCTTTCTGATATTTCCTACCCATTTCTTCTCCCTTCCCTTCTATTCCCTTTCACTATTATTTATATTCCCCAAATGAATGAGACCATATAATGTTTGTCCTTCTCTGATTGACTTATTTCACTCAGCATAATACCCTCCAGTTCCATCCACGTTGAAGCAAATGGTGGGTATTTGTCATTTCTAATGGCTGAGGAATATTCCATTGTATACATAAACTACATCTTCTTTATCCATTCATCTTTCGATGGACAACACAGAAATTGGAAGATAGTTTGGGATGAATGAAACTGAAATACAACATACCAAACCAAATGAAATGTAGTAAAAGTAGACTTCAGAGGAAAACTGAGAGCTGTAAATATATATATATTTAAAAATAAGAATGATATCAAATCCATAAACTGAAGTTCCACCTCAACAAAGTAGAAGAAAAGCAAAACCTGAAAACAAACCAAACAAGTAGAATGAAGCAAAATAAAGATCAGAAAAAATAAATGAGATAAAATAGGAAAAAAAAATTATAGGAAGTCAATGAAACCAAAAATTATTTCCTTGGAAACATCAACAAAATTGATTAACTTTTAACTAGAATAAACAAGAAAAAAAGAGAGAAGATTCAAATTATTAAAATCAGAAATTAAAGAGAGGATATTACTACTAACTCTATGGAAATCAAAAGGATTAAAAGGGAATAACCATGAAAAATTATGTGCCAATAAACATAACATAGATGAAGCTGATTCAAGAAGAAACAGCATATTTCAATATACATATAACTAGTAAATAAATTAGTAATAAAAAAAATCCCATGAAGAAAAAGCCCAGGACCAGATGGCTTGATTGATGAATTCTCCCAAACTTTTAAGAGATGATTCAAATAAATCTTTCACGAACTCTTTGAAAAAATATGAGGAGGAAAATTTCCCTTCTTATTCTAGGATACTAGTATTAGTATTACCCTGATGCTAAACCAGGCATATATATCACAAGTAAAAAAACTACAGGCAAATATCCCTTATATAAGTTCAAAAATCCTCAACACACTACCAAAATGAACCAGCAGAACACTGAAATGACTATATACCATGAGCAACTGGGATTTATCCAAGGAATGCAAGATTGATTAATATATGAAAATCAATCAAAATAGTAAATCATATTAATATCCTAATACAATAAGGACAAAAATACATAGACTATCTCTATAGACTCCAAAAAGGCATTTGACAAAACTTGATACTGTTTCATGATTTAAAACAACAACAGGGGGAGGCCCACGTGGCTCAGCGGCTTAATGCCACATTCGGCCCTGGGTGTGGTCCTGGGGACCCAGGATCGAGTCCTGCGTCGGGCTCCCTGCGAGGAGCCTGCTTCTCCCTCTGCCTGTATCTCTGCCTCTCTCTGTGTGTCTCTCATGAATAAATAAATAAAATCTTTAAAAAATAAAAAAATAAAAACAAAAAAACACTCAACAAACTATGAACATAATTCTTTAACCTGACAAAGAGCTTATATATATATATATATATATATATATATATATATACACACACACACACATCTCACATAGCTAACATTATACATAAAGGTGGAAACCTGAAAGCTTTGCTTGTAAAGGTCAGGTTCAAGACAAGTACATTTGCTTTCATCATTTCTATCCACCATTGCACTGGAGATTTTAGGCACGACAACTGATCAAGAAAAAGAAATAAAAGGCATCCAGTTTGGAAAAGAAGAAGTATGGGTGTGTGGGTGGCTCAGTCAGTAAGCATCAGGTCATGATCCTGGGGTCCCAGGATTGAGTCCCCCATCAGTCTCCCTGCTCAGCGGGGAGTCTGCTTCTCCCTTTCAGTCTGCTCCTCCCCCAGTCATGCTTACTCTCTCACTCACTCTCTCTCTCTTAAATAAAATCTTTAAAAAGAAAAAGTAAAATTATCTCTATTTTCAGATGGTATTATCTTGCATATGGAAAATCCTAAGGAACTGACAAAAAACTATTAGACCTAATAAATGAGTTCAGAAAGGTTGCAAGATAAAAAAAAATCAATATAAAACATCAATATAAAAATCCATTGCATTTCTATACACTAACAATGAACAATCCAAAAATGAAATTAAGAAAGCAATTCAATTTACAGTAGTATCAAAATGAATAAAATACTTAAGAATAAATTTATCAAAAAAGGCAAACTGTGAAACTTAAAATCTATAAAACATTTACAAAAAAAAGTAAAGACCTGTATCAGACCTGTATCTGTGTTCATGTACTGGAAGACCTAACATTCTTAAGATGCCAATACTCTCCAAAAGCATCGCAGATTCAATATAATTCCTATCAAAATGTTAGTGGCCTTTTATCTCCCCAGAAATTGACATACGGATCCAAAATTCATAGTGAAATGCAAGGGAACCAGAATAGCAAATCAGTCTTGAAAATGAAAGATAAAAACTAGAACTTGCATTTCCTAATTTCAAAACTTAGTACAAAGCTAAAGAAATAAAGATTGTGTAGTACTGGCATAAGGATAGAAAAATACATTGATGGAATAGAATTCAGAATCCATAAATAAACCAGTATATTTATAGTCAACCAATTTTTGCTGAATGAATTCAAGGCAATTCAATGGGGAAAGAATAGACTCTGCAAAAAAAAAAAAAAAAAATGGGACTGAGACAATTGGAAATCCACATGTAAAAGAGTGATGTTGAAGCCCTACCTCATGCCATAAACAAAATTTAACTTAAAATACATCGAAGACCTAAAAGGATTAAAACTATAAAACTCAAAAAAACCCTATAAAACTCTTAAAACATAGGGGTATCTTATCAATATGACCTTGGAATAGGCAGTATTTTCTTATATATACTTTCAAAAGCACAAGCAACAAAACAAAAATTAGATCAATTCAGCTTAAAAAAAAAGATAAATTCAGCTTCATCAAAATTAATAACTATTGTGCATCAAAAGACAGCATCAAGGAAGTGAAAAGACAGCCCACAGAATGGAAAAAATCATTTGCAAAATATATCTGAGAGAAATCTAGTATCCAAAATACAGAAGGAACACTTAAAACTCAACAATAAAGAGACTAACAATCCAATTAAAAAAATCGGTAAAAAATGTGAACAGACATTGTTCCAAAGAGAACATGTAAGTGGCCAATTAGCACATGTAAAGATACACAACATCATTAATCATTTAAGAATATGCAAATCCAAACCACAAGATGCCACTTTATACCCCTGAGGATGGATATAATCAAAAGGACAAGTGTTGGCAAGGGTGTGGATAAATTGAAACCCTCATTCATCGCTAGTAGTCATGTAAAATGGTACAGTCCCTTTAGAAAACAGTCTGATAGCTCCTCAAAAAAGTAAACATAAAGTTACCATATGACTCAGCAATTCTACTTTTAGATATCACTCAAGATAAATGAAAACATATATCCACAAATAAACCTACGTGAACGTTCATAACAACATTACTCACAATAACCACGACACAGGAACAACTCAAATGTCTATCAACTGACTTATGAAGAAATAAATGTTGTATATGCTTACAATGGCATGAGATCCAGACATCAAAAAAAAAAAAAAAACTGATACTTATTACAAGGATGAACCTTGAAAACATTATACTAAACTCAAGAAGCCAGTTCAAAAAAAAAAAAAAAGCCACATTTTGTATGGTAATATTTATGTGAAATGTTCCTAACAAGCCTAACAAGCAAATCCCTAGAGCCAGAAAGTAGATAAATGGTTCCCAGAGGTTAAGGGCAATAAGGAATGGAGGGTAACTACTAATAGATATGAAGATTCTTTTCGGGGGGGGGGGTGATAGAAATTTTCAAAAAGTAGATAGTGGCAATGGTTGCATACCCGGGAATCTACTAAAAAGTCATAAATTGCACATGTCAAAATATAAACTTCATGGTAAGTCACCTTTCTCTCAACTTAAAGAAAAAAATAGAATACATTAAATAACCTAAATCTAATCACAGGGAAATATTAGACAAATGCAAAATTAGAAATGCTTTATTTTTGTAAGGGAAAGAATGTATTCTTCAAAGATGTCAACGTCATGAAACACTGTGGATTAAAGAATGATGAGCCAGCATAACAACTAAATGCAATACCTGATACTAGACTGGATCCTGTACGCCAGGAAAAACACTTTCAAGGATAGTAGGTTGGGGCATCTGGGTGGCTCAGCAGCTGAGTCTCTGCCTTTGGTTCAGGTCATGACCCCGGGGTCCTGGGATCGAGTCCCGCATCAGGCTCCCCACATGGAGCCTGCTTCTCCCTCTGCCTGTGTCTCTGCCTCTCTCTGTGTGTCTCTCATGAATAAATAAAATCTTGAAGAAGGGAAGGAAGGAAGGAAGGAAGGAAGGAAGGCAGGCACATTAAATCAACTCCTTAATTGGAATGAGGGTGATGGATCAGATGAAATACTTACATAAATGTCAGTATCTGAAGCGGACAACTGTGTTGTAATCATTCGAGAGAATCTCCTTACTCTGGAAATACATACTGAATCGAGGAGAGAGCGAGAGAAGCATTTCTTTATCTAACCATCGATAGAATGAGACCATGCAGGCGATACAGCACAGAGGGCAAAAAGCTAAGAGGTGGAAGTAGCAGAGGGCATCCTGTACTCTCACACTTACTCTCATTCTAACAGCCTTTCTGTAGGTTTGAAATTCTTTCCAAATAAAAAGTGTTCAGAAAGGAGCGAGCACAGAGAGCACAGAGGCTGTGCTCTGTGGGAAGAGCAAGCCGCCATCGACTTCTCTGGTTAGAGACCTTCTGGGCTGCAGAAACACGCAGGCTCTGAGGTTCTTGCCTAGAAAGTGCTCCCTAAAGTGCAGGCGGAGAAGAGTTTGCCAACTGTCTCCTGGACGAGTCGGAACAGCCGCGGGCGGGAGAGAGGACCACGGTGGCTCAGCAGCAGCATCGCCACCCACAACAGAGGGAATGTGCAAGTGCACCCCCCACCCCGGGGCAAGTGGATGTCTTGGGAAATGCAAATAAATAAATAAATAAAAATAATCCCAAGTCACTGTGAAGGATTCTGAACGAGAGGGTAGGCCGGCGAGCTGGCAAGAGTCCCCAGGAGGCTCCTTCACAGATGGAGGGACTGACAGCACTGCAGCCCTGCAGTCCCAATCCCCAGTCCCTCCTCCCCGCCCCCTCCCCGTCGTCTCGGGGACCTCCGGCACCTGTGAGGCACAGCGCAAGGCCCGGCCAGGGTCCCTCAACTCCTCTGTATTGAGCAGCTCTGGTAATAAGGCCCAACTTCAAGCCTAGGTTCCTGAACTCCACTGCTCAGACTTAGTGAGTCCAAAATTCCAACTTCTGCTTTCCACGAACCCCCGAGATGATCCCTGTTTCTCCTGCAGCCTTTCCCACTTCAGTAAATGACAGACCCATCCTCCCAGTGACGAGTGGAGTCCCCTGGAGTCCCTCCTTGCTTGTCCATCTCAGATGCTACCAGACATAACCCTACTGTCCTTACCTTCTGTAGACCCAGAAGAGGACTACTGCTCACCCGCCTTCCTAGTCTGAACCATCACCATGTGTCACCTACAACACCACCATCGCCCGCCGACGGGTCTCCCCACTTGCAACCTTGACTGTCACTTGTCTACTCACAGCCGGAGAGGTCGCAGCAAGATTCAAGTAAGATCACATCCTTCACCCACACGCACCTCCCCAGGGGCCTCCCCACCTCCCAAAGCACAAGCTAACATCCCTGCCATGACTGAGGCCTACCATGACTGTCCCCGCCTCCAACCGCCTTCCTGTCCCTACACCTGCTTTTCTCCATTTCACTTCTCTCTGCAGCCACATAGGGCGGTTCTGGCTCCTGGGAAATTGGTCTCCTGCGCTCCAAGGTCCCTCCCCACATCTCCCTACAGCTTGCTCCCTTACTTCCCTTAGGTCTCTTCTCACACATCGCACTGCCAAAAAGCCCTTCGGTGTCTGCTCTATATACACTAGCAAACCCATCCCCAGAAATCCTATTCATCTTTCCTGCTTTACTTCTCTCCACAGCCCCGATTATACTCAGATGTGTTATATTTCTATTAATATATTTTGCCTTGCCTGCTTGAACATAAGGTCCCCGAAAGGAGGAGCATTATTGCCCTGATTCATACCCAAAGCCCAGAACCGTGCTTGGCACAACTTAAGAACACAGTGGATAAAGGCTGAATAAATGGATAACTCCGGCCTTGATGCTGGGACCTGGACGGACCCAGAGGCAGCGTGACCGTCCGGGAGGCAGAGCAATGCCACGAGGGGTCAAAGAGCAGGCACGCCGTTGGGTGTGCAGAGTCAGGCCTGAGCAGGGCAGAGAGGCTTCCCTGTATATGGGCAGGAGGCTTGGATTTACACTGATCTCAACTTTTTACTATCTGAAGACAAGATTATTTGAATATCTGAACAGCCCAGAAAGGCTGCAGGCCTTCCCTCGATAGGACCCCTCGGCGGGGAAGGCAGTCGGCCAAACAGCTTCAAGGGCATGGGGGGGGGGGGGGGCAAAAGCAGGGATCCCTGGGTGGCGCAGCGGTTTGGCGCCTGTCTTTGGCCCAGGGTGCGATCCTGGAGACCCAGGATCGAATCCCACGTCGGGCTCCCGGTGCATGGAGCCTGCTTCTCCCTCTGCCTGTGTCTCTGCCTCTCTCTCTCTCTCTGTGTGACTATCATAAATAAATAAAATTTAAAAAAAAAAAAAGGGCATGGGGGGGGCGGCAAAAGCAATTTCGTATGCTCCCTGCCTACTGCAGTCCACTTAATAAACCAGGCGCCCTTCCTCCCCGCCGGTGCAGGTGCCCTTCCTCCCCGCCGGTGCCGGAGACGGTGTAGAGGCAAGTGTCAGGACCAGATCAGAGCACAAACAGGTCCCCGCTGGCGTGGCAACGTCCCTTCCCTTAACAAGGCCCACAGCAGCTTGCACAGTGTGAAATAAAGCCACGTGTGTCCTCTGAGTCCATAGGGGCAGGTGCCTCTCCCATCCCGCATTCAAGGCAAAGCCAGGATTTGCCAACAAAGCCCCGGGTCTATCTTGAGCCTCCATGAGCTGCAGGCAGTTACTGGGGCTTTGATTAAAGCATGATAGCCTTGAAAGCGCCCTAGAGAGGAAGGGCTGATCATCTAAAAAAAGCACACTTCGCGTGTGTGAGAAGAAAGGACGGCATGAGGAGCGGGTATGCAGGTGGGACCCAGCAGCGCGGAGGAGGACACTCAAGCAGCAGCGCACAGCCGTGAAAGGAAAGGGATGTTAGGAGTTACAGGGAGCCAAGGAGGGCCTGACCCGAAGCGCACCTTTGGGGATCAGAATCCTTTCATCCAACCGAGATGACTGTATGCCCTGCACAGCTCCAGTGAGCTTGCCCTTTACATCTTCACCAAAGTCACTAAAAAGTGTGACTGCAGGATAGCCGCAGCCAGAGGGTGTGCAAAGCCCTGGGAAGCCTTCCTTCAAGCTGACCTCAATCAGTTAATGTCAACCATGAGGAGTGGAGAGTCAGTGCAGTCCCCTTCCCATCCTGGCTCCAACAGGTATTTTTCAATTTTGTCCATCGGGAAACCCCTAAGAAGCCCAACCAAAGGTCTTCATTAAACCAAACAAAGTATTTTTGCTGGGCACTGAACTTCAGAAAACCTCCTCGGTGACACAAACTCTCCACCAACACATACACAACGTGTATCCCATAGTCATGCTATCATTCAGAGGGAACAACCCACACTTACGTAATAAAGGATTCATGTCCTTCATGCTGCTTATCACAACATGACAACACAACAACACGCCAGCCAGTATTCCAAGAGCTTTATTATAAAATCATTTCATTCTTATAACATCTCTCAGTGCAGAATGGTTAAGTAACCTGCCCAAAGTCAAACAGTTAGTCAACAGCACAACAGGGTTTCAAACTCCAGCCATCTAGCTGCTAAGTCAATGGCTTCATTTTATTTTATTAAAGATTTTATTTATTTATTCATGAGAGATGCAGACAGAGAGGCAGAGACACAGGCAGAGGGAGAAGCAGGCTCTCTGCAGGGACCCCGATGCGGGACTCGGTCCCAGGACCCTGGAATCACGCCCTGGGCCGAAGGCAGATGCTCAACCGCTGAGCGACCCAGGTGCCCCAAGTCAATGGCCTTAAAGCCAATTAGGCCTGAGATAGAGATGCTAAATCCTGAGGATACAGCCTCGCCTCTTTCCTCCTGAGCTACCTTCACTTAAACATGACTCCAGTCCAACTAATGGCATCCAGGTTCCCATCAGCACAGGCATTGTTTGTCCCTCTTCACAAGCCTCATTTGCCATCTTTATACATTCTATGCCAAGGATGGCCCTTCTTTCTATGCTCCTTTGCAAGACATATCTGCCACTGTTCTCTTCCACCCAAGGTCAATGCCATGTCCTTGCTTTTCACTGTTTTCTAAAGGGTCTTGCATGCTTTTTACTGCATTTACAGATTTCTTTAAGCTATGAGCAAACTGACTAGACTGGGACAGAGTGAAAGTACAGTTAGTCCTGATCTTATAAGTAGACTCTTGGGATCTCTGGAGGGCCAAGGGTCATATAATAATTCCCTAACCTTTATAGGTTTACAGCCCCCACGAAACTGTTACCCCAGTAACTGAGATTCTAAGAAGATGTGCATAGATCAGCATTAACAGCATCACCAATGTGGTAAGACACTCATCTATAGTCCCTGGACAAACTGTTATGGCTTCATCTGTTATCCAGCCCTGGGCCGGGCTCCACACAGGCACGAGACTGCTACCTCAAAAGCCCTAGGCTGCTGACTCTCTAGGCTGTGGGAGTTGTCCTGATAACTCCCCCATAGAAGCCAAAAAGAAGGGCTTAGCCGTTCACTCTATCTACAGCAAAAGCTGAATGAAAATTAAGGAATTAAAGTGTTTCCCAAGAGAATAAACATAGCAAATAAAACCAATGGAAAGCACTTCCATCAACTCTAACATGGCAGGTGGAGAGGATATTTGGTAGCTTCTAACCAGCCTCCTACAACAGTTGTCTTCAATACCAGGTAAGTAAATAAATCATCCTACTTGTGGGCTCAAGTAGGAAACTGTAGAGACAATTCATGAGATCCAAGCCACCCTCTGGCTGCCCTGCTGTTCACAAAAATAAAAGGCACTGGGCGCCTGGGTGATTCAGTCAGCTAAGTGTCTGACTCTTGATTTCAGCTCAGGTCATGATCTCAGGGCCATGAGATTGAGCCCTGTGTTGGGCTTCACACTCAGTGGGGATTTGGCTTGAGATTCTCTCTCTCCCTCTCCCTCTGCCCCTCCCCTGCCATGTTCACACTCACTTGCTTAAAGAAAACAAATGTGCAGTAAAAATCATGGCAGAGTTCACCTGACTCATTATGTAAACGGTCGAGTACAGGCTTCAATGTGAGCGTCAAGGGGCCCCCAACATTCTGTGGCTGACTGACCTGCAGCAGATCCAGCCTGAAACAGGGCAGTGTTCCCACTGGGAGCAATGCCAAGGGCTGATGTGCCTGAAGCCATACTGTTAACACGAAGGAAGAAAAAGAGAAGGAAGGAACAGAGGGTGAGGATGACAAGGAGGAAGATGAGAGCAGAGGGAAGAAAGACACAAGACAGAAAGGAGAAGAGGAGGAAAGAGATCTTCACTCAGGTCAAAATATAATCATAAACCACTGTCAGAGCTGATAACTTCTCTTCCTTATTTCCTTATTCTTTTCTTCCTTATTTCCTTTTTACATCATCCCAATGACCATCTTCCTTCTCTCTCTTTTTTTTTTGAGAATGTATTTCAAATTTTTATTTATTTTTTAATTTATTTTTTATTGGTGTTCAATTTACCAACATATAGAATAACACCCAGTGCTCAACCCATCAAGTGCCCCCCTCAGTGCCCGTCACCCAGTCACCCTCACCCCCTGCCCATATCCCTTTCCACCACCCCTTGTTCGTTTCCCATAGTTTTCCTTCTCTTTTTTTAAGCAGTGAATTGTTGGTGACGCCATCTTTGCTTTCTTTTGGGTTTAGGGTCTCACGGTATGAATCACTTCCCATTGAAAAGTCGTTGCACAGATGCCTGGGTGGCCCTGTCGGTTATATGGCTCAGGTCATGATCTCAGGGTCCTGGCATCAAGCCCGGCATTGGGCCCCCTGCTCAGCAAAGGGTCTGCCTCTCCCTCTCCCTCTGTTCTTCCCCCTGCACTCTCTCTCACTCTCTCCTTCTAATAAATAAATAAAATCTTTAAAAAAAAAAGAAAGAAAAGTCTTTGCACTCCAGTTTCCAGTGAAGCTGAATATACACTCTGATTAATTGTATATTTATGAATACATTATGAATACATAATGAAGAGCTTGGAAGTTTGTGCTCTTCTCCTCACAAGAAAGAGGCTGAGCAAACAAGATCAGCAACTCTTCTTAGAGTCATCAGAAAATGCAGGGCATGGGTCAAATTATTTGCCCAGATCCGGAGAGATGAGCAAATACAAAGAAAGAAGACTTACCAGGAAGGAGCCATGGCCAGAACCTGGTAGGAACACTTAAAGGGTGATTCGACCAGTTTCTGGAGGCTTAGTGTGGACAAGTTGGAAGGAAAACCTCCCAGGGGCCCACCTTTTGGGGGATGGGGTGGGGACACCTTCATGAATTCGAAATCCAGGAACTCTACCAGGTTCTCAGCATAAAAAAAGTCAGAGAAATATCTCCTCCTGCTTCAAGCAGGAAAAGGGAAAGTGATCGTTTAGAAATGCACCCAGAGCTTTCCATTCTTACTAACAAAGGTCCGCCCTCAAGGGAAACTATTTTAGTAGATCCTCACCAACATGGGGTTTACCCAAGCCTGACCAGCAAGGAGGAAGGGAAATATCCAACTTTGGCCACCTCTAGTCCTCCTGCGTCACCCAGGGGAGAAAGAAGGAGCCAAAATGCATGTGTAAAGGTCACAGCACTGTGACACCGGACCATCAAAATACTGAGACTTTCTCATAAACAATTGGAAGGCTTCTTCCTGCCCCTCACACCCCCACCACACACACCAGCAGGGCTCATCTATAATAATAGGAGATTAGAGCTGAGAAGAACGCCAAGGCTCAGGTTCCGTTCCTGATGGAGTCTGTGGAGAAACTCAGAAACAATCAGGGAACACAAACAAGGAAACCAGAGGGAATATTAGCCTCCAACACCTGAAACTACAGCACGTAGTAAACAAACAGCTGCACCCCGAGCCAGAAAAACATAAACTTCATACTAAGAGCATATTTACCTCATTTCCTTTTACCCAATATAGCATGTTCAGCTTTCAAAAAAAAAGAAAATTTAACAAGGCATTCTAAAAAGCCAAAAAATACTTAAAGCTTAAAAAAAAAAAAAAACTATCTGAAGATGCAAACCAAGCACCAGAGCAAGACTTACATATGGTAGATATTTTGGAATTATCAGATTGGGAATTTAAAATGTCTGTGATTAATATGCTAGGGAGTCTAAAGGGAAAAGTGGGTAATGTTTAAGAACATAGGGGTCATGTAAGCTGAGGGATAGAAAAGGAAGAACTGAACGGTGGTGCTAGAAATCAAAAACACTGTCACAGAAATGAGTGATGCCTCTGAGGGGCTCATCCGTAGAGTGGACACAGCCAAGAAGAGCATCAACAAGCTTGAAGAGATGTCAACAGAAAACTCCCAGACTGAAAAAAAAAAAATGAGAAAAGAGAATATCCAATACTATGGGGCAGCTATAAAAGGTATAACATATGTGTAATGGGAATACCAGAAGCAAAGAGAGAAAAGAACAGAAGAAACGTGTGAAGATATCACAGCCAAGAATTTTCTAAAACTAGTGACAAACCACAGATCCAAGTGTTCAGAGAACGCTAAACATAATAAATACAATATTTATATCCATCTGTGGGGCGCCTGGGGGGCTCAGTCAGTTAAGCGTCTGCCTTCAGCTCAGGTCATGATCCCCGGGGCTTAGGATCCAGCCCTGCATCAGTGGGGAGTTGGCATCTCCCTCTGCCTCTCTTCTCTGCTCTCTCTCTCTCTCTCAAATAAATAAATAAAATCTTTAAAAAATAATTCCACACCTGCTATGTCATAATAAAAATGTAGAAATCAAAGTCCAAGAGAAAATACGGGAAGAACTGGGGGGACAGCAGCTGACAGAGCCACCAGGATAAGAATCACATGGGACTTCTCATCAGCTGTGCAAAAACAGAGGAGTTTACAGTATTGCAAGAAAAACACCAAGCTAGAGCTCTGCATCCCGATGTGAAATCATGTTTCAAAGGCGAAGGGGAATTACTTGCTCAGACAAAAATTGAGGGAATCTGTCACCAGTCAACCCGTTCAATTTGAAAAGAAATTCTTCAGAAGAAAGGAAAGTGACAGAGGTGGGAAACTCGGACCCACGCAGGGAAAGGAAGGGCATTTAGGAATAAAGGAAGAAGGTAAAAGAAAACTTTCTATTTTTCTTAGTCGATCTAACAGATAAAATTTGGCTCAAAAGCATAAGAGCCACAATAAAACAGTGGGTGATTATACCTTATGGAGAAGTGACATAAACGACAGCGACGTTAGAAGGGACAGGATGGAGGAATTTGGAAATCTCTTGCGAGGCAACCATGCGGCCTGTGAAGCAGGTGCACTTAGGAGCGGACGCCGTGAAGCCGTGAGTGTCTATTACAGACTCTAGGGCAACCGGGACCTTAAAACAACAACAACAACAACAACAACGATGTTGACTTTACAAGTCAACAGAGAGGGAGAAAACCCAAGAGAGACTCTTACTCTAGGAAACACACTGAGGGTCCCTGGAGGGACCCACTGGGCAACGGGCATGAAGGGGTGAGTGGTGGGACGAGCACTGGGTGTTAGCGGAGCTGATGAATCATGGCACACTGCGTCCCCACCTGTGTACGTCATAGGGGCTGATTGAATAAATAAGAAAACTAAAAACAACTTTACAGGCCCATTATTCACACAAGCACTTTTGGGACAACCCCCTTGCCTCCACGCCAAGGTTTACCAGAATCCCGGAACATGTGGATCAGGAATCACATAGGGCCGGGCACCGGGTCACATCAGTGAGGGGACCCTGATGGCACCTGATGGAGGTGGGCTGGGTGCCACGGGAGACCCTGCTCACTGACCCCATCCACCGGCCACAGTATCTCAGGTCAGAGCCAGTCCAACCCCAGCTCACTGATGGACAGTAAGTGTGGCACGTTGGCCAACCCCACGATTCCTGCACCCTTCCCCAGTGCTCCCCGAGTCAACAGATGGAGTCGGCAGCACCATGAGCAGTCGCAGGAGCCCATGCTCCACGGGGACAGAGCCCACCCGCAGTCTGGCTGCTGCCCCGCAGAGCGAGGGCTCCAAGCCCCAGCAGAGGCCGCCCCTGGCCTCCCTCCTCGGACCCTCCTAGTCCCAGGTGGAGCCTCACCATTCTCCTCCTTCTCCTCTGCATCATCACTTCTCTTGCCACTAAGTTGTTCACAAACACGATGTCATTGCTCCCATATCAAAAAAAATAAATGAATCAATCATGACTCCACTTCCCCTTCCAACCACTGCCCTATTTCTCTACTTGTCCTTTATAATAAAATAGCAAAAGCAATTGTATTACTTACCGTTTCTCATTTCTTCCCTCCCATTCTCTTTTGGGTCCCCTGCAATCAGGCTTTCCACCCCCACCAGTTTGTTAAAGTCACCAGGGACCTCCAGGCCCCTGAGAGCAATGGTCAAGTCCCAGTCTTCATCCTACTCGACTTTAGTTGTTTGTCTGCTCCCCTCCATTGGTGTTCTCATCCAGTCTGTGGATTTAGACTCTGCCCATATTTATAGCCCCAGCCCAGATCTCCTCGATTTCCAGACCCACTTTTTTTTTTAAGGTCTTATTTATCTATTCATGAGACATACACACACACACACACAGAGAGAGGCAGAGACACAGGCAGAGGGAGAAGCAGGCTCCACGCAGGGGGCCTGATGCAGGACTGGATCCCGGGACCCCAGGACCATGACCAGAGACAAAGGCAGATGCTCAACCCCTGAGCCCCGCAGGCATCCAACTTCCAGACCCCAAACTACAACTGCCACTGGGCTGCGAGGCGTGGATGCCTGAGAGGCAGCGCAAACTGAGCCAGGACAGAGCCCTCCCAGGGCGACTCCGGGCAACTCCATCCCGGGAGTAGCTCAAACCCTCGGCCTCATCCTCAACTCCTCTGTTGCTCTCATTCCCACACCCCATCTCTCAGCAAACCTGGCTAGCTCTCCTTACAAATATCCCCAGGATCTGACACCTCCTCCCACATGTATTTGTTAGCACCCTCGTCCAACGGGCGATCACTTGGAAAATCTCAATGGTCTCTCTTTTTTTAAATTTACATTTAATTAATTGCCACGTAATGGACTCTTAGTTTCGGAGGTAGAGGCCAGTGAGGCGTCCTCTTACAGAGCCGCCCGTGCTCCCTGCGGGCGGAGCCTCCTGCACGCCCACCAGCCAGGTACCCCCTGAGCGGGTCCCCCTGCTTGCAGACTTGCTGGCCTGTGATCCTGCCTCAGTGTTTCGGCCACAATGAGCTTCTCCAAGCAGGCTCCACAGACGCAGATTTTGCACCTGCCCTTTCCCCTGTCTGGGCCATGCCTAGCCACGGCCTACTGGCTCACATCCTGAGCACCCTCCTGCCGAGACACCCTCTTGGAAAAGCCCTCCCCGGCCACCCTGTATTAGACGGACCCACACCCAGGGTCCCTCCTGGCCCTCCCAGCTTTGCTTTTCTCCACAGCATTTATCAACACACCGCGCACCTCCCCTTTATTCTGCTTACAGCCTGTCTTTCTTCACCGTATCGCAAACTCTAGGAGGGCAGGGCTATCTCTCCATTTTCATTACTGCTTTGCCCCAACTTCTAAAATGATGCTTGGCAAACAGCTAAGAATAAGAAGAAATTTCTCATAAATGCTAAGTAATTGTTGAATTAATGCTTTGGTCCTTTTGCTTCTTGATTCTACGTCATTTTCTTGGAGATTTCTGGCATCTTTTAAAATTCAGACCACTCCTCTAGGATTTTGATGGAATCTTGTCTCACATATAGATCTTTATCCATTTTGAGTTTATCTTTGTGTATGGTGAAAGAGAGTGGTCCAGTTTCATTCTTCTGCATGTGGCTGTCCAATTTTCCCAGCACCATTTATTGAAGAGACTGTCTTTCTTCCAGTGGATAGTCTTTCCTCCTTTGTTGAATATTAGTGGGAAATATCAGAAAGGGAGACAGAACATGGGAGACTCCTAACTCTGGGAAACGAACTAGGGGCGGTGGAAGGGGAGGCAAGTGGGGGTGGGGGTGACTGGGAGATGGGCACTGAGGGGGAGACACTTGATGGGATGAGCACTGGGTGTTATTGTGTATGCTGGCAAATTGAACACCAATAAAAAATAAATTTATAAAAATAAATAAATAAAATGTAAAGATGAAGGAAAAAATAAAATAAAATAAAATTCAGACCACTCGAAACTGACAATTTCTTAGAACCCATTAGCAACCTCTAGTCTCCGCAGAAAATCAATGGCAGACATCAGTTACAATTGTAAATGAAAAGTGTTGCCCTCCAATGAGACGGTGCTGTTGCGGTGGCATTCCAGGAGGAAGCGGGAGCAGCCTGCTGGCCTCTGCAGTTCTAGAAGCATCTCCACGTTTCAGTGCCTCCAAGCATTCCCTCAAATTATTTAAATTGGTTCCCAGTCATCTTTGGTGCAACTCCAGAGTCTTTTCCCAATACAGCAAACACGCACATTATTTGCACAGAGGAAAAATCACAGAATCAAAATGGCCTGGTACTCCTTAGTAAATTCTATCAGAGTCTAGTAGCAAGTGTTTCCAGGACAGCTTGAGGCCTTGCATGCACAGTTTTAAATTCCATCCTGCCTTCACCCACAGCCCGCCAAAGAGTAAATAAAATTTCACAATAATTGCTCATAAAAAAAAAACTTTCTCACCCGAATTAAGAACAATTAAGGCAATCACCCAACTGAAGAATGTAATTATATAATTAAAATTTTATTAATGTGGCCTAATTTCCATTCCCAAAGTGTCCCGTATCAGTTGATCATATGGCATTGTTCTTTTTCCTTCTCCTTTTTGTGAGCAGAGGAAATGCCGGGTTAAAGCATAGCCATTCAGAGGGTGCAAAACCCAGCGCCATGTCCCAGGATGCACTCGGCAGCAACCTGTCCTGGAGTGGCCTCCCCTGCGGGGCCTTATTCTACTGGACATACCAGGGATGGCTCTGCCAGTAGAAGGATAACCAGCCTCAGGGGCCAGGTCCTAACAGATGCCCTCTCCTGAGCACGAAGGCACTTCTAAAACGCATTCTCTTGTGTAGACCCAGAATTTCCCTCAGAGGACTCCTCAGGGCTGAGGCTATGGGCCACCCAGCCAACTCTTCTCCCCGTGGCCAGGAGTTGCCTGCCATCAACTAGTCTGACTGGCCCCACCCCAAGGCTGAAAACCCTCATACAGTGGAACACCTTTAGCCTCCCTTCTAGAAACGTTATGAGGAGATAATTACCCAGAATTTAAGCAAGATATAAAAATTTTCAATTCAATTTTCAAAAATTTTCAATTTTCAAAAAATTTCAATTCTTAAAAAGTATGTATTAAAAAGTATTATTTAAACAGAATTCTAGTCATCCCAATTTAATGGGATGTGGTCGCCATATTTTCTTGGACAAAAGGAACTGAACATGTTTACGTTTATACATCAAGGAAGGGACAGTTTTCCCGAGCTGTCAGTGCCTGGTTTCTCCAGGCTGCCACACTACCCACCCACGCCCTGTATCTGCAGGAAGGGGTTCAGCGCCGTGTACTCCTAGAGCCCCAGCATCCTCTTAGAGAGACCAGCCTCTATGACCCTGAAACTCATACTCCATTACCAAGAAATTCCCCGAAGGTTTTGGCCTTTGCCTTTCTTGGTTCCCTTCCCCTTTCTTAATTTAACAGGACGTCTTGCCTGTTCACTGTGCATACAGACCGACGCACAGCCCTCTCAGGGGTGGCCACCTTCCCCCCCCCCACAGACCTTGTGCCACTGCGGCTGGAGGTGGGGTCAGTACCCTTCACTCTCTTCACAGAAACACCTCCTCTTCTCCCTCAAAAACTCCAGCTCTGGGGATCCCTGGGTGGCTCAGTGGTTTAATGCCTGCCTTTGGCCCAGGGTGTGATCCTGGGGTCCTGGGATCGAGTCCCACATCAGGCTCCCTGCATGGAGCCTGCTTCTCCCTCTGCCTGCCTCTCTCTCTCTCTCTCTCTCTCTCATGAAAAAATAAATAAAATCTTAAAAAAAAAAAAAAAAACTCCAGCTCTACTGAAGCCCAAATGATCAGACCCCCGTGCCCTCCATCACTGTAGCCATCTGCCGACTTGTGCTCGCTCCTCATTGAAGATCTCAGGTCCTGGATTAGTCTTCCCCTTCAACACTACTTACATAAGTATTCTTGGGATACACGTAGCTGGTCCAAGCAACAGTCTGTCCTCCCAGTTTCTAGACATCCTTCACTCCACCCATCTTTCCTTCCATGCTACTATTACCACTTCTGAACAATCCCAACTTCACAAATCTCTTCTCAGCTTGCTAATTTTTGGTATCACCATTCCTGCCATTTTCTAATATTACCGGGATCTGGAATTCCCGATCCTTCCCCCTTTTCATTGTCCATCATGGCCCTCATGGCCCTCATGGCCGCACTCTGCCCCTTGCCTGACTTCGAGCCCATATCGCGACACAGTTACCCAGATCTTTTGTAGACACCCTTGATCTCTTGGCGCCTCTCTTTACTCCATTATATTCATTAGGGGGAAAAATAAAGATCTTTCTATTACTCTCCATATTTCTCCTGCCTTCACACGCCCACCCAGGCAGCCAAACCAGGAGCTGGCAAACTACAATCCTCAGACCAAAGGTGGGCCACTCCCTTTTTATAGTTTTATTGGAATATAGCCACATTCAGTCAGGTATCGTCCATTTCTGCTGTCATGCCACAAGGGCACAGTTGAATAGTGCAACAGAAACCATATGGTTCACAGAACCAAAACTGCTCTCTTGCCCATCCCTTTACAGAAGAAATTTGCCAAATGCTGTGTCAAACTATTCTCTAAAACAATCCACAATAAGGCTTGCTGGCCTCACTTTTGGTTTATGTCTTCAAAACACAAGTCAATATCTAATCTTAACAGTCATGACTGCCACGTTCCCTAGTATATCTTACCTGCCCCCACTCTCACCATGATGACCTTACCTCAAAACAGAGACAGAATGTCTCTGCAATCAAATAAAAGCAATTTCACTTTGCATCACTAAATTCGTCTCCGTCTCCTACATCACCTCTCTCTTCTATCTTCTCCAATCATACGTTAATACCACTCATCTTAAAAAAGAGTAACACAATTTCACTTGACCATGCATCCCCTTCTAGCTTCTGCTCACGTCCCAGCCTGGCTTATAGAAAAGTTCACCCACTATATATCCACTATATCCACTTCCCGCCTGCCGTCTCTTCCCACTACTTGGCAAAATGGTTTTTTATCAAGGCATCTAAGATACTCCTACTGCTAAACCAATGGTTTATGCTCAGTTCTCTTTGTATGAGACATCTCAGCAATGCTTCACGAGGCTGATTTTGAAGCCTTTCTTGAAGGACCATCTTCTCCTGGTTCCTGGGGCTTGGCTCCTGGATTTCTTCCTCCCTCAATAACAGCCCCATCCCAGTGTCTTTGCAATCTCCTCGTCCACTGACAGAGTTTTGCTCTTGGCCTTCTTGTTCTCTGCATCTCTCCTCTCTGCCTAAGTGATCTCATCAAGTCTCATTGGTGTGAGGGCCTCCTCCAGGCTCTTAACTCCCAAACCTATCACCCCATCCTCGGTTTCTACCTTGAGCCAGGTAGCCAACCATCAAACACTTTTACTTTGATGTCCATGAACCACATTGAACTCAGACTGGCCAAACATTCATTTCCACACCCACCCCCTATGGCTGCTCCTCCCCAGTCCTTTCCTTTCAGAAAATGATAGGACCATCCACTCAGTTCCTCAGGTCAAAAAACAGTTTTCCTGGTTCAATGTCTACAATGTAGTAGGAATCATGTCACTATTGACCATCTCTGTGGCTACACCCTGGATGAAACCACCAGCAACTCCCATTTGGACTAAGGCAGCAGCCTCCTGCCTACACACTTGCTATCCTACAGCCCATTCCTCATATTCGGCCAGAGTGATCATCCTAAACTGTGAAACTGGTTGCTCCGTATCCTTACTGAAAATTGTCCAGTAGCTTCCCCTTGACATTAAAGTAAAACCAAACTCCATAACATAGCCAAAAGGCCCCTTGTTGTTACACCCTTGTCTCTGTCTCCAAAATCCTTCCCTTCCCCTTGCTCCTCTGCTCTGTTCACCAGCTAGTAGCCTTCATTCCAACATTCCAAGCTGCCCACTTTCTCTCATCAAGATCTTCTTGGAATGCTCCTCAGCTAGGTCTCCAAATAGCTGTGTTCTTCTCAAATGTTATCATTCAGGGACACCTTCCTGGGTGACTTGTGTTAAAATTGCCCCTTTCTCCAATTTCTAATATTTTTCTTCATAGAACTTATCAATTCCTCAGAACATCTGATTTATATGCATATAACTATATCCATCCATCCATCCATCCATCCATCCATCTATCTTTATCTATTTGCATTTTTATTTTCTCACCAAATTAGTCACTGGCTCCTGGAGGGCAGAGATCTAGTTATCCTTCTACTATCTGCCTAACATCTAAACCAGCACCGAAAACAGTAAGCTCTCGATAAATACTTACTGTCTGACTGACAAATGTAAAAATGTAATAAAATGTAAAGTCGGTTAATTTAACACCTAATCCTAAGGATGTTACAATTTATGAGATTATTTTATATTCAGATAACGCCTGAATTTTCTAATTTTGTTGGCTCTCTGATAGAAATATTACAGCCTTGAAAAACCACTGATTCATGCTCTCTCAGGTAGTTAAGCCACAGGAAGAAAATCACATATTTAAAGTGACATTGACCCTGCATACACACATATTTATCCCGACCAGGTGCAAGTCCTCACAGGTACAGAGACATTTAACAGCCCTGAAAGCCAATTTTTCCCCTCGAGACACAGTGACCATTTAGGAGAGGTATTGGTTCCTTTAACAAATAGACCATATAATCACGGATTCGCTCAACATTTATCATTTTCAGGGCAGTGTGCTTCTATAACCCAATATTCTTCACCATATGATTTTTCTCCTACACTTAAAGCACACACACACACACACACACACACGAAGTTATGTTTACAGAAATACACAGTCAACGATTTTAAAGGGTTTAAACCTTACCCCATCCTTACCTTAGAGGAGCTTTGGCTTGCTTAATCCATATGGAGGTAGATCGATGAGACAATAGGAATATAGCTGTTACCCGAGGCTCCTTTCTGCCCAAGACAAACCCCATCAGGCTCATAAGCATGGGGAACCCCTTATAAAGTTCTGTCTAAAACACAATTTTGCCGTGTAGGCTTCAGGGCCTGGGCCGCTCTATCCCATCACTGTGCAACGCCAAAACCCACCACACTGTTGAAGAGGCCCTAAGGACTCCGAGATTACATTGCCTCTTAGCCTACAGATGCATTAGCTGGTCTGTGGTGCCACTTATTTTCTGGAAGGGATGGATGCACATGCCCAGGCACACACACACAAAGCTCTACACAGATTTTGAGCGCCTTCATCTGCCATCTCTCCAGTTATGAGACTTTCACTTCAAAGCCTCAGATCCTACCCGAATGAAGACAAATGGTACTAACTGTACCAAAGGTGTACCTGGGCAGGAATAAGCCAGTACTAGGCTACCTGTATCACCAGAAGTTTCAATACTCTTGGGACAAAACACACTACCTTTGTCATGAGCATTCCCAGAATCACCTGCTAGGAATGACCTATCCCTCCGAGGTAGTTAGATTAGACAGCCTGCAGCTGAAGTCTGGGAATGCATTTTATAAGCTCTTCTCTCCTTAGCACCCTCTCTGACAGCCTCAGTGGCAGACAACATTTCCCAAAAATGGCCACAACAATGTCTTCTATCCCACCTGCTCTTCTCACAACAGGATGTTGAGACGTCTCCCATCATGAACTAAGGTCTATGTTTCCTCTCCTTGAACGTAGGCAGGTCTCTGTGACTCCACAAACAGAACACAGTGAAAGTGATGCTGCATGCGGCTAGCTAGTCTTCAAAGGTGATGGAGCTGGGCTGGCTCTCTGGCACCACGCTGTGAAGGAACAAGCCCTTGGGGGTTGGGGTGGGGTCTACTTAAAAGGCTTATGGAGAAAGGAACCAAAGCCCCCAGTGCACAGCCCTGCAGAGTCACTCCAGCTGATGGTGATTCCCCCACTAAGCCCTACTCAAGCTGCAAGCTCTTGAGCTGAATCGATTATTAGTTTGAGCCATGGCATTTAGGGCTGACCTGTTACACAATGGTAGTTAACCCAAACACCTGCTGCCTCTTCCTCTTCAGGCACATCCTCCCTATCACACAGTCAAGGTGGTGCCTTCTTCGTCTCCTTCTGTTGGCCAGGTATGGTATGTCTGACCCACTCACGTTGCTCTGAATCAAAATGTGATTTGTCCTCTCAGGGTACAAAACTTAGCTCTGCCCACCGACTCATTTCCACACTTGTCTTGCCTTGCTTCTACTCACCTCTCAGGAACCAATTGTCAACTCTTACCTGTCCGATGTGGTTGTCAGGTTTCCATAAAAACCTGCAATTCAAGCCACCCTCTGAGAAGACTAAAATGAAGGGGATCTCCAAAATTTGAGGGACTCTGTGCAAGTTATAAATGGAGAGGGGGTGGTGCAAACTGTAACCTAGAGCTAGTCATCCAGGGATGTATCAGGGGCTGTGGCCATCATATCAAGTCAAAATGTGAGAACCTAGGCAGGGTTACAAGCAGAAGTCAAGGGTCACATGAAGTCAGGACATAAGTGCAAAAATGAGGTGTCAGTGCAATATTCCGCGGGTGATCAGTCTGTGAGTGGCAACCATTGTTAAGGTCAATCTTCCCAACTTATTACATCCAGTAACTTTATCACCAAAAGGAATGAGGTTAATTGGAAATGTATTCTCAGTAAACTCATCTGTGTCCTGGTAAAGCACGCTTTCTCTACAGGCCATTATGTGCTGTGTGTGTGGGGGGGGGGGGGGGGTGTGCGCGTGTGTGTGCTACAGAGTCTATGTTAAGGGTGACCATTGGATAACGCTATGTATAAGACAATAAACGCTGACCTCCCATCTCCAAATCATGGGCCATGACATCAAAGCATCATGATGTATAATCCTGGCCACTCTTTCTCTTGAATTTCTGAAGTCTGCCTTCCCAAATCTAGTACCTACATTCATCTACCCAACTGTTCCTTTCTTCACTATCATGAGATGATATGATAATTTTCTGTCAAGTTTCTGTGATTTACACTTCATTAACCATTTCTTCTTGGTGGTCAGAAGAGAGTCTAAGGTGACAGTTCTGATCACATCCTTCACCATCTGCCATTTCTCCATCCAATTCAGGATCTTTTAAGTAGGACAAACTCTTTCATCTGTTCCCAACTTGAGTTCTTTCCTGTTAAGACTTGGTGATACCACATACGCATAGTTCCCATACTATTTTATCTTAATACATTACGTGTTTTGTTTATTGGATGATTTCATAAATATTAAGTAATATTAAATAATTAATACAATTAATAATTAAATAAATATTTATTGTTTGTTATTAAATCAACTATTTATTGGAGTAAATCATGACCTCTGTTATTGAAAAGTCCTAACTGCTCCCTGGTACAGGTACTTTCTCCATGGGCTTATTAAGGCCTGGGCTTTCTTCCTTGGTCCTAGACCAATAATCATTTAAAGCACTTATCTCCCTCCCCTTGAGTTTTCAGACTAAATTTTTCCCTGTGGGATTACTGAAGACAACAGTTTTGACTACCTGTGACTAAAACCATTCCAAGTTTAACAAAGGAGTACCTGACAATGGCTCAGAATCAAGGCTGCATGGATGATCTTCTCCTTTCTTCTCTAAGTTGGAAATGGGTAACTTCAAGGTTTCTGGTCACTCAATGGCAATCTAAATGGTCATCAAAAAGTTATCCTTCAAACCAAATTTTTTAGACACTTGACATAGATAAAAGGGGAAAAGACCAGTAAGCACTGGGGTTTTATGATATTTCAAGGTTAGAATTTAAGGATCGTAGACATTGGAAAAATAGTCACAAAGATGGCTGAACTTCTGAGTTCTCTCTGTGCTGTCTGTGCTCTGAGTTCAGCAACAGAAATGATGGGAGGACCACAATTGTGTTGTAAGAGAACAGATCTGCTCTGTGTGGTGGGGTGTATGTGTGTGTCTATGTGTGTGTACATGACAGGATTTGCTGTTCATTTCAGCCATTTCTGTTTTCTAGCTTAAAGCCCTCTTGCTGAGACCAGTTGGTCTCTGGACACAGGCTTGGGAATTAAGTATCACCGTGCCTAAGGGCTCACAATTTTGTTATCTTGAATTTTGCTCTGGAAGTCCAAATCCAATTAGTTTGGACAGTTCCATGTCCTTCTCTCTCTCCTAAATCACACCTTCACTGGGGAGATAAGTAGGAAATTGCAACCCAGTCTTGTAGACCAACCATCTTCCTGTTGCCCATCCTCCTATCCCATGAGTCCTTGTTTTTCCTGAAGCTCTGGCTGTGTTTCTGTTCTGTCTCCTGGTGGCTTGGAGTTGTGATTTCTTCTCTAGAATTCGGAGTCCAGTGTATGTTCTCTCCATTCTATTGATGTCAATGTTAAGTTTTATTTATTTTATTTATTTTTTAAAGATTTTATTTATTTATTCATGAGAGAGAGAGTGAGAGAGAGAGAGAGAGAGGCAGAGACATAGAGGGAGAAACATGCTCCCTGCGAGGAGCCCGATGTGGGACTCAATCCCAGGAATCCAGGATCACGACCTGAGCCGAAAGTAGACGCTCAACCGCTGAGCCATCCAGGTGTCCCCAGTGTTGAGTTTTAAAGGTCACGTAGCTAGTCACTAGAGGAGCTGGAATTTCAAACCAGGTGGACTTTACCAAAGGGCAGCTGTTTTCATGACCCTGTGCAGCTTTACTGTTAGCTGTGGCGGGGGGGGGGGGGGGGGGGGAGGTGCACAGCAGGGATGGGAGAGTCTCATCATTGTTCTGAGCACCCGCTGTTGCTGTTTCTCCAGGATCGGTTCTCTCTAGTAGAGGGTTTCTCTGAATGCACAACTCCATCTGGGCTGACCTTTGAATTTCATTCCTATGTGAGGCACGTGTTAAAGAGATTCTTTATTAAGATGCAGGCTTGAGTCCTGCACACTGCCAGGGACAAAGCATATTTCTATCCCGTTTTCTACGATGTTTCCTTTAGGACACATTTCTACTTTGTCTGAAAGGGAGAGGTGTCATGTGATGGTCCCACTCCAGTACCTGCAGGAGACATCAACAGACCCAGAAGACAGAGAAGATCAAGATTGTCCTGGAGTGTCCCCTGGCTTACCCACTATATAGGTCCCTAAAGATGAGACATCTGTGGAAAGGAGCTGGTTTAAGGAGGATGCCTAAGTGAAAATATGAGAGAAATTGGCTGTTTTCAGCTCTGTTATGCTTTAAAGCTTGGAAAATGAGGAGCCACAGAGAAGATTAACCCAATCTGTTTTCTGCTGTGCTTCCACCGAGACAGACCCTCTGAAGTCCTTGCCGTCTGACTTTCATTAAGAATGTCACCGTCATCAAGTTCAATCAGGCCCTGACTCTGGGGTGGGATTGCTTTGCAGGGATATGTTCTGAGAGGCTCTGTGGCAGGCTGGTTGCTTCAGACACAGCCAACGAGGGGAATGTGGTTTTGTTTGGTGATAAAATGAGATTGTAGCTATCAGGGAAGAAGAGGAAAGGAGAGAATTTCTGATGAGAGCTTTTAGGATGGTGTCAAGACCCCTAAAGCTACAGCCTATGAGTGACTAATTGGATCAACCCCAGGAGTTGGGACATGCCTGGGTGAAGCTCTGAATAATGCATGAGGACAAATGGCTTAGTCTGGCGGTCCTGGGCAGGCTTGCCACATTTTATACATGGGAAACAAGGAGAGAATTCAGAATTCACGAATCACAGACTAAAGGTGCTTGATGCTTTAATTATGTTATTTTATTTAACCTTGACAAACCCTTTGAGGGAACGTCTGGGTGGCTCAGTTGGTTAATTGTTTGCCTTAGGCTCAGGTGATGATCTCAGGGTCCTGGGATCGAGCCCTGTGTTGGGCTCCATGCTCAGCAGAGAGCCTACTTCTCCCTCTCCCTCTGACCCTCTCCCTACTTGTGCTCTCTGTCTCAGATAAATAAATACCATGTTTAAAAAAAAGGTAAATTGTAAAAAAAAAAAAAAAAACTCTTTGAGAATGAATACTGTTATCATCTCCATTTTATAAAGTAGGATACAGCTGCTCAGAAAAATTCAGTAATGTGTTTAAAGTCACATAGCTGATCTGATGTCATGGCCCATGATTTGGAGAAAAAAATGTGATTTCGTTTTGCATTTGTAAATGATCCTGGTGAGAAATAAAAGGTAGAATGTTCCATTCAACCATCATGTTTGGGGTCCCCAATAGGCAAGACAAAACAGTGTCATGGCTAAGAGCCTGGCCTTGGTGTTTGACCAATGACATTTGAACCCCAGCCCTACCCCTTACAACAGAAATCTTAAGCCTATGAACTAACATTGCTACAATTGTATCAACCATAAAAAATGGATATGTAACATCATTACTGTGGTGATTGAATAAGATAATATATTTCAAGTGCCTGGCACTGAGTAAAGCACAATAGATAGAGCTATTGTGATCTTTTCTGGCCAGCCTCCATTCTAGGCAAAGAAGGCATAAAAGGATGAGGTTTATTCCCCTTATTCCCTCCCCTCAAACAATTGTCTCTTGTTTTAAATAATTAAGATGCAATGGGTAATGATTAGTGCAATGTAACTATAGTTGCCTGAAACCCTCCCAGGAATTAGATGTGGAATAAGTTAATTATTTTGTCAGTCAACGAATCAAACTGGTATCTCAAGAAAACATTGGATCTGCCCACTGAGCAGTAACTAATTCAGATTATTAAAAAAAAAAAACACTCAAAGGATGGATAGGAGAAATATCAAAGTTGATGAACAGGGGTCGCTGGGGTGGCTCAGTCAGCTAAGTATCTGCCTTCATCCCAGATCATGACCTCAGGGTCCTGGGATCCAGCCCTGCATCAGGCTCCCTGCTCAGCAGAAAGCCTGCTTTTCCCTCTCCCCCTGCCCCTCTCCCCACTCATGTCTCTCTCTCTCTCTCTCTCTCTCTCTCTCAAATAAATAAATAAATAAATAAATAAATAAATAAATCTAAAAAAAATTAAAAGGCTGATGAACAGAAACAGGAAAAACAGGGACCAGGGCAAGCTGTAGTTTGCAAAATCCTAAGACTCTCAATAAGGCTCTCAGTTATTCTGAGAGCCTAGAAAAGTCCAAGGAAGGGAGAAACACAAAATTAACTGTGACTATGGATGGGATGAAAAGTGAATTTCCTTACATTCCATTTGCTTTTCTCTGCCTTGAGAGCATGGTGGGTGAACTGAGAAGCACAGAATTAACCCGCCATGAGAGAATAAAAGCCTTACATTTATTAGGAGATTGTAAAGGCACCCATGTTCTCTTAGTGTTTTCAAATCTCTTGGCCAACATATTGGAGCTCAAAGAACAAGGAGAATTTTCAAACAAGCTTCTGTCAGTGATCTTTGGGAAGCCAATGTAAGATGGAAAGTTTCTCATAGACTGGAAATGGGCCAGTGCTATTCCAATTTTCAAGTAGCAGAATTCTGCAAACCAAAGACAGGGGCTTGGCAAAGACAGTGTGCTGTCATAAATGTCACTGAAGAAAAGAAACCACAAAAAAGAAAAACATTCTTAAGGAAAAGGGGGATAAATCAATGTCCAGTGCAAAAAAATATGAGAGACTATGGATCATATTCTATGAGCCAAGTACCATTCTAGATACTTTTAAATACATAAGCGTATTTAATTTCCCAAGGGCCATACGTACTCTTACGTCCACTTTGTATAGATTGAGGGAACTGGTATGCAGAGAAAAAGATCAAAGAATGGGGAATTTCTGACCCATTCCAAGGACGTTCAGGTTTCTGCCCTTCAAGGATAAGCACCTGACATTCTGGAAAAATAGAAACAGCCCAGAGTTGGGGCCTCTGGGGGACTCAGTTGATTAAGCATCCAACACTTGGTTTTAGCTCAGGCCATGGTCTCAGGGTCTTGGGATCGAGTCCCATGTGGGGCTCAGGGCCCAGGTAGAGTTGAGATCCTCTCTCTCTGCCCCTCCCTACTCTGATCATGTGCTCGCTCTCTTTCTGTAAAAGAAGGAAAGTGGGATCCCGGGTGACTCAGTGGTCTAGTGCCTGCCTTCAGCCCAGGGTGTGATCCTGGAGACCCGGGATCGAGTCCCACGTCACGCTCCCTACATGGAGCCTGCTTCTCCCTCTGCCTGTGTCTCTGCCCCCCTCTCTGTGTCTCTCATGAATAAATAATAAAATCTTAAAAAAAAAAAAGGAGAAAGAAAAGAAAGGAAGGAAGGAAGGAAGGAAGGAAGGAAGGAAGGAAGGAAGGAAGAAAGAAAGAAAGAAAGAAAGAAAGAAAGAAAGAAAGAAAGAAAGAAAGATTTGTATTTCCCTGATGGCAAGTGATGTAGAGCATTTTCTCATGTCCATGTCTTCCTCTGTGAGATTTCTCTTCATGTCTTTTGCCCATTTCATGATTGGATTGTTTGTTTCTTTGGTGTTGAGTTTAATAAGTTCTTTATAGATCTTGGAAACTAGCCCTTTATCTGATATGTCATTTGCAAATATCTTCTCCCATTCTGTAGGTTGTCTTTGAGTTTTGTTGACTGTATCCTTTGCTGTGCAAAAGCTTCTTATCTTGATGAAGTCCCAATAGTTCATTTTTGCTTTTGTTTCTTTTGCCTTCATGGATGTATCTTGCAAGAAGTTACTGTGGCTGAGTTCAAAAAGGGTGTTGCCTGTGTTCTCCTCTAGGATTTTGATGGAATCTTGTCTCACATTTAGATCTCTCATCCATTTTGAGTTTTCTTTGTGTATGGTGAAAGAGAGTGGTCCAGTTTCATTCTTCTGCATGTGGATGTCCAATTTTCCCAGTACCATTTATTGAAGAGACTGTCTTTCTTCCAATGGATACTCTTTCCTCCTTTATCGAATATTAGTTGACCATAAAGTTCAGGGTCCACTTCTGGATTCTCTATTCTGTTCCATTGATCTATGTGTCTGTTTTTGTGCCAGTACCACACTGTCTTGATGACCACAGCTTTGTAGTACAACCTGAAATCTGGCATTGTGATGCCCCCAGCTATGGTTTTCTTTTTTAAAATTCCCCTGGCTATTCGGGGTCTTTTCTGATTCCACACAAATCTTAAAATAATTTGTTCTAACTCTCTGAAGAAAGTCCATGGTATTTTGATAGGAATTGCATTAAACGTGTAAATTGCCCTGGGTAACATTGACATTTTCACAATATTAATTCTGCCAATCCATGAGCATGGAATATTTTTCCATCTCTTTGTGTCTTCCTCAATTTCTTTCAGAAGTGTTCTATAGTTTTTAGGGTATAGATCCTTTACCTCTTTGGTTAGGTTTATTCCTAGGTATCTTATGCTTTTGGGTGCAATTGTAAATGGGATTGACTCCTTAATTTCTCTTTCTTCAGTCTCATTGTTAGTGTATAGAAATGCCATTGATTTCTGGGCATTGATTTTGTATCCTGCCACGCTACCAAATTGCTGTATGAGTTCTAGCAATCTTGGGGTGGAGGCTTTTGGGTTTTCTATGTAGAGTATCATGTCATCGGCGAAGAGGGAGAGTTTGACTTCTTCTTTGCCAATTTGAATGCCTTTAATGTCTTTTTGTTGTCTGATTGCTGAGGCAAGGACTTCCAGTACTATGTTGAATAGCAGCAAACAATACAATCATGAAATGGGCAAAAGACATGAAGAGAAATCTCACAGATTTCTTTCTCTCAGAAAGAGGAAGACATGGACATGGCCAACATGCACATGAGAAAATGCTCTGCATCACTTGCCATCAGGGAAATACAAATCAAAACCACCATGAGATACCACCTCACACCAGTGAGAATGGGGAAAATTAACAAGGCAGGAAACAACAAATGTTGGAGAGGATGCGGAGAAAAGGGAACCCTCTTACACTGTTGGTGGGAATGTGAACTGGTGCAGCCACTCTGGAAAACTGTGTGGAGGTTCCCCAAAGAGTTAAAAATAGACCTGCCCTACGACCCAGCAATTGCACTGTTGGGGATTTACCCCAAAGATTCAGATGCAATGAAACGCCGGGACACCTGCACCCCGATGTTTCTAGCAGCAATGTCCACAATAGCCAAACTGTGGAAGGAGCCTCGGTGTCCATCGAAAGATGAATGGATAAAGAAGATGTGGTTTATGTATACAATGGAATATTACTCAGCCATTAGAAACGACAGATACCCACCATTTGCTTCAACGTGGATGGAACTGGAGGGTATTATGCTGAGTGCAGTAAGTCAATCGGAGAAGGACAAACAGTGTATGTTCTCATTCATTTGGGGAATATAAATAATAGTGAAAGGGAATATAAGGGAAGGGAGAAGAAATGTGTGGGAAATATCAGGAAGGGAGACAGAACATAAAGACTCCTAACTCTGGGAAACGAACTAGGGGTGGTGGAAGGGGAGGAGGGCGGGGGGTGGGGGGGAATAGGTGACGGGCACTGAGGGGGACACTTGATGGGATGAGCACTGGGTGTTATTCTGTATGTTGGTAAATTGAACACCAATAAAAATTAATTTATTAAAAAAAACTTCAAAAAAAGAAGAAAGAAGAAAGAAAGAAAGAAAGAAAGAAAGAAAGAAAGAAAGAAAGAAAAAAGAAAAAGAAAGAAGAAAGAAAGAAAGAAAGAGAAAGAAAGAAAGAAAGAAAGAAAGAAAGAAAGAAAGAAAGAAAGAAAAGAAAGGAAAGAAAGATGATAGATGGATCAATCCTGGAGTCAAAGGAGGAGTCAGATGAACATACTGGATGGAAACTTATCTTGCCATGTCCAGGAGGGTGCAGTAATTATTGCAGTTCTACGAAGGAGATGTGGAGCAGAGCCCTTTTGTGATCTCTCTCTAGCCTGTAGACGACTCCCCTTTCTAGGAAACACCCCCTTAGCCCCAAGGATGTGCCTTTGCCCTCCTGTTTGACATAATTGATTGAACCAAATCTGGGCCATTGGATTTTTCTCAACAGCAGTTCGGGGTTTGGAGATATGAGTTGACTGCTATATACCTGAATGAGGAAATGATAAGAAACTAAGCCGGAGGTGGCCATAGTTGGCCTTATTAACATGCTCCAAAGAGAAGGGTATGCACAGATGACAGGCAGGCACAGAGGTGAAGTGATTCAGCCCTGAAAAACCAGAATAAACCTGCATCCATATTCCCTCGGGTCTGGACTCTAGTCTCCTCTGTTTGTTTTTCCCGCATGGCCCTGAGATTTTCCTATAGGTCCTCTGAGAATCTCACCTTCAGTGCTTACACTAGCCTGACTGAGCTGAGGGAAGTAATAACCAAAATGCCTGGTTTAGATGACCACACATGCTCTCCTCCTGAAACATGAGTTAGAACATAAGAAAGTCTTATGATATGTTCCCAATACATGGACAACGAATTTCACCCACATCACCCAGGAGCAAGTAGAACCAAAAGACAATGGGCTGTGTGTCTAGAGATTTTAGAGACCTGTGGGGAAAACTGAAGAACATAGAGCAAATGATCATATTTTAATTTTCTTCTTCTTTCTAAAGATCATAACTTTGTAGAAGAAAGGACTATGGGGGCACCTAGGTGGCTGAGTCAGTTAAGTATCAGACTCTTGGTTTCAGCTCAGGTCATGATCTCAGGGCTGTGAGACTGAGCACCACATTAGGCTCCTTGCTCAGCATGGAGTCTGCTCAGGACTCTCTCTCTTCCTCTGCTCCTCCCCCTGCTTGTGCGTGCACTCCTCACTCTCTTTCTCAATAAATAAATAAAATCTTAAGAAAGAAAAAAAGAAACAAAGAAAGAAACAAAGAAGCAGCATCAAGAAAGGAGAAGATAACACAAGAGTCAGTCTCCTGACTTGGGGCTTTGCACAAGAGAATTGTTGAGTCATGGCAAAGGACAGAGGGGATTTTATCAGGAGAAAGAAGAATGTGAGATGATAGACTTAAAAATAGGAGCAAAGATGATGATCTGCAGTATTGTCGAAGAAGGTGAAAACCTCATCAAAAATTATGCAAGTGGAAACTGTGAAGTCACCAGACTTGACACAGACATGATCCTCAGATGTAAATAATAGGTAAGGAAGTTAAGATATAAATATATCATCATTCCAGAAAAAAGGCACTGTGAGGGAATTCATGTAAGTTCCCCTCTCCCTATTTCCTCTTAAAATATCCATTACAACCAGGACAGGATTAAGAAATCTCACAATAGTGAGCTCACACTTTAAACCATGATCTAGTGATAGTTTATTTCTTCACCTATGAGAAGCTTAAGGAGGACCATAGACCAACCGGCCTGAGTCCCCAACCCCGATCCTATTATTGGAGTGGTACTCTGATGATATTATTACAAAAAGAAGGAATTTTTTAAAGATTTATTTTTTTAATTTGAGACAGAGAGTGAGCAAGCATGCATGCACAAGCTGGGGGAGGGGCAGAGGGAAAGGAAGAGAATCCCAAGCAGACTCCCCACTTAGTGATCATCCTGACTCAAGGCTCAATGCTATAACCCATGAGATCATGACCTGAGCTGAAATCAAGAGTCAGATATTCAACCAAATGAGCCACCCAGGTGCCCCTAGAGGGATGTGTTTCTGATCCTCACTCCAAATTGAAGAGAACTCTTTGTAATGAACCATATTTTATATTTAGAAACATTTACTATTCGAAAAAAAAAAAAAGAAATAATAGACGTTTTCAGTGGGGCAAACTGAGACTGCAAACTTCAGCAGCATTAGGAAGCCGGCATCACTCAACACTGAATTGGACATGAGGATTGAGAACATTCCTCCAATTACCCAACCTCAGATCCCAAACTTGGATGATCCAAGCCCTTTCACTGGATGAGCAATAAAAGCAGAACATCAAAACATTGTCCTAGGAAACCTGATCTCTGAGAACATTTAGGCAAACAAGAAAAAAGCTTAAGATCTTAGAGGAGCTATTTCCATAACATCTTCAAAAGAGGAACAAAATACACTTGGCTATCACTATGGAACAATTTGAATCAATATTGGACATGATTAATAATAGGTTTTGTTTTGGAAAAAATCAATTAGTAAAATGGAAAACATGTCTGAGACACATACGAATGTCTAAGAAATTAACATAATGGGAAAAATGTGAGCAAATGTTTCTTATACCCACATTCTTCCTGTCTCTTCTGGATCATAGGAATACAAAAATGAAGGAGCCATTTGTACCTGCCCTCAAAGTGATCACAGTCCAGTTAGGGAGGAAAAGAAATTAAATGAGTAATAATTCAGATATTATTAACTGATACCAACTTACACCCTAGAATTGCAAAAATACTGATTTTTTCCATAGTATCAACAGAGGCTATACAAAAAGAAAGAGGGACGCCCAAGTGGCTCAGCAGTTGAGCGTCTGCCTTCGGCTCAGGGCGTGACCCCATGGTCCTGGCATCGAGTCCCACATCAGACTCCCTGCATGGAGCCTGCTTCTCCCTCTGCCTGTGTCTCTACCTCTCTTGGTGTGTCTCTCATGAATAAATAAATAAAATCTTTTAATAAATTAAATAAATAACAAAAAAACACAAAAACAAAAAGAAAGAGAAAAATAAGATACCAAGAATATTCTAATGCAGTTTTAAAAAAGAAGAAATTTTATAGGTTTTGTTCTCAGGACAGACTCTAACACAACCCAAAAAACTGGAAACTGAGCATCAGCCTCCAAAATTACAAGAAAATAAAGAATGCTTCAATAGTCTATTGTGGCAGGAAAGGTAAAATCTATAAAACTATATATGACAATCTGTGAGATATAAATCCAACTGTACACAGACAGAAGGATAGATACTGTCAATGTTTTTACCATTTCTAATATAATGGTCCCATTAGGAGGTGGGTGTAGTAAATGAGCTATTAAAAAAAAATAGAAAACTGCAGAAATACTACAATGCAAATAAAAAAGACAGTAGCATATCTCTTCAGGAGAAAAAAGAAACCTTACTTTTAAAGTTATAAAGGGCTTCTCTTTTCATGTCCTAGTTGCATAAGTAAGCCTTTACCTGGTTGAAGGAATTTTATTAATATTACATACTATTAACAGAAGAAAGAAAGCAAAGAAAATAAAAGGTTTGGGAACAAAAGGACATTTTGAAAGTAAACAAAATATGGAATTGCTGTAATAAAAAATTCAATAGAGGAGTTACAGTTCTGGATAAGATAGACTAAGTCTATCTTAGTCCACCCTGTCTCTGCCATGAATGCAGCTATAAAACCTGACAATGCATGGAGCAGTTACTCTAGAAATCTGAAAAGTAAACAGCAGGCAGCTGAGGAAGACCAGAATTCAAAGTGCTACCAAACTGCTGGTAAATTTATCTTTTTGTCCCCCTCTGACCTTTCATCAGCCTGGGGGCGGGGGGAGGGGAGGGACCTGGTATCTCAAACTGGGCCCCAGGATATCGAAAGAGCTGCAGAGGAAGCTCTTTAGTTCAGCTCACTAAGCAGGAAAGGAAATTCCTAATGCTCAGAGAAAGTGTGGAAATCCTCTGGGATTGATTTTCTTCTTTTTTCCTCCACTTACTTATGTCTCAGCCTGAAGCCATCTCCTTGTGGTGGCAACAGGAGCCCATAGAAACGGAAACTCTGAGACAAGAGAGCCATGTTTTGCAGGCCATGGAGCTCTGGTCCCAGAAGAATAGGTCAAACTCTTATTTTTTTTTTCTCCTTCAGTCCTCCTCCTGCATGTCTCTGGAAGCAGCAGTTGAAGAAGCATATGGCAGAGAGGGTGACTGGAGCCCCAGCATTCTGTCCTAAGGATGAAAAGGGAAGCCCCAGGAGTGCCTGGGTGGTGCAGTCCAGTCCCTTGAGCATTTGACTCATAGTTTGGGCTCAGGTCATGAGATCGATCCCTGCGTCAGGCTCTGCACTCAGTGCAGAGTCTGCTTGGGTTTCTCTCTCCTTATGCCCTTCCCCCCCTCCCATCTCTCTTTTGCATTTAAATAAATACAATCTTTAAAAAAAATAAAAATAAAAATAAATAAACAAATGGGAAGCCCCATGGAAGTGGAAAGCAACAGGCAAGAAACTGCAGAAAGGGAAGAGCTAAGGAAAGAGACACACGTGGAGTTTATAATTAATTCCTGGGTCACCCCAAAACTGTTTATGTGTGGATCAGATTTTAATTAACCTACCAAAAAATGGAGAATGGGACTAACGTCATTGCCCAGCTCTCCAACTGACCACTAGATGGCAGACATGTGCAATAGCACCGAGTAATGCTGAAAAAGTTGAAAACTGAATTAACTTTGGAACGAGAGATGTTCCACTACAGATGGACAGGGATGTGCAGCCTGCACCTAAACAGGTCAGTCACCTGCTAAAACAAAAATAGCATTCATTCTCCATAGAACTTTTTTAAAGATCCAGAGCCTCACAACATACTCAAGATGGCCAGGATAAAATCCAAAATTATTCAACATATAAAAAAACCAGAAAAATACCAATTCAGAGGGCATAAAAGTCAGTACATGCTAATGCCAAGATAAAACAGATGTTAAAATTTTGTGACAAAAAAATTTGAAACCTCTATTATAAAAATGTTGCAGCAACCAATGCAAACATTCATGAAACAAATGAAGAAAGAGAAAGTCACAACCAGAAATAGAAGACACAAAGAATCAAGTGGAAATATTAAAACTGAAAAATACAATCACTGCAATTAAAGAAAAATTTGTTGACAAATCTCCATATTAGGAAGGAGATGACAGAAGAAAGAAAGAATAAGTAAACTCAAAGATAGACCAATAAAAATTATCTGGGGTAAACAACAGGGAGATGATAGATTGAAAAAAATTCATAGAACCTCAGGGATATGTGGGATTAAAAACAAAAATCTAACATTGTGTCATAGAGTTCCAGAAGGAGAGAACAAAGAGTGTAGACATGAAAAAAGCATCTGAAGACATAGTGGCTAAAAGTTTCCTATTTGTCAAAAGACATTAACCTACAGACATGAGAAGTTCAACAAATCCCAAATACGACAAACCCAAAGAAATCCATGCTGAATATAGGATCAAAGTACTGAGAACTAAAGCAACAGAACCTTGACTGCAGCAATGCATTACTTACAGGGAACAATGATTCCAATGACTATGGAAATCATATTTGTAAAAGAAATTAGAAAATATTATGACTTGAATGAAAATGAAAACACAGTATATCAAAGTTTGTGGGATATACTGTATTTGTAGGTTAATTTTAGCATTAAATTCTTTTGCAAGAAAAAAAGCATGGTGGCTATCAATTTATTGCATCTCATCTCCAAATTTACCCTTCATTGTATGTTCTGTGATAAAAGAATTAATTTAAGCATTTTTCCTTTAAAGTGAACATGATGTTCAATTTTCTCAGCAGAGGACACTGGAGGGACAGTGCTGGAGGATGGGGCTCTCCTGAGGTTTTCAGCTGCTGTGGAAGGGAAGGAGAGAATGAGGATGTAAGTGTTATGTACATCCCGTGAAGCTCTCTCCCAGTCTCAGGCCCAGAATGGATGATCACCTGGTGACCTACTGCTCTCAGTCTGGCAGTAATATTTCCACTGTCTTCTTGACATATAAATTAATGTCCTGTAGGTTTCCTTCCTTCCCTCACACTTGAAGGCCTGTCAGCATCTGGGGCTGTCTACCTGTACCGATACATGAAGGCCTCCCACCTACAGAGCACCTGAAGGCTTCCTGTCCATTGAGGTACCCAAATGCCTCCTGCCGGCCCTGTGTGGTCCACTTACACTACAGGAGATTGCTACTGAGCCATCGTCCTCTGTAGGTCCACATAGCTCATCTTTGCCCTGAAAGGTTCCTACTGCCTCTTCACACGCATTACACTAGTTGGTGATTCTCTATGCATAAAGAGGGATTTCTTGAACTTGATAAAGACCACTTGCCAAAAAAAAAAAAAAATCTACAGATAACATCATACTTAATGGCAAGGAATGAGATACTTTCCTGTTAAGATAAGGAATAAGAAAAAATGTCCCCTCTCACCACTTCTGTATAGCATCATACTGAAAATCCTAGCTACTGCAATAACACAAGAAAAGGAAATTAAAAGTGTACATTTAGAAGGGAGAAGCAAAATTGTCTTTGTGTGCAGATGACATGACTGTCTATGGAGAAAAACCTCAAGAGTCAACAAAAAAACTCCTGAAACCAATAAGTGATTATAGCAAGATTGCAGGATACAAGATTAATACACAACAGTCTATTGCTTTCTATATAAGAGCAATGAACAATTAGAAATTAAAATTAAAAATATAATACTATATACAATAGCACAAAAAAAATAACTTAGAAATAAATCTACCAATATACAGGCAAAATCAATTTATATAAAGCTAAAATACCTGATGAAAGAAATCAAAGAAAATTTAAATAAATAAAAACATATTCCATGTTCATTGATGAGAAAATACAATATTGCTAAAATGTAAGTTCTTCCCAACCTGATCTATAGATTCAGTGCAATTCCAATCGCTATCCCAGCAGTTATTTCATGAGTATCAACAGTAATTCTAAAGTTTATATGGAAAGACAAAAGACCCAGGATAGCCAACATTACTCAACTTCAAGACTTTCTATGAAGCTACAGTACTCAAGACAATGTGGTATTAGCAAAAGACTAAACAAATAAATCAATGGAACAGAAGAGAGAGCCCAGAAAAAAACATGCACACAAAGATAATCAACTGATCTTTGACACAGGAATAAAAGTAATTCAATGGAGAAAAGATAGCCTTTTTGACAAATGGTACTGAATCTATCAGATATACACATGCAGTCAATCAATCAGTCTAAAACTGACCTTACACCTTTCACATAAATTAACTCAAAATGGATCATAGACAGAAATGCAAAGCACAAAACCATAAAACTCTAGAAAGTAGGAAAAAAAATGTGGGTAACCTCAGGTTTGGTGGTGACTTTTTATTTAAAACACCAAAAAGCACAATCCACTACAGAAGAAACTGGTAACTTGAATTTCATAAAAATTAATAACTTCTGTTTTGCAAAAGAGAGAGTAAAAATATACACCACATAAGAAGTGGTAATAAATATTTTCAAAACACATATCTGATAAAGGACTTGCATCCAAAATATATGAAGAACTCTTAAAAACTCAATAAGAGAACTATCTAGTTTATGCAGTATTGTTTACAATGGCTAGGATATTTATTTATATTTATTATCCATCCATAGGTAAATGGATAAAGAAGATGTCACACACACACACACACACACACACACACACACACCATGGGATGTTACTCAGCCATAAAAAAAGACTGAGATCTTGCTTATTTTCAACAACATGGATAGATCTAGACAGTATTATGCTAAATGAAAGAAATCTGAGAGAGAAATACAAATACCATGTGATTTCACTTATATGTAGTCTAAAAAAACAAAACAAACAAAAGGGCAGAAAGAAACCCATAAATACAGAGAACAAAGTAATGGTTGCCAGATAGAGGAGCAGAGATGGGCAAAATAAGTGAAGGGGAGTGGGGCGTACAGGCTCCCAGTTATGGAATGAATGAGTCACAGGGATGCAAGGCACAGCCTAGGGAATAGAGGCAATGGTATTGTGATAGCGTCATATGGTGACAGACGCTTGTGAGCACAGCATAACCTATATGGTTGTGGAATCAGGATGTTGTACACCTGAAGCTAATATGACGTTCTGTATCAACTATACTTCAATTAAAAAAAAGAAAGCTGCCTAATTAAAAAAAAAAAAAAACATGGGCACTTGAACCAACACTAGAACATTTAGCAGCTTTCTTCTTAATTGACGAAAACTGGAAGCAAGCAAGATGTCCTTCAAGAAGCGAATGGGTAAACAAACTGTGGCACATGCATACGATGTAATATTTTATTCAGTAGTAAAAAGAAATGAGCTATCAAGCTACAAAAAAGAAAACATGGTGGAACCTTAATTACATATTGCTTAGTGAAAGAAACTAGTCTGAAAAGAATACATCTGTATGTATATGGCACTCTGAAAATGGGGAAATTATAGACATACTAAAAATATTAGTGGTTGCCGGGGGTTTTGGAGAAGAGAGGGAGGGATGAATAAGCAGAGCACAGGGGATGTTTAGGGCAGTGAATCTCTTCTGCATCATACCCTAATGGTGGACACATGATATTATTATGCATTTGTCAAAACCTATAGAATAAACAACACAGTGTGAACTCTAATGTATGGGCTTTAGTTAATAATAATGCATCACTACTGGTTCACTACTTGTTCAGTCTTAACAAATATATCATTCTAATACAAGATGTTTATACTGGAAATTGTGAAATGGGGAGAGGATATATGGGAACTCTGTACTATCTGCTCACTTTTCAGTAAAATTACAACTGCTCAAATTCTATTAATTAAAAAAGAAAAAAAAAACAGAGAAACCACAGTATTGGAGAAAATACACATATTTGGTAAAGAAGTTGACCCAGGAAGTATAAAGAACTCTCAAAACTCAACAATAAGAAACCAAATAGCATAATAAAAAAGAAGACAAAGTTTCTAAATAGAAAAGCCACTAAAATGGTCAAATGGCAAACATCAACATGAAAAGATGCTTGATCATAGTCATTATGAGGGAAATTTGAATTACAGTGACAATGGAAGACCACTATACTACCTATTTGAATGGTTAATATTTACCAAAAAAAAAGACAATGTTAAATTTTGGAGAGAATATAAAGCAACTAGAACACTCATAAGCCACTGATGAGAATTTGCTAGCCACTGTTAGTGGCTTTTTTCATAATCACCAATGCCAGGAAACACCCAAATGTCCTTCAAAAGGAAAATAGATAAACCAGCTATGATTTGTTAAACAATGGGCTGCAACTTGGCAATAAAATAAAATAATTTTTTTAAAAAACCTGATAAACACAACATGGATAAATCTCAGATGTATTATGGGAAAGATTCAAAAAGTTACATACTGTGTGGGGATTTTTATATGACTTTTCTTAGAACTAAAAAATATAGAGGGGCACCTAGGTGGCTTATTCAGTTGGATCACCTGACTCTTGGTTTCCGCTCAGGTCGTGATCTCAGGGTCCTAGAACCAAGCCCTTCATCAGGCTCTGTAATCAGCGGAGAGTCTGTTTAGGGATTCTCTCTCTCCCATTCCCTCTCCCTCTCCCTAAAATAAATAAGTAAATCTTCCAAAATTTTTAAAAATTAAAAATGTAGGGACAGAAAACAGATTAGTGGTTATTAGGGTGTGGTGGTATGGAGAGAACTTGACTACAGAGGAACTGAGATAACATTTTTTAGTGATGGAAAATTTTCCAGCTTGAGTTTATCGGCAGCTATATAGCTACATGCATTTGTCAAAACTCAGAGAAGTTTACACTAGAGAGTTTTAATTTCATGAATATTTCATTATACATTATATTGTATGTTATGTATTAGCATATACATTATATTGTGTTTGTATATATGTTGCATATGTTATACTGTGTATGTATACATTATCCAGTAGACATTATCCTTCCATAATCTACTTTAACAATGATTCACACGCAAAATTCTGAAGGTGACCACAATCTCCTCAGCTGGGCAGCAAGTCCTTTCTTTTTTATGGGAATATTAGTGACTCACCTCCATATTTACCATTGTCTACCCTACCCACCAGCAGATTCACTTTTCTGTATGTGTTCAGGGAGCATTTCCTCCAAGGACCTGGTGAGTCTTTCTTCCTTAAGAAACTTAAAAGAGGGAAAGATAGTGAGATAAACTACAGACTCCATCCCTAAAGCTTGTTTTAAGGCTGCTGCTGGTACTCATCAGCTTCCATCTCTACTACCCACTCTAAATTCTTTTTGCCCTCAGCTCTCATACTATTGGGTAACAGGAGATTTAACTTTTTTTTTTTAAGATTTAATTTATTTATTTATTTTTATTTATTTATTTATTTTTTTTTTATTTATTTTTTTTTTTTTTTTAGAGAGAGAGCACCAGCCAGGGGAGGAGTGGAGGGGCAGAGGGAAACAGAGAGAGAATCCTCAAGCAGACTCCCCACTGAGTGTGGAGCCTGACATGAGGCTCAATCCCATGATCCTGAGATCATGACTTGGACAGAAACCAAGAGTCAGGTGCTTAACCAAATGAGCCACCCAGCTGCCTGGCAATGTAACTTTTCTTGCTGATCAAGGTTGATTATGAGATGATAACTCCCCTTTTTGCCTGCTGGTTTCTGGATGCAAGGAACCCAGGGAGTCCAGGCAGCCATCCATTGCTTTTAGTTCAATGGACCCTTGCTGGTGAACACGTACCGTTTTTGACCTCCAACTCTCCAGACCTCAGAGCTGTGCAGCGGAAGCTTAAATTTCCCCAGCGGATCATAGGCAATGAAATCCAAGTAGGACCACTCCTGTTTCCACACCTTGTTATCTATGCTCATTTATTGTTCACAATAAGGATAGAGCATCAAATAAAAGTCTCTGCTTCAATGCCTGTGCCACTTTCTGGACGATAATGGCCCACCTAGGAAGGGTAGTCTTCTTGAAATGATATTTCAAAATTCCTGCTAGTAGCTTCTGGGTGGTGAGGTATGTAAATACAACTAGTGAGTCCTATGGTCATGGATCTACTTACCACTTCCTTCACAATAGAGTTGTTTCCCTGGTCAGGTCAGTTGTTATGGTGTATGAGATCCCATGGATAATTATTCTGGCTGAGGTCCATGAGTTAGAAATATGAATCTATAGCCAGAATGGGTATCGGTTCTTGGGAGAATAAAATTCTGGCTTTTCTAGAGTAGAAGGGACTAATAAAGTCAACTTGCTACCAAGTGAATAATTGATCTTTTCAGGGAATAGCACTAATCCAACTATGGAACCTATATCTCTATTGCTAGCAGATTAGACATTCAGAACAGCAGTAGCTGGAAAGGCCATGCTGCATCCGCATAATATTAGGGCCTTAGATAGCCTCCATTTCTCTGCCACTGAGGCCACTTCATCTGTGTGCCAGCATCGTGGTGGGCACAAATAAAATTAGCATCAGCTGGCTGAATAATTTTGTCTAATTGGTGGCTTAGTGCCTCTTCCATGTTGGATGCCCTTATTCTAAAGTGGAGCTATGATGAGGTTTTGGGTCTTGAGTTATCGATGTCAAGTCAGAATTCCCAAAAATGCTCAGGTATTTCCCTTTCTTTAGAGTATAGTCACTCAAGGAAATGGCCGTAGACCCTTTAGGAAGAGCACAGAATTGATTACAATGCCACTATGGTAGTATTGCACTGTTCTTTCCCTGGTGGTCTGGTTTTTTCCATAAAGGGATTCCAGGTCTAAAAACTGTTGCAGATCCAGAAACTGAGAAAAGATTGGAGCTTTTTATTGCAATGGCCACTATCAGCCTCCTGTTTCTCCATTCTTATGTTCTGATTGTCAAGGCTAAGCCACCCCCTCCTTGGCTGCCCTAATATTTTAGCCCTAGAGATGCATGCTCTAGTAACCACATTCACCTCTTTTTGCAAGCCAAGTCCTCTTAGTTGCCCCTGTGACCCTGCCAACCATTATGTTCTTCCCAGCTCCACCCACCCAACACCCACACACCCACTCCTGATAGTTAAGCACAACCACCTGGCCTCTATGGCTTTGTGGGGAAGGGAAGGGCTACTATCATGCCCATAGCTGTTAGTGAGCTGCACTCTGTGACAGCCTCTCCAACTATTAGCCCCAGCCTTCAGAGGAGGGCTAGAGCTCCACTTCTTGGGAAGTGCATTCCTGGTGACCTCAGTGAATATGTGTCCAAGGCCTTATGATAGAATATAATCCTCTGGTGGTTTTTAGCCTCAGATAATATATCCATTCCAGCAGGCCAATGTTTTGATCCTTTTAATCCCTTCCTGCACCATCTGCCACAGACATGCAGGCATTTCAACATCACTCAATGGGGGCCATTGCTTTTTCCAACTTCTAAGAATCACCTTCACAACAACTTTTCACCAACCCCTAGGTTCCTTCCAAGATATTGAACCCTCTGTCCCTTATCCAATCTCATGTTCTTGGCCCTTTGAGCACATTCAGAACCCAGTCCCACAGATATGCCCCCAGCCCCTGGCGAGGACATTCAATTCCCTTAGGTATAAATGCTTTCCTTCTCTCTGAGGCTCAGCACGTCCTCTACTGGATTATGATACAATTCACTGCTGGTTATAAGCCTGACAGCCAGGAGAGGAAGTAGGTCACCTCCTGAAAGGGCAACTATTGCCTCATGGGGGAAAGAGCTCTGTACTCCGAGCCCACAGTGGGGTAGTGGGTAGTAGCTCAATAGAAAGTGTTAGGGCACATCTACAGACTCAGAAGATTTATAGAAGTCTGAGGAGGCAAATCCTTTGAGGAAATCCATCCAGACTGTCTCTATCCCATGTGTCAGAGTCCTTGGTTTTCCTAGCCAGGGACCTGACCTCAGCATAAAAGAACCACCTTGGTGGAGCATTAAACCATCTTTGAAATATAGCCACTCTAATAGATCTTGGGTTGATATTCAGCTGCTTCTTTGTTCACTGCATGAGTAAAGAACTTTTCTTTTTCCTACTAAGGAAACTATCTGGCTCTTGCATTCAATAATTGTTAATTAATTGCTCTCAGACTTTCATTATCTATCTATAGGATGTCAGTGAAACTTAGTAACAATCACTCAATTCAATTATCCTGATATTTATCATTCCACCCATGTATTCCAGACACCTGGATCTTCATACTGATCAGGGCATTCTCCTACACTGTGGCACCTAGTTATCGCACTCAAGTTTTGACAAGTGAGCCATGACCTTCCGCCAGAGCCTGTCCATGATCCACTGATAACCTGGGATGGGGTGGCATTGCCAGCTGGGCCAAGACCGGATCTAAAACTCTACATTACTGGTTGTTCTGTTGGAACCACAGGGCCAGTTAGAGTTCTGTAGGAAGCAGATCCTGAGATGAAGATAGAAATTCGAAAGATGTACTGGGGAAGAGGACTAATGGAAAACACCGAGAAGAAGCAGAACTGGGATAAGGAAGTAGTCAGATGGTGATGCCAAAGGGACAAAATCTCTGCTAGCTCATCAGGGAGCTCTAGAGCAAAGATTGTGTGGGCGGCGGGGGGTGGGACACCAATGAGGCAGAAATGTCTAGACTCCAGTACACCTGCTTGCTCAGCCACCTGGCTGCTTCCCAGCCAACACGCTCAGTATGTGTTATTGGGGAGCCTCACAGTGATGCGGAGCCATAGATCATAGACTGACCATGGTGCCTTGGGGATTCCACTTGCAGGTCATGGGCAGACTTGCTAAGTGGGAGGTAGGCTTCAGTGTGGTAAAGCAAGAATTGCTCAGGCTTTAGTGTTGCCTGTCTGGGATTTTATTTCTGGATGGCCCTTGTGCTAGCTGCATAACTTTGGGCAAGATACATATCCTCTCGGGTTCATAGGAAAGATAAGAACAATGACTCCTACTCATGGACTTTGAGGATTCCACGTGAAAGCATGTAGAAAGTGCCTGCCAATGACCTGGCATCAGCAGATACTAACTATACCTGTGAATTCTCCTCACCTCCCCCTTCACTTCCTCCTCTTCTCTGTCCTCATATATCTGAGTTGGAAGCAGCCAAATGATGTATTCCTGTTATCTTGACTATAGAAAGAAAAATGTTAAGAATTAGGATGTACTAGGCACCCTTGATACTCTGCACCAGACAGGTTTGCTTACAGGTGTCCAGAGTTCTAGGGTGAGGTGGGCAAACTGTTCAGGCCCCTTCCCATATGGCCTAGATCCCCTCAAGATACACTACGCTGACAAACATCATGCTTAAGGGGGCAAAGCCACAAGATCAATGCCAGTGATAGGCAAGAATGACAGGATTCCATTAACCTCTGGTGTTTCTGGGTGTAGGACTGCTGAAGTGCTGTGCATCTATCACCCTCAAGGCTGCCTCTGAACACCTGTCCTAACTTGATCATGTAAGACAGATTATGGGTAAAGTGAGAGGATGTGTTCCATGCTTGCTATATTAACAAAATTGAGGAATTCAGAGGGCACAAGAAGAAAAGTGAGAGACATTCAGCAATGAGACAACACCCTCAACCTCCTTGTATTTTTTTAAAGACTTATTTATTTATTTTAGAGAGAAACAGAGGGAGCGAGCATGGGCAGAGGGAGAGAGGTCGAATTCCAAACAGACTCCCTGCTGAGCATGGAGCTCAATGCAGGGCTCAATCTCACAACCTCAAGATCATGAACTGAGCTGAAATTAAGAGTCAGACATTTAAGCAACTGAGCTACCAAGCTATCCCTCAACCTCATATTTTTTCCCTTATTCAGCTCTACTGTTTGTCCTGGAACAGGCACCAACCCCCTTCTTTCTTTCCACCTCCTGTTGTGTTTCTCTTAGCAGGGTGGGTAGGCAGCAAAATATGCCCTGTGGGCAGAATTCAGCCTGTAATCTGATTGTTATAAATAAAGTTTTATTGAAACACAGCTATGCCTATTTGTTTCCGCATTCTGCATGCCTACTTCTGTGCTACAATGGCAGAGCCGGGTAGTTGCAGCAGAGGTCTTATGGTCTGAAAATACTAAATATTTAATATCTTGCTCTTTATGGGAATGTGAAACTAAATTTAATCTGTGTCCTATGGAACACTACAATCCTAAAAGTTGAATTAGGGTAAGATTTTTTTTTTTAAGTCTCAAAATTTAATGAGTTTAGAGCCCTCTGGATTATGCAGAGAAGTTGTGGAAGAATTCTCAGAAAACATATTATGTTTATACATTCTTTGACTCTCCAGAGGAATGGGTATTTTAGTCTGGGAGTTTTAGCCTCATTTTGAAAAGAAAACGAGCCTGAGGCAGAGGTCTCACATGCTATTACTTTATTAGGAAGTGCAAACCCAGGGAGCATGACAGAGGGACAAGGGGGAAAAGGCAAGGAAAACAAAGAGGAAAAATGAGGTTGAATCGCCAAGCTGCTGCCACCAAACAGGGCCAGTCCTGTGTGCTGGGTCTCAGGCTCGAGAAAAGGGATAAATGTATCCCTCAAGCCTGTGTGGGTTCTGAGTAAGGACCCATGACGATGGCAGACAGTGGAAGTGCAGGTGCCTGCTTGAGATGGGGCTCCCGCCTGGGTCAGAATCCATGCAGAGCTGATGGCCAGAGGTGCAGCTAGAACAAGAGGGGTGAAGCAGAAAGATCTGGGGGTACACATGAGTTCAGAATTGTGGGTTTCCCAAAAGTATTTAAAAATGGAGTCACCTTTTCTTACAAGTATCCTACTAACCCATCAGAGTCCCTACGTTGCTCACAAAGGTCTTAGGCGAACAAGGCTCTCCCGCTCTCTGAACTCACCCATCTGCCTGGACAGCCTGCAAGCCGAAGCTTCCTTTCTCATCTCTGCACCACCACTCACCCCTCCCAAACCCTTGCAAAGCCAGTGACCTCTTCTCAACGAGAACCTCCCACCTAGAGAAGCCGCTGAGCTCCGCGAGAAAGGCACACGGGTGCCCTGGGATCAGAGATGCAAGGTTGATAATGATCTCCGCACCCACCAGCTGGGGAAGCTCCAACAGCTACCTCGACTCCTAGGAGTTTCTGCTTCCTGGGCTCCGAAAGGGGCCGGCAGCACCGGGCGACATGAGGAATTATGAAATAACTCCTGCAGAGCCCTGCCCACCACGGTTGCACAATATACTCTAACTACTCTTTACATTAGTGTTACTACTACTGCGTTATTCGACCTTCTTGGGCTCAGTGTTCACCAGCTCCTCTTCCCTACTTCCCTGTTGTACCTAGTTCTCCCTCACCTCTTTGTTCCATCTTTCCACGTCACCTTCTGCTACGGACTGAATTGCACCCCCTCTTAAATTCATATGTTGCAGCCCTAACCTCCCGATATAACTATAGTAGAGATAGGGTCTTTATGGAGGCCATTAAGGTTCATTAGGTTAGATGGTGGGACACAGATCCATCTATAAGCCAGAAAGAAGGCTCACATCAGAAACCAACCCTGCCAGAGGTTGATCGTGTACTTCCAGCCCCCCAGAACTGTGAGAAAATAGATTTCTGTTGTTTAAGCCACTCAATATGTGGTACTTTGTTATGGCAGCCTGAGCTCACTAATATACATCCCCGCCTCCTCTTCCTGCTCCGAAACAGAGGAGTCCTCAAGGTAATAACACCTCGGTCCTCTGCATTCACCCTCTCCCCTGCCCCAGTTCTAATCTCATCCCCTCCTCTGCCTTTACCTGTGCCTCACAAATCCATAGCTCCAATTCTGACCTCTCCTCTGAGCATTTAGAACCAAATTTTGAAATCTCCATTTGACATCTCCACTTGGGTGTCCCACTGGCCGAGCAAACTCATCATGTCTAAAATTGAACTCATCATACTCTCCCTGAGAGCTCTTCAATATCTTTTTATTTCTGCTGAATCCTTTGTAGAACAAGGCAGGACACAAAGAGAAGTGGATGGCTGTAAGAAGGGTGGAAAGATGGACAGGAAGATGACACTTGAGCTAACATCCAAGCACTTATCCTATGTGCTACATACTACACAAGGTTATTTACACAGATCAGTTGGGTAAGTTGGTATACTCACTCCCATTTTACAGAGAAAAGAACTGAGGAAAGCTTAAGCAACTTGCCCGGGATCTCAGCATCGGTAAGTGATACAACCAAGTTTGGAAACGAGGCAATCCAACTCCAGAGAGCACGGCTTCAGCCAGGTCACTGGACGTCATTCAAACACTCTTCTCCCCTCTGTCTGGATAACCCCCTGCCCACTCACAGCCTATCTCTGCCCCTGACATGCAGGAAAATAACAACACATGTTCACACTGTTTTGCTGGCTGTGCCCCCTCCCCTCCCCTTCTCCATTGCCGCCCACTATACCAGCAGAGCCTACAACAGCCATGCTTTCCCTTGAGAAATGATGCATGTGTCAGTGTGTGAAGCTTCCCCTCATCCCTCCAGCCAGAATTCATCACTTCCCATGCTCCCTCCCTGCACATTTTATTTTTACTGGTATCAAAGCACAGATTTCTCGGTATGATAGGCAGTGCTGTGTCTTCCCTGCTGGCACACTGGCTACAGGACAGTAGGCAGTTGACTAGCTCATCCCTGTGTGCCTCATGCATGACGGAGTGCCCGTCATAGAGCAGAACGTCAGTAGGCGGCTGTAACTGAGGTGGAATTAGCCACAGACTTACTAAGGCTCTGGCCACTTGGACCCATGGCGTGAAAAGGAGCTGACAAGGACCTGTGATTGCGGCCAGGAGACACAAGGGTGCACATGGGAAACCTCCACAAAAGGGGACATTTTTTAAAAGGGGGGAAACCATATCCAACTCACCTTACAGACTCACAAAATCAAGCATGCCAATGACAGAAGGGTGTCAGCTTCCGGGCCCAGCTTCATCCTAAAGGCAGAGGGGATTTTTTTTTCCAAAGAGGAAGCTGAAGCGATAAGGGCTAATGGCCTTCATGGGATCAGCTTGCTCAGTGGTGGGGAGGTGGGGAGATGAGGCCATTTTCTGCATAAGAAATATTCGCATGTCCCCAAGACGTCCACATCACAGAGGCACGCATGGGAATTCCTCAAAGGCATGACAATATGTACACATCACAGCATGTCAACATGAGATAAGTTTTATCCAAAAACTTAGAGTTGCAAGAAGCAGTTGCTTGCCTATGATTTATAAATCAAGTTAAATTCGTGTGCCACCAAGGTGGTGGAAATGTCTATTTCAAGATCTCCAGGTAGAGACATTGGATTCAAGATAAACATCTAAAGCACCCTCTCCCACAAGGCCATTAAAACTAAGGCAACAGGGAACCTGGGGGGTGGGTTCAGTAGGTTAAGCCTCTGCCTTTGGCTCAGGTCATGATCTCCAGGTCCTGGGATAGAGACCCGTATCAGGCTTCCTGCTCAGGAGGGAATCTGCTTCTCTCTTTCTCTCTCTCTCTCTCTCTCTCTCTCTCTCTCTCTCTCTCTCTCTCTCTCCCTCTGCCCCTCCTCACCATTCATTCTCTCTCAAATAAATAAATAAAATCTTAAGCAACAACAACACTATAGCAAAGATACTTTTACCTAAAAAGAAGAAGAGAAAAGGCAACATCTACCTAATTTGGGAGGCTGGAAAGCAGATGGGTGAACAGAAACTGACTTGGCAGTTCTAAGCCAACAGTGGGGAACATCAAGAAACAATCTAAATAAGAATGCAGGCTCCTCTGAGGCTTAGGATCTGGCTGTACCCCACATCTCCTCTAGAAGTGAAGAAGAATGGTGGGGATGGCTAAGAAAAGGAAGAGCATTTGAAAGCTGTGTAACTGTCATATTCCAAGCTGACAGTGCAATGTTGTCAAGGTGACACATTAAGGAACCCAGCTGTCTGGCTGCAAGTCCCAGCTGGCCACTTACTGCCTGAGAAGATCTTGAGCAAGTTCCTTTACCCCTCTATGCATTAGTTCCTGCATCTGAAAAAAAGGGGGTATTAACACTTCTTCCCTCTTTGTTAGCTAAAATCTATAAAATATACACATACCAAGACTGGCACATAGTAAATTCCAAATAAAGAAATATATATATATCACCACTTCAATTACATACCACTGGGCAATTGCTTCTCCACCTCAGCTGGAGGTGAAGATATCTTTTCTGGAGACAACAAAAGAGACTGTATGTGAATATAAAAACACCATGAGGGACACCTGGCCGGCTCAGCCAGAAAAGCACGTGTGATTCTTGATCTTGGGGTTGTGAGTTCAAGCCCCACACAGGGTATAGAGAGTCTTTAAATAAATAAGCTTCGAAAAGAAAAAAAAAAAAAAACATATACAGTTTGGGACAGAGTAGCATAAGGAAAACAGGGCAATTAGGGACTCTTGCCTTCTAAATAAATACTGACCACCCTTTTTCCCCTCGGCTCCCAGAACTCTAGCAACCAGGCCACACCTTTCCAGTGGAATTTTGGAATAGCATTTTTGAGAAGCTGACAAGCCCAAGAGGAAAGAACTGACCACACCAACACCAGAACTTTGCCAGTAGATATTTCAAGCTAATAATCCTCATAGCCCAAAAGCCACATCCAAGTATTCAGAGCTGATGGTCATTTCTTAAACCACTTGACTCCTAAACAGAAAGGAACTAAGGACTCCCAGACATAGGAGGACAGCCTCTAATACAGAACACAGAGAACTCAACACCAACCAGAAAAAAAGAGCAACTGGTGAGGTGCCTGGGTGGCTCAGTCAATCAAGTATCTGCCCTCACTTTGGGTCATGATCTTGAGATCCTGGGATCAAGCCCATGTAAAATAGATGTTTGACAACAAAGTGCAAATGCTGAGAAAAGAAAGATGGAAGTACAGTGCTATAAGATTTTTATACAATACATAAAACGGTATAATATTCTACTTCGACATAGAATATTATAGGTTATAAATATATACTATAAATGCTGAAGTAACTAAAATAACAGAGATAGAGCTAATGTGATAACAAAGGAAATGAAGAGAGAAGTTTTAAAATATCCTCAATTTTAAAAAGGTAGACAAATAAGTAAAGAAGAACAAAGAACAGACGATAAAATTGAAATCAAACAGAAAATTGGTAAATTTAAACCCAATCATATTACTTATCACACTAAATGTAAATGCTCCAATACTCCAATAAAGGTGGAAATTGTCAAACTGGATTTTGAGAAAGCCAGACCAAACATATGCTGTCTATGAGATATCTATTAAAAGGCTAAAAGTGAAAGGGTCAAAAAGAAAGCCATTTTAACACTATTCAAAATGATTGCAGAGCAAAGAATATTACCAATGTAGAGAGATTTCATAATGATAGAAGGCCATCGAGAGAACATAATTCTCCTAAAGTTTTATCCATCTAATAACAAAATTTCATAATAAACACAGCAAAAATTGATAGAACTGCTTGGAAAACAACAAATCTACAGTTTTAGTCAGAGATTTCAAGGCATCTCTTTCAATACATTAAAAGAACAAGTACACAGAAAATAAGTAAGGATATAGTAAACCAAACAACATTAACAACCAACTTGATTTAATTAACATTTATGCAACAGTCTGTCCAAAAACTGTAGGTTACACAATCTTTTCAAGTAAGTGCATACTATTTACTAAGATTGCCATGTTCTAGGCAATAAAACAAGTTTCAATAAATTTTAAAGGGTTTAAGTCATATAATCATACATATGTCCTCTGATTATAATGGTCCTAAATCAGCAATCAGAGAAAGATATCTGTAAAATCACCACCTATTTGGAAACCAAGTAACACACTTCTAAATAAACCAGGGGTCAAAGAATAGATCAAAAGGTAAATTAGAATGTATTTTGAACTGAATGGAACTGAAAATACAAAAAATCAAGGGTTATAAAATGCAGCTAAAGCTCCAAGATTAGGCAGCCACTACACTCCTAGGTATTTACCTAAAACAACTAAAATCAGCCTGTGTCCATAAAAAAGACTTACATACACTGTTTGATCCCATGATATAAAATTATAGAAAACTCAATTCTAGCTTATAATGATAAAAAGAATATCAGTAGTTGTCCAGGGAGGATGGGTGTTGGAAAAGAGCAGCAGGAAGGATTACAAAGTAGCCCAAGAAAACCTCTGGGAGTAATGAATGTGTTCATTACCACAATTGTAGCAATAAGTTCATAGGTATATTTGTACTTATGTGTTTGTTTCTTATCCAATCAGCATACCATCTCTTCTTGTGAAGGTCCAGAAAGCATCTCTTCATGCTGTTTATTGTCAAATGCACCATTTTTAGCTAAGTTCATTATCTCCTAACACACACCAAGATAGCAACATGGTTATTACTCAGAAGGTATGGCCATGGCTCTTTGGAATTCAAGTGTATTGAAATATGATAGATATTTTTGCTCCTAAAGTTCCCTAATTCTATTTATTCAATCCTGGTTACATCCTTACTCATGCCTTTACATCATCTGTTATATCATCTGTGAATATACTGGCTTCCAGTGACTTTCTTATAAGTCATTACTGGATTTCATTGCTAATAACCACAGATGCAAGTCTTAACCAGAATGCACAGGAGAATGGGAGAGATCATGCATGTTCTAGTCGTGCTTAGTTTACTGTTTGGTATTTTATAGTGTAGAAGTAGAACACCACTTTTTCTAACCATGTGTTCTCTTGAATTCCTGAGACTGCAATCACTGCATTCTTAAAGTGGGACCTCCATCGGTATTGACCACACATCTATCTTCCATGTACTACCTCTCACAGAGAAGTAGAAACAGGCCAATGCATAGGGAGAGAAGACTCATCTCATCTGCACAAGGAATGTCTGCCCCTCATCCTGGATGACTTCAGACCATCAGGCAGAGCACACCACCACACCAATAAAGGGCACTGATAAGAAGGGCTTAGAGCTTTGCGAAGCAATAGTCCTAAAAGTTCTCAATGGGTATAGGCACAGCCAACCCCAGGGACTAGCACACACTTATCACCAGGACTGCAGAGGAGGTCGAGAGACTGCCTGGTAGCCAGGGATGAGGAGGTGCATAGTAGAAAGGACCCTGGCCACCACCTCTGCTGCTCAGATACTGTAGATCAGAGGCAGCACTGAAGATCGAACACACATCATGATACACAGACCCCCACACAGGTCAAACACACACATCAGTAGACTGTCAGTGGTCCAGACGCATGAATTCATTCCGTATCTAACATAAGGGAAGGTCGCCAAAAATCAGCATATTGATACCACTCTGGTGGCCCCATCTCACAGAATCCCATAAAACACATACTGTGGTAGCCAGCAGGAGTGATCTGCTCTCCAGAAAATTCCTTTGGAACCTGAGTTTGGCCAACAAGTCCAGGATAACTCCACGGATGTAAAGTTGAGGTGAGAGACTCCTTGGGGCATCTGGTGGACTCCCTCCTCATCGCTAGAAGGTTGGCGAGTACCAAAAGGAGAAGCAGGAACTGGAACCACCATGAGTCCTGGTCTAGTTTCAGAGCACACCAAGATTCCACCTGTTCTGGCCCAGTCAGGTCCAGGCACTGGCGGGGGAAATACCCCTGTGAAATTTCCCGGTATGCAATTCCAGAAACTGGGACCCACATGAGACTAGGTCTGGATTCAGAGGGCCCTGCCAAGCCTTCCGAGGCACAGCACCCTGGACAGGGGTCCCACTCTCCGTGAATCATAGAGAAAGGGTGGCCCTTCCTAAGCCATCTTAGGAGAACACAGAGTAAAGCCCCAGGCAACCTGCAATGAGGATGTAATGTGAGAGAGAAATAAATGTTATTGTTTTGAGCCACTTCTTTTCAGGGTTGTTACCACAGCAACTCAGCCCATGCTGATTGATGTGCAGGATGACAGCTATCACCAGGCAGAGAACTATCAGCCCAGACCCAAGCAACATAATTCAACAGGAAGATACGCTGAGGCTGTCAGCACCAAGATGCCTTCTGTTGTTATCAGCTCTCAAATATTCTTGAATTGATCACCTTTGAGCCAAACCCAGATTTTTATATTTTACCTGGCAGGACCATGAGATGATGAAGCTCTTTCATCAGAACACCAATCTCACCCCAGCTGAAGTATTCTTCTTTGTCCTAATCCCAAGAGCTAGACCCTGGTCATGTGAACTTAAAGTCAGAGAATGGAGAGTACTTTGATCCTCCTGCCCATATTCCTGCTGATGGCCAGAGTCTTACTCAAACTACAGTCCAGCCCCATGCCCCATGCTGCATGCATACTCCTGAGCCCCTCACATAGCCTCACCCACTGATTTTCCCGGGGGTGCTTTTATAAAACCTCAGTGACATGGAAACTGAACAACGAACCAAAGGCCCCATTCAACTGATCTCTGCCTGGATGCTCTCATCTGGCAGGAATAATAATGCCTTTCCTTATCCTAGTAATCAGCCTTCACAGTGATTTAAATCTAGTCTTGATAAAATAATAAAATATTTAAGTAAAAAAGAAAATTTAATCTCATTCCTCACTGGGCTGTCCTTCCCTGCCAAGTTTGCAACAAATGGACCAATGAATGGTGCTAGTAGAACAGCAAGAAGGCCTCCAGCTCCCTTCATGATTGCTATTGACACCTTCCCAGCTTCAGGCCTAAGTGCACCCTTTGGAACCAGCAATACTTCCCTCCATGGCACAGGACAGGTTGAAGGAGCTTCTGCTGAGGCTGAGAATTCCTGTACACTCACCAGTCCTTCCACTGATGTCCTGACCTCTGACCTCTTTTCTTGGCAGGGGCAGGGAGAGGGAGGTGGAGCAAAAAACCATTCCTTCTCTCCTTCTTTTGCCCTAAAAGGCCTTGAAGGACATTTCTTCAATGTTCCAGACTTCGAGAAAGTCAAAGCCATAGAGTGCTATGTCTTAAAGCCACTCCTGCTTTAGGCCCTAGAATGCACGGTCTCCCTAACTCCCTACATCCACCAACAAAGTCAGGGCTCTGTCTACCTTCATGAACTGGTGGTAAAGGTGGAGAAATACAGAGGGAAACCCTGGCATTCAGGTCCCTCCAAAGAGCAGAGAAAAATGGGGTAGGAGTGCCTCAGATGAGTACACATAAAATATACACATGCATATACAACTCAGCGCCCCACATACACAAGGATCAGAATGTAAAGAACAGATCTGAACCTATAATTTTCAAGTGCAATCAGATCCACACAGAATTCCTTGGACCATTTCTTATGAATCTTTGTGAAGAATCTTAGGGCTCAGCAGATGTTCTGGTGGATTTTGGAGCATTTAACAGGTACCTCTAAGTGGTCCTGTTGTCTAATGCAGTTACTTCCCTGGATCCAATCTCATTTCCGGGCTGCAAAGTGCAGAGCCAACAATGTAAAATGTGCCTGCAAAGTGAACTAAAAAAGGTTTATTCAGGGACTTCTGAGCCCAATTGTCTGTAATGAAACTCTCGTTTCTGCCTCTGCCTGGCCTCAGCTCTGACTCTGGAGCATCACCAGCACCACCACACTCTCCCTCCGCACTTAGGGCTATCATTAGTTACAGCCGTTTTTGCCTCAAGTCCAGCACTTTGCGGGCTTCCTATATTTCCCAGCAAATGGCTTAAAGAAAGAACATTTTGCAAATTACTACCCTGTAGGTCAAAATTGTCAATTCTTCCTTAAAAACAACTGCAGCACCCCATTTTGAAAATGACTATTGTTATATAGCACTGTAAGGAGAAGACCAACATTATTGAATAGAGCCATCAGGAGCAATTTAGACCCATTTCATGCCTGCCATATTTATCCCTGCTCCTTGGCGGAGCTGTGGTATGTGAGTATTTAACATCCCTTGCAGCGAGGAGCATCAGGCAGGCTGTGCATTCTTACTGGGTCTGCCTCTACAGTCTGGGAATGAGTCGGGGACCTAATTTCAAGTGCAAGCACTGTCTTCGACATACATAGAAAATGAGCTGCTGCAAAGCTGGGCAGGGCCCCGGGGTGGATGTTTCTAAAAGTGTATGTAAATGCACAGAACTTACTCTGCATATAGAAGTGAGAATAATTGGGCAGGTGTGAATTTTGCGTGCAGTACAGCTGGGTCTGCCTTCAGCTCAGGGTGTGATCCCGGGATCCTGGGATCGAGTCCCGCATTGGGCTCCCCGCAGGGAGCCTGCTTCTCCCTCTGCCTGTGTCTCTGCCTCTCTCTGTGTGTCTCATGAATAAATAAAATCTTAAAAAAAAAAAAAAGAATCACATCTTTGGGAGCAAAGAAGAGGAGAAAGGAGGTTCAATAGCCAGGCCTCTGTGGGGTACCAGAGGAAACTGCCAGCACTTCAATTTGGGGGAGGAAAGCACCATGCATTTGTGGTCCAGGTAGGTCAGCTGGGGGGCTGGCTTGCATGATGGCTCCACTCATGTGCCTGACAAGTGTGGGCTGGGCTGCTGGGTACTCAGTTCTCTCTCTACACAGCCAGCATGGCCTTCTTCACAAACTTGTACACAAATCCCAGCGTACGCAGCAGGTATTGATTCAGGTTATGCTCACATCACATTTGTTGGTGTCCCACTGGGCAAAGCAAAGTGATGGCCTGGCCATGACTCAGCGTGGGAGGGGTCTTACACAAGAGCAGGGATTCAGGATGGTGTGTTCCATGGGACGGTGTGTGTGTGGCGGGGGGGGGGGGGGGGGGGCTTTTCACGTAAGAACCTATCACAAACCGGATGGCGCTGCTTGCCTGGCTTGGGAAGCCCTCGTGGAACAGGCCTGATCCTGCTTCCTCCTTACCCTGCAACCTGTGGTTCTTGTCCAGCTGGCTGGAAACACGCAGAAGCTGTGCAGGAAGCCGGAGTTTTATCCGAGGGGCTGTGCAGAAGCAGCTCTCCTGACATAGCCCCTGGGTGATCACTATGATTAACAAGGAGAGCCGCGTCTGTGCCATTTTCCCAGGGTTGCCTCAAGCAGAAGCACAAGCAGCCTAAGCCAACAACTTGCTACAAAGCCTGTTGCACCAAAGAGCTTTCCCACCAAAGAGCTTAGCCCATCCTAAAATACAGCTCGTCAGGCCTTCAAGGTGCCATGCTCACTGTTTATTATTCCACTTCACGATATTCACACAACCCGGCCAAGTAGCAATTCTTCAGCCCATTATACAGATTAGTAGCCTGAGGCTCAAAGCACAGTAACTTGCACAAGTCACAAGGCTGGTGATTCCAAAGCCTGGGTTTGACTGCACATCTCTTTGCTCTGGGTCTAGATTTCTAACCCAACTCAGAGAATCCTGAATGTTCTAGCGCGTGGCCCTGCTGACATTTGGGACTGGCGTGCAGGGTAATGGAGCAACTGCAAATGTTGGCTTTGGAGTAGATAACAAGGGCTTAAATAGATTGCCCCTCATTTAGGGCAGTTTTCTCATCTATAAAGTGAGATTATCATAGCCCTACCTCAGAGGGCTCTTTTGAGGCTTAAGTCAGTTAAATGATAAAAAGTTCCCAGAAAAAAAGGTGCTGGGCACTTAGGAGCACTCAATAAATATTCAGGATTATGATTATTAGCAGCTGGGTTCCAGCCTGTCCCTCCAGAGCAGGTGAATGGTGTCTGGTCCCAGCGGGGCATGGCACAATGTCGATGTCTAAACCAGCTACTACCTGGTGCCGGGCAAGCAGGGACCATTGCAAACACACCTCAGCATTCACAACCAGCATGTCAGCCCCTCCTGGCCGACCAATCCTGCGGCCTCGAGATATGGACCCGACCTGGGGGGCTGGGGGGAGGATCTGGAGGGCAGACTGGCCAGAGAGGTTGGAGAAAAGATGCCCATAGCCTTCTGGAGCTCAGAGCAGGGCCCCTGCCCTGAGTCCTGAGCAGAGGCTCCTGCCAAGAAAGGGATGGAGGCCTCAGAGAAAGACAGGACCCGCTAACCCTGGCCAGAGCCCTACATGGGCCTGGGGCTAGGGGCACAGCTGGAATCACCCCACATGGGATCTGGGGATGCGCCCCAGGAGACTGCAAGTCCTTTAGCCCTCCTGGCTCAGGCCCACATTGTCCGGGGAGCCCATCCACCTACAGAGTCAGGGCGTGGTGGTGGAGGGATTGGGCAGATGGGCTTCAGGCTTGGAAAGCCATTGAGGAAACAGGCCTGTGAGTTTCCCCGCCCCCCCCCCAAGAAAAGCCACCTGGGACTGTGGATCCGGCCATAGCCGGGGACCCTGATCTCCCCCAGGGAAAGCACGCTGTACCCACAAAAGCAGGAGCTCCAGCTCTGCAGCTTTGGAATGCATCCTGTCCCCTTCCCTTTGCCCCCTGCAACCCTTCGTTCTCCCTCCATGTGCAGCTCAACCCCCATTCGTCACGTGGTCCTCCTTCACTGATGACCGTCTTCCGACTCCAGTCTTCCTGAGGGCGGGACTCTGGGCACTGCCCTGTCCCCTGCCCTGTCATCTTCTGCATTAGGTCATCCTGGGGCAGGAGACACTCCAATGCCTCGGGGGCTCCACCTTCCCAGGTCAACAGCTTCCTGCCAGGGGGGGTGCGGTATCCCACTCTTTGTTTGGGATAAGATTAGGTGAAAACCCCCTCATCAGGGCACCTGGGTGGCTCAGTGGTTGAGCATCTGCCTTTGGCTCAGGTCCTAGGATCAAGTTCCGTGTCGGGCTCCCTGCAGGGAGCCCGCTTCTCCCTCTGCCTGGGTCTCTGCCTCTCTCTCTCTGGGTCTCTCAGGAATAAAATGTTTTAAAAAAGAAAGACAGAAAGAGAGAAAGCAAGCCAGCCAGCGTCCTAATCAAGTGGAACCACCTGAACGGGGCCCAGGTGCAGGCCAGCGGCCTTCTCACCCTCGCCCCGCCGCCGCTTTTCTGGCGACAGTCCTACGTTATCTGAGGGCAGAGCCGAGCCTGCCCGAGAGGGGGACACCGGGACGGGCCTTTGTGGGTGCGTTTGGGAGAGCCCACCTGGCTGAGCGGCCACGGGGGGCATGGTCCCCCCGGCAAGGGCCTGAGGACACCCCCCGGCCAGCGGCTCCAGGAGAGGATCCAGGGTGGCCCAGCCAGGAGGCCAGCCCTCAGCAGGTGTGCAAGGGCCTACCTCACCCCTCAACCAGGGGGCCGGATCCGGATTCACGCCGACCTGAGTTGCAGGCCCAGGCCAGCTGGCCTTGAGCACAGGCCTCAGCTCCGAGCCTGTTTCTTTGTCAGCAAAACGGAGACAGGAATGCCACACAGCCCTCCAGCCAGGACCTGAGGATGATGGAGCCAGATCACCCAGACCAGGTGGCTGTCCTGCAGCGCAGCTCCTCTCCCATGTTCCATCCCACTTCCCGTCATCGCCAACAACACCCCCTCCTTCCCATACCCTGAAGCCGCCCTCTCGGGCCACCTCCCTCCTCCCAGGCCCTAACAGGCTCTGCACCTCCCAGCCAGGCCCTTCCCGCAGAGCCTGGCTGCCTCCCACCTCCCCAGCCCCTCCTAAGCACCAACCTGGGAAGAACTGTCCTTTTTTCCTCCTCTGCGTGACCACCCCCGGATGTACACGCCACTTAGCACCGGGAGAGAAATAATGAATTTCCTCCTATTCTGCTGAGGTTACCCACCGTGCACCATTAAAAAGATACTCATTTTTAAAATATACTTGACAGTCTGCACGATGGATTTGAGATATCAGAAAACTGAGCCCATTATGTGACATTTAGAATATATAGTATGGTGATACATTTCTGAAATGTGCAATATACCTTCTAGATTTATATTGCATACATGGCACTCAGATATTTGTATTATTCTTTCCTCTGTGGATTCAGTTTCTAGAAGATTTCCCCGTGTGAGCTTCCTCTTCTAATTATTGGGCCCCTGGCCAACATGGCAAAGGGAAAAAAAAAAAAAAAAAGACTCGAATGCAGACTTCAAGGTCAGTTAGTTGTTCATTTCACACCAGATGGCAGCAGAGGAGCCCAGAGAATTAGTGTTTCCATCAGCCAGACATACTCACGTAGACATTTCCCACCGTTAACAGGTGAGGACCGGGTGCTTATTTCCCCATTTCATAGATGAGGACACTGAGGCTGCAGCAGCCAAGGGCACTTGCTAATGGGGGCAGAGGAAGGACTAGGGCCCAGGTGAGCATGGGCACCTGCCATGCCGCACCGCCTTCAAGGAAGAGCCCAGTCCTGGGGGCCACTGTTGTGTAGGGAAGGCCGACTTCAAGTCTGAGACACAAGAGGCCATGAAGGCCCCTCATTGGGACTCTGGGGGCTGGACATCGCCTTGGCTGGAACAGAGCTGAGACTCGGATGAGGCATGAGGACGCGGACACAGTGGCAAAACGCGACATGCAAACTCCCTCACCAGCCTACAGGGTCCTCTCCCATCTGGCCCCTCGTTTCCTGTCCCTCTGCCTCTCTCCTCTCCTCTGCATCTGCACGTCTACACAGATCTTCCCATCTCCCCCACCCCCGGAAATGTCCTGTCGGGGCCCATGGCTGAGCCTTCCTTGGTGTCACTGCTGCCTCTGAGCGGCCTCTCCTACTCACTCCCTATTGGGGTCCTGCTCATCAACCTCACCCCTCCTCTGGTCTTTGCTAGCCCTGTCCCCACAGTCCCGAAGGCTTTCCCACTAAGGGGCATGTACACTATGCTCCCACGTCCACACAGCGAGTACTGAGCTCCCACCCCCCAAGGACCAGGCCCGGAGTGAGTGTGGGCTCAGTCAACACCCATCAGATGAAACAAGTGAACATCCAGAAACCAACTGACCCTTCTTTGCACTTTGGGTTTCTTCCATTTTTTTCCCAGTTGTTCAGACTCATTGTCCAGAGCTTCCCAGAGAACACAGACTCTTGAGAAAAGCCCTCTTCTCTGGGTAGTATATTCAACTCCAGTTCCTTCCCTGGATGCTGCAAAGACACAGACTCTCCTATCACCCCACAGAGACTGCAATCCAAGGTTCACAGACATGAAGAGACAGGGGAGACGAAGCACCGTGGGCAAGCCTCTCCACCTGCCTGGGGTGGTTCCGCCTTTCCAAGGCCAACCCCAGCTGACAGGGAGCTGCCTCGCCCTGCAGAAAAGGAACCCCACAAGTCTCCACAGCTCTAAGCCGGCTCATTGTCCCCAATATTCCCCTGTCTTTGATCGATTATAGATTGAACCCTATTGCATTCCTCCAACCTCTTCTTTCCTACAGACCCACACTGTTGGGTCCCACAACATCTCTGGTGTCCCCTGGTCCCACCTGTGTTGGGATGCAGTGAACTGTCTCTTGTTGCAGACCTGGAGAGTATGTCACAGGACATAGTGGGACAGGGAAGCACAGCCCTAATGATGTCACCTTCGGGCTCACTGAGGCTATTGGCTGAAACAGAGAAGGGACTCCAATATTTCTGGTAAGTGGGTCAAGGTTTGATGTTCTGAATTTCCCACTGGAATGTAAGCTCCTTGATGGGAGAGACTTCGGTGCTTTTTATTGCTCTATGTGTCTAGTGCAAAGGACAGTACATATCAGGAATTCAAAAAATAATCTTATTGAGTGAATGAAAGGAAGAATGAATGATGAATCAATGAACAAATGAAAAAAGAGATGATTGCCTAATTTATTGGCGTACAGCTGTTCATGATATATTTTTAAAATCGTTTATGTTTCCTTGGTGTTGGTAGTGATCTCTCTTTTCTCATTCATGATTTTATTAATTTGAGTCTTCTCTCTCTTCTTTTTAATAAGGCTGGCTAATGGTTTATCTATCTTATTAATTCTTTCAAAGAACCAACTCCTGGTTTTGTTGATCTGTTCCATGGTTCTTCTGGTCTCGATTTCGTTGAGTTCTGCTCGAATCTTTATTAACTCTCTTCTTCTGCTGGGTGTAGGATCTATTTGATGTTTTTTCACTAGCTCCTTTAGGTGTAAGGTTAGCTTTTGAATTTGAGTTCTTTCCAGTTTTTGAATGGATGCTTGTATTGCGATGTATTTCCCCCTCAGGACTGCTTTTGCTGTATCCCAAAGATTTTGAACGGTTGTATCTTCATTCTCATTAGTTTCCATGAATCTTTTTAATTCTTCCTTAATTTCCTGGTTGACCCTTTCATCTTTTAGCAGGATGGTCCTTAACCTCCACGTGTTTGAGGTCCTTCCAAACTTCTTGTTGTGATTTAGTTCTAATTTCAAAGCATTATGGTCTGAGAATATGCAGGGGATGATCCCAATCTTTTGGTATCGGTTAAGACCTGATTTGTGACCCAGTATGTGGTCTATTCTGGAGAAAGTTCCATGTGCACTTGAGAAGAATGTGTATTCAGCTGAGTTTGGATGTAAAGTTCTGCAGATATCTGTGAAATCCATCTGGTCCCGTGTATCATTTAAAGCTCTCATTTCTTTGAAGATGTTGTGTTTAGAAGACCTATTGAGTGTAGAAAGCGCTAGATTGAAGTCACCAAGAAGATGTGGTTTATGTATACAATGGAATATTCCTCAGCCATTAGAAATGACAAATACCTACCATTTGCTTCAACATGGATGGACCTGGAAGGTATGATGCTGAGTGAAATAAGTCAATCAGAGAAGGACAAACATATGGTCTCATTCATTTGGGGAATATAAATAGCAAAAGGGAATAGAAGGGAAGGGAGAAGAAATGGGTAGGAAATATCATAAAGGGAGACAGAACATGAAGACTCCTAACTCTGGGAAACGAACTAGGGGTGGCGGAAGAGGAGGAGGGCAGGGGGTGGGGGTGACTGGGTGACGGGCACTGAGGGGGGCACTTGACGGGATGAGCACTGGGTGTTATTCTGTATGTTAGCAAATTGAACACCAATAAAAAAAATTATTATTTTAAAAAAATAAATAAAAATTTAAAAAGAGAGATGAATGGATGGATAGAATGCTTTACAGGGGATTTTTGAATTGGGGACCAAAGGAGGTAGAGACAGAGAGCACAGTGGCCCCCCTGGAAGAGGAAAGAGAGGTCAAAGCTGAGCCCAGAGCACAGTCTCACACTTTTCTTGATACTCTGGGGTGAAAAGGTTTGAGACCAAAAGCTGAAGAAATTGGAGACCAAAATTAAGAGGTTTGGGGAGACTCCAGGCATAAGCGATGCTGCTTCAGGTGCAGGGTGAAACCTTGAGCACAGCCTTGTGCAAAGCTCAGAGCCAGCCTGAGACAGACCCACCTGTGAGCAGAGGCCTGAGCCTGCAAAACTTGCTCAGGTAGGGGGGGTCGTGGTGGGGGGGCATGCCAGCACCAAGCTCTCCCCACATTTAGCAGAGCACTTCCATTTGCAGGATGTGGCCATAACCCACTGGCTGCCTCCCCTTGCCCTTCAGCTGTGTGAGGACAGTTTTGCCCACCAACCAGCCAGGCAGTATTCAGACAGTGGGCCTGACAGCATGAGCTGAGCTGGAGTCAGGCCTCTGGAGTTGAGGCTCCCAGTGTCTCCTCCAGAGGCAGTCGCAAGGTCTGCCTCCACTGGTCCCTGATCAGGGTAAAAGGAGTATCAGGAGCAGGAGGCCCCTGAGAGGGAGGTTTCTGAGGTTTCTGAGCTGGCAAGCTTAGATCAACAGATGCCTTTCTGATGGTTGGATAACTGTGACCCCTCCTTCCTGCCTCCCCAACATCAGCTCAGTGTCTCTGCCCACCACCAGCCCGGGAGTCCACACCATACAGCTGGCCCAAGCAGGGCCAGAATATCAGCTCAGGAAAAAGGTACAGATTGTTGACAGAGTGTGTGCTGGGTACCTGTCACAGTGAGCATCGTTCCCTCTAGCGAGCACAACCTTGCAAGCTACCAAGAATCCAAGCTTCATAGATAGAAGGGTAAAGCCCGCTGGACTCCCTTAACATACCCAAGGCCCACACTAGTGACTTTTCAGCTGAAACCAGACTGAGTTCCCCCTTATTCCTGCTGTTTGCAACCCCTTTTCTGCTCCTCTGTGACCCCAGGCTTGGGCTGGGCGCCGGCTACAAATGCCAGGCAGCTTTAGATAAGACAGAACCAGCTCCCTCCTGCCTCTCTCTTCTTCCCACACAACAGGCAGGCCTCTGCCCTCATGTCTCCCTGAGCCCTCCAAGTCAGCACATGAGGATTCGGTTCTTCTCCCTCTGTTGGTCATCTTCCCAGTCATATTCACCGTGTAGACCATGTGCTCTGCTCCAAGAAGCAACGCAGCTAGTCTGAGCCAGGGCCTTGGTTCCAGGCGTCTTCCTCATGCCCTTACCTTCTCCAGCTTCAGACATTCCTGCTCGGGCTCCCAGCGAGGTGAGCCTCCGTCAGCCCAAGCCGGTTGCCCCAGGCTGCACCCCCTCCAGTGCTGGGCTCATGACCCACCCTTCAAATTCAACTATTAGATAACTTGCTTACAAACTCAGTCCGTGCTCTGTCTCCCTCTCTTCTCCAGTTCTTCTTTTATGAACCACCCCCCCCTTTTTTTTCAAGAACAGCCTGTTCCTACAAGCCAGTCCACCAGCTCCTGGTCTCTGAGGCCTATGTCTGTCCAGGCTGAAGCCACAGCTAGAGGCAAACTCAGGTCACTGCAATTCCCAGGAGAGAACTGCTTGCCCCCAGGGTTCACCTCTCTTGAGACCATTCCCCAGGCCTCAGTTTGGTTCTTCCAGGCCCTACCCAGGTTCACCTTCTGCTTGGTTTTCCATGAGCAGAGAGAGTCAGAAGTTTTGAGCTGGGGCACCGAGCGGACCTGAGATTCTCAGAAGAAATAAGCACCACACAGGTATTTCTGACATGACCGAAAACCATCATTTATGGTGGTTTCAAGGGCTTACAAATCCTCCAAATATAACATGAAGCCTGGATCCAAAGCTGGATGCTTCTTCAAGACCTCCACACATAATAATAGTAATAACCATAGTAACTACAGCGCTAACAACATTGCATCAGTGCTGACACTACCAAATAGCCACTGTATCAGAATTGAGAATCAGATGGCAAGGGGCTTGCTACAGCATTAGCTGTATCACTTACAACTGCCCAATGCCTATGTGCTGGGCACCCTTCCGGGAACTGAGGGATACAAGAATGAACATGACAGGCAAAGAGCCCTGCCCTCAGGGAACTTGCCTTCCTGGAAAGTACCCAACCCACGCTCCTGCCCCAGATGGACCCAGAGAAGAGGGTGGCAAGCACAGAGCGTCTGCTAAGCCCTAGGGGAGGGCCATCCAGGGAGGAAAAGGGCCTGTCTGGGAGCCATAGGTGGCAGCAGGTAGACCAGAAGTCTGAGGAGCCCCAGCCTCCATGGCACTGGGGGCCTCTGGGCACAGGGTGGCACTGCACTCAGGGATGGCTCTGCCCACCGCACCTGCCTCGTTGCTCAAAAGGGCTTCAAGTCTCAAAAGATTTCCTGTTGCTTTGTCCCTAAAGGACACTCTGCTGCCATTGCTGTTGACAAAGGACAGAAAGTCTACCTAAATGCACAGAACTGGCACTCCAAATGCTATTAGGACCTTGGTGCTACACAACTGGCCAAGCCTTGAAAAAATGCTGACTGTTTTGAGCAAAGCCACTCCACTCCTCTGAGGCTTCAGAAGGATGCATTGTGCTGAGCCAGCAAGGCCCATTTCACAGCCTTAGAGGAGAAGAAGAGCACATGGACAGGGTGACCTGAGGAGCCCCAGGATGCCCAGAGTTCGGTGGGTTTGTCCCATGGGGACTGATCCTGACCCATGGGGTTGACACTCCCAGAGCTGAGCCCCTTTGATCCTGAGGCATGATTCCAGGGCAGACTCAAAGGGCAATATCCTCTGACCATTTCTTTCCCTTGACAAAGAGTTGGAGTCTCAGCTGAGCCCAGGAATGGGGGTGGGGGGAGTGGGGAAGAGGACCCTATAAAAGCTCCAAAGGAAGAAGCCAAAGTTGGCAACAGAAACAGGGCCTTGGGAACAGCCAAAGAGGTGTCAGCCTTGAGTACAAGGCATAACCACCAGAACATGCAAGACACACAAAAGTGAGGTGTGGAACAATAATCCACAGGGCACAAAGCTATGGAGCGGTCAGGAGTTGCTGAAGAACCTACCAGCCAAGGGGAGGTGCCCAGAACCATCCTCCCAGGGGCTCCTCACTGGTGACCACATTATTGCCCATCATGTCTGTGTTCTCTGTGTGTGAGCCCGTACGGCACCAGACCTCTTAACCATGGGACTCATGAACGAGTTTTCTCGTTGGTACACCAAGGTTATATGCCACTGATTTGGAGAAAGACACATACACATTTTTACACTGATCTCCCTTAGCACCATTTTCAGAGATTATGCCCATATTCACACAGGAATGCTGGTATCAGGACTAACCACAACTCTTACCTATGCATGTGGTATGAACCAAGGTATGGACCATTCCTACTGGACTCATGTTGGCTGGACCTCCATTGACTTTCTTGAAAAAACTAGGGACACTCTGGATAACCTCTGCAAGAGGAGGAGCTCAGATTTGCAAAGACTCAGTATCGCCCCACACCTACCAGTTCTCTACTTTTCATGGACAGGGAAAACAACCCTGGGTATTTCTGTAGTGACTCAAAATCCTGATTCAGTCAGAGAGGCCACGGGACAGTGCTGACAAGTTGTATCTTCGCCTTTCATCCATAGTCTCTCCTGCAAAAGAAATCAGGCAGTGGGAAGCCAATGACTAGGTGTTTAGATGGCACGATGGACCAGATTCAGTTACATAGTGATCCTGTTGGATACACAGAGGGCAAGGAAGGAGCAAAGAAAGAGACAGTCTACTCCAGGTTGGCAAGTGTCAGGTTTACTAAGCAAAGGAACTCATGTATGAGGTTTGCTTAGGTGGTCACAGGAGGAGTAGATCTCTGCACTGACCCCCCCCCCCAAATCTTAAAGTTTATGCAGAAGCCCTCACTGGGTTCAAGTATGTATATCATCCAGTCAGTCTTAACACCTTACTCTCTCCAACCATGTCTCTGAAATGCCCCCCACCATGGGAATGGAGAACAGAACATGCAAACCAAGGACAGGGGATGGTGTGAGGAGCCCCCAGTCACCAGGATCCAGCTCTAAGGTCAACGGGAGGCCATATCGTCTTGACAACCTCCTCCATCAGACCTGAATTAAAATGCTGAGATGAGGGGCACCTAAAGCTTTGGGAAGACAATGTTTTTCCCAAACCCAACAAGCCAATTGAAGTGCATGCATTTGAAATTTAAGGAGGGTGGAGAAAAATGTAGTCAAGATAAAATTAAATCTAAATACTCTGGAGGATAAAAACTTGAAGAGAAAGAAAAACACACCAAATTGACAGGGTATGTCTGTTTAACCCAGGCTATCCCCACACAGCTATGCATTGTACCCTTTTGTATTACTTGTGAATATCCCAAACATTTCAAAATAAAATTTTAAGAGAAAAGGCCCAGTGAAAGACAGAAAATGGAGGGGGGAAGGAAGAAAGAAACGAATAAACAAGGAGCAAGGTTTCTAGGAAAGTATCACTGGTTAGATGTTTGGAACAGCACGTAGCTGTGCATGCTTACTCAAAGGAGGATCCAGATCCTGCAGATGAAAAGCATTGATCTACATATCCAAGCAGGTCAACAAACCTCAAGTTAAACACCAAGAGATCCAAATGCAGACAAACGATAAATTGTCAAAAGACAAAGACAAGTCAGCAAGGTTGCAGAATCCAGATCAATATACAAAACTCAATAGTATCTCTATACAATAGCTATGAACAACCTGAAAGTAAAATTAATAATTCTACTTACCATGACAGAAAAAAAAGAATAATATTCCTTAGGACATATCATAGACTAAGAATACTTAGGGATGCATTTAACAAAAGTACAAGACTTGCACCCTAAAAACTTCAAAATATCGTTAAAAAGAAATTAAAGATGGCCAAAATAAAGGTAACAACATGTCACATCCCTGCATCAATCGGAAGGCTTACTAATGTTAAGTGGCGACACTCCCAAACCAAACTATAGATTTAATATGATACCTATTGAAACTATAGCTGCTCTTTTTGGGAGTTGCAGAAATAAATAAACTGATCCTGAAATTCATATGAAAATGCAGAGGAAACCACTATAAAAACACGAAAGTGGGTGGAAATAAAGAAGCCACATTAGTGCCTCAGCAAGGCTTGACCTTTAAACTGAACACAGCTTTCTCTTCCTCATTCTCAAAGCCTCCCCGTCCCCTTCACTTGTGTTTCCATAGAATCCTTTGTTCCAGAATTCACTATTGACATGACACCTCCCTGATCTCATTGTACACTTAGGAATGAGACTCAGAGGGCCAGACAGTCAGACCACCTTGAACAATGACCAATGCAGTGAGCAGCACCTGCCAGGTTCCTACCGAAAACACCCAGATCCTACATTTGCCTATAAAAGCCCTCAGCCTCTTACCCCAGGCAGGTCTGCGGTTGTGAAGCCATGAGCACTGCTGCAGCCTCTCTGGCCTGGCAGAGTCATAAAACTGTGGTTCTGCATTATCTCCAAACCCTTCCTGTTATATTTCAGAGCCGGAGCACAGTGGACAGTTTCAACAACCCAGGGAACTCAGAATAGTTTTAGTCTCAGAAAGCAAGTCTTGAAAAAGAGAATACAGTTAGGATATTCAAACTTCCTGACCCTATAACTTACTAAAAAGCGACCGTAATAAGACCAAGTGGTACTGACACAGGTTAAGAACAGAGGTCAATGGAATAGCATTGAGAGTCGGGAAATACGTCCTTCCGTTGTGGACAACTGATGCCTGACAAGGTGCCAAGATGACTCAATGGATGGTTATAATCCTCTTTTCCATAGTTGATATCCCCAATTTAAAAAAAAATGCATTTGAACCCCTATATCACAACCATATACAAAACAACTCAAGGATCACAGACCTAAATATGAAAGCTAAAACTACAAAAAACTCTTAGATAAAAACGTAGGATCTTTGTGACCAGGAGTTGGGCAATGATTTCACTTTGATTATCTCACGCGGAAGCTGTTCACATCACCACCAGTAGGATTCCACCTCTGCGAACCTCTGCATATAGGAAAGTAGATCACTGTTGGCTCGGTCCTGAGTGGAGAGGGGCAGGAATGAGGTGTGACTGATAATGGGTATGATGCTTCTTTTGGGGTTTTGGCTCTTTGGTTCGAAAATCAGATTGTGGCAATAGTTACACGACTCTGAAAATACTAAAGACTATTGAATCCTACATTTTAAAAGAGGTGAATTTTATAGCAGGGGAATTCGATGTCAATTTTTTAAAAAAGGCAGAAGAGGTATAAGAGTGTTTTCCAGGGACCTGGCCAACAGGTCACACGGTGGCGGTTCTCCGGGGCAGGGGCTCTGGAGGTGCGTCGCCCCAGTGAGCTCCTTCCAGGGGCTCCTACTGCTGCTGCTTGGACCTACCGTGGTTGCAAAGCCTCTAGCTTTCAAGGCTCCTGCGACTCTGGTGGAAAGGAGCTGAAGGCCCCGTGCCCCAGAGGTCACTGCTCGTACTGGGAGTCAGTCATTTTTCTTGAACAGACTTTCTTTAGATCCTTGGTTGATTTCCAGCATTCTGCAAAAGTGGATTTTGACCATTTTTGCCAGTGTTTCTGCTGTTTTTGGAAAGGAACAGATTTATAAAGGTCCTCTCTCCACTGTTCCAGAAGTCCTGGCTCACCTTCTTTAAGGCACTGATCATAGTTGAGTTTCACACCATCCCATGTGGTTTCGTTATGAAGGTGTGTCTCGCTCCCTGGTCACTGAGTGTCATGAGGACAACATCTACATTCTGGTCCTGCTTCATCCTCCCTAGAGCCTGTCACAGCGACACACAGCATGAGCTCAGTCAAAGATCATTAGCACAGGCTGGTGAAGAGACGTTATCTCCACCAATTGATAAAATGATACACAGCCATCCATTAACCTCCAGGGAGCCCTGAGTCCATATTTCACCTCTCGGGAACCACATTCTCACTGCCCCCCCCCGCCCCCGCCCTCTCTGTGGATGATCTTGGCTTATTCTTCATAGATAATATCAGACCACAACTTCTTCCACTTTCCACCTCCAGATCTACCAACACACCCACATCCATTCCCATATTCTCCTTCTTTCTTCCTGTTACAATGTCAAATGTAACCATCCGGCAAATGTCGATCCCTGTACAACCCTTCCTGTCCCTCTGGGAACCTACCCCAGTGATGCTCCCTCTTCTCACGTGCATCTTCCTGTTTCCCTTTGACTGAATTGTTTCCAACTGCATTAGAACACATTTTGTCCCTAACTTTTTTTTTTTTTAATGTACCCAGCTTGGACCTCACAGCCTGCTTCCAGCAGATGCCTCATTCATCTATTTCCAAGCCAAACTTCTTTAAAGGTCTGGCTACAGCTCTGGTTCCATTTCCTTACCTTCTACTTAGTATTTAAACCATTCTTAGCTGTGTTCTTTTTTAAAAGAAAAAAGAGATTGATTTAAGAGAGAGGGAGAGAGAGAGAGAGAGACAGCACGCAGGGAGGGGTGGAGGGAGAGGGAGAGAAGCGGACTCTGCTAAGTGCAGAGCCTGACCCAGGGCTCGATCTCATGACCTTGACATCATGACCTGAGCTGAAATCATGAAAAGTTGAATATTCAATGGACTGAGCCACCCAGGAGACCCTTTAACTGTATTCTGTGTCCACCAAGAAGCTAAAATGGCTCTGATATTTTCATTTCGTTCTTTTGACAAGTAATTATTGAGCACCCAACATCAGTATCAAACACTATTCTAGGAACAAGATATAGAACACAAACAATAAGATAAATAAGACATACACAGTCTTTGCATTTTTTTTATGGCTTTCACATTCATTGGCCTCACATCCATATTAGACACAACTGGCCGCCCACTCCTTGTGCAAATGCCTTCCCTCCCTGACTTGCTGGGCACCTTTTTCCTTTCACTCTAGCCACTACTTTTCAGACTCCATTACTGGGTCTGCCTCATAGTTCTAGTGTTTATAATTGAGGTTTTTTTTTTTTTATTATTGAGGTGAAATTCGCATCACCCAAAATTTACCATTTAATTTCCATCTTTAGATGTCAGATTTCCTCTGGAATTTTCTTCTTCCTCTCTACTTTTCTCATAGAGGATTTCATCTGATCCTTTCATTTTAAATGTCTTCTTTTTTTAAGTTGTTTTTTTTTAAGATTTTATTTATTTATTCATGATAGACATAGAGAGGAGAGAGAGGCAGAGACACACAGGCAGAGGGAGAAGCAGGCTCCATGCCGGGAGCCCAACACAGGACTCAATCCCGGGACTCCAGGATCGTGCCCTGGGCCAAAGGCAGGCGCTAGACCACTAAGTCACCCAGGGATCCCCTTTAAGTGCCTTCTATTTGGGTATCCTCCACTTATACTTACAGCCTAAAACTCTCCTGAGGCCCAGACACCAACACTTGGTCTGCACTTGGCTATTTAACAAGGACTTGAAGCACAGTACTTTGCCCTAAAGCTTGCTTTTCCTGCAGTTACCCTATGGCACCAACATCCATCCAACTTCTCCATTAGAAAACTCTGTAGAGGGCAGCCCAGGTGGCTCAGCGGTTTAGCACCGCCTTCAGCCCAGGACCTGATCCTGGAGACCCGGGATGGAGTCCCACATGGGTCTCCCTGCTGGAAGCCTGCTTCTCCCTCTGTCTGTGTCTCTGCCTCTCTCTGTGTGTGTCTCTGATGAATAAATAAACAAAATCTTAAAAAAAAAAAAAAGAAAACTTTGTAGATATTCTGGACATTTCCTTTTGTTTTCATAATTCCAGTCAACTTTACAAACCAAATAGCTTTCTGACGCATCCATGTCTTTCCATTTCTACCATGACACTCTGAATTCCCACCTTGCAAGATGCCCTCAACTGTTTTCCCCCCATCCAATGGCCTCACCTTCACCTCCACATGGAAAAATGAATTTTATCCTCCCTGATAAAGTCAGGGTCTTCCAAGTATAAGCTTTCATAGGTTCCTCAACATCTTTTTTTAAGAAGCACATTTAAAAAATTGTCTGTTTGTTTGAGAGAAAGTGGGGGGCAAAGGAAGAGAATCCCCAAGCAGATCCCCTACTGAGCATGGTGTCTGACACAGGACCCAATCCCACAACCCATAAGATCATGACCTGAGCCAAGAGTTAGACACTCAACTGACCAAGCCACCCAGGCACCTCTCAACATCTTGATTTATTTTTTACTATTGAAATTAGTTAGTCATGATTAGTTTTAATTCTCTCTTCACCCAGGAGAATATAAACTCCATGAGAGCAGGAAGAATATTGGCCTTGTTTTATCTATTTGTCCAATATCTCATAATATTTCTTAAATAGAATAGGTGCTTAGGATGCCTGGGGGGTTCAGTGGTTGAGCCTCTGCTTTTGGCTTAGGACGTGATCCCGAGGTACTGGTATCAAGTCCGCATCGGGTTCCCCACAGGGAGCCTGCTTCTCCCTCTGCCTGTGTCTCTGTCTCTCATGAATAAGTAAATAAAATCTTTTAAAAAATAGAGTAGGTGCTTAATAAATACTTACTAAGAATGTTGAGCAAATGCATCTTCTTCCTTAGCTTATTTTACAACTTAGGAAACAGCAGCAATGACAAGTAGTCAATTATGGGAACAAAAGCCATGAACATCATTCTTGATACAACCTTCTCCATCATCCCTCACCCCCAAGCTATCATCAAGGTTTTTATATTTTACCTGAAAAAAATATTATACCTAAAGTCTAACTACAGCTGAGCATCTCTACATTCATTATCAGACTCTTTCCTGGACTCCCGGAATAGCTAACTAACCCAATTCCATTCTTGCCGCCCTCCACTCCATCCCCTGTTCAACAGCCAAAGGTATCACTGCCTCCTCCTTTCAATCCATCAATAGTCTCCCACTGCTTCCAGGAGAAAGTCCAGATCCTCAACCTCTGCAGCCTTATCCGATGCGTTTTTTGTTTGTCCCCGCTGCTTTCTCTGAGTACTTTGGGTTTGCAGCCATCCCAGGGCTCTCAGAATCCTCAAGATCCTCCCACACACACCGGTGACTTCATCTGAAGTGCTCCCCTCCTGCCGCCTTTACCTGATTGTTTCCTGATCAGGCTTCATGTCACAGCTGAAATGCCACTTCCTTTGGGAGATCTTTCTCATCCTTCCCAGGCCAGGTAAATGAGATTATCAGAACTCATAAAACCTTCTACTTTCCCTTGACTACATTTACTACAACGCTTCAAATAGTTCATTTCTGCATTTATTTAATCTCTTTCTCTCACCCTAAGATGGAATCTCATGTCCCTTGAGGCTATAGTTCATTGGTTAGGAACCCAGGCTCAAGAGCCAGACCTCTAAGTTTGAACACCAGTTCTGCTGCTTACTGGTGATGCAACCTCCACCAACTTACTCCAATTTTCCCTTTCTCGGTTTTCTTCTGTGTAAAAGGAATTAAAATGTGATGATACCTTTCTCATAGTATTGTGTGTATCCGAGGAGCTAGTTCATCTAAAGCTAATAGGATATGCCTAATGTGAATATGGCAAATGCTCAAAAATATTAGCAATTATCATTGTTTCCTGTAGTAACAGGAAATGCAGGGGATTTAACTCTAACATACAGTAGGCACTCATTAAGTATGATGCATACCTTGAAAAAGGATAGATCTCAAAGACTTGCAGAATGATATCCACGAGAGAGGACAGCAAAAACAGCAACAACAAAAGCAATTAAAAATATGCATCTGCATAAAATCTAGAAAAAAATATAAAATGCCCTATATGAAAAAAATTTACCAAACATAATGAGGGACATAAAATAAAGGCTTGACCTACATTATAGTCTCATTCATTTGGGGAATATAAAAAATAGTGAAAGGGAATAAAGGGGAAAGGAGAAAAAATGAGTGGGAAATATCAGAGAGGGAGACAGAACATGGGAGACTCCTAACTCTGGGAAACGAACTAGGGGTGGTGGAAGGGGAGGTGGGCGGGGGGTGGGGGTGCCTGGGTGACAGGCACTGAGGTGGGCACTTGACGGGATGAGCACTGGGTGTTATTGAACACCAATAAAAAATAAATTTATTAAAAAAAAATAAAGGCTTGAATAAATGAAGACACGTGCATATTGAATGAGTCACTGTTGTATAGATATCATTTAGTAGGAGAGTAAATGGGGGCACCTGGGTGGCTCAGTGGTTGAGCGCCTGCTTTGGCTCAGGGTATAATCCTGGAGTCCTGGGATCGAGTCCCCCATTGGGCTCCCCACAAGGAGCCTGCTTCTCCCTCTGCTTGTCTCTCTCTCTCTCTCTCTCTCTCTCTCTCTCAAATAAATAAATAAATAAATAAATAAATAAATAAATAAATATCTTTTAAAAAATACGAGAGAAAATGTATAAAAATCTATAGGCAAATGCATGAATTGGGTAATGGGAAACCATGATAAACATAGATCACTTTCAAAGGAGATGAATGCAGGAGCCTTCACAATGCCTATAACCCTTGAAGAGTGTAAAGAATTCTAACAGAACTGGGACAGAACAGCATTTTGGAATAAAAGCAGAGAGAAAGCAGAAATGCAATAGAACCAGAGGTCTGAATTGGGAAGTTTTTAAAGATCATTAATTCAGCCAGTGAGTAATAGGGAACCCAAATACAAGTGGCTTAAACGCAAAGGATATTTGCTGTTGTACATAATAAGAAATCCCAAAGAAGGAAGTCCCCAGCTAAACACGATCAGGGCCATAGAAAACTTCCCTACCCCTCTCTTGACTTTGCCCACAGAGTCTCAGGACGGCTGGAGTCCTTTAAAACATAAAGCTCTCCCAACACACATGAAAAGTGGGAAGTAGAGGGCATTTTTTTCAAACCACTCTTTCTTCTTATGAGAGGAAAACCTTTCCCACAACCCGCCCCCCCACTAGTGAATGACCACTTACATCCCATTGCTGAGAATTGTTCACGTACTGTTCTGCTTTCTGTCACTACATAATCAACCAATCCCAGAACACAGTGACATAGAACGACACTCATTTTCTTTTGCTCTCCGGTTCTGCGGATCAGGAACTGTGACAAGGCATTGCTCTATGACATAGGGGGTGCCGGCTTGGAAGACCATAGTGGCTGGGGACGCTCTGAAGAGCTAGGGGCTCACTTAGAAGCTTCTGCACTCTCCTGCCTGATACTTGTGCTGGAAAGACTCAAAGTCTGGGCTCATCTGGGAGTATTGACCAGCACATTGACATGTATCCTCTCTGTAGGACTGGAACTTCCTCACTGCATAATGGAAGAATTCCAAGAGGGAGACTTTGGGCACATAAAATGTTACAAGAGAGTTGGATGTAGGCTACATGGCCTTTTATGACCTAACCTCAGAAGTCACATAGTGTCATTACCTCCCAATCCTCCTTGTTGAAGTGGTAACAACTCCCCAGGTACAAGAGGAGAGAACATAAACCCTACCACTCGATGGGGGGCATGTCAAGGAATTTGAACTCACTTTTTATATCAACCCCCAAGCCAATCCTCATAGGTTTGGTTTCACAACCAAGAGCATTTTGAGTCATTGAATCTGGCCTCCACAGCCCCACCAACTCAAGACATCAACTCCCTTTATTAGATATCCTTACTTGAAGAGCGAACCAGCCTTCAATGTCCGGAAGTTCCTTCTCCTCCTAAAATAATCATTTTTACATTTGGACAGTTGCTTTACAAAATCAGTCCGTATCTCAAGAAAGCTATTTTGCCTCATGTTAGGTCACTCTGGTCTAAGCTGAGGATGGGAAAGGGGGAAATGTAGGAGAGTAAGATAGAATGATGGACTGTCTGATCAGGGTCATCTGATTATCAAAGGGTTTAGGCCCACAATCCAAGAATTGTGGATTCTTGACAATGGTGGATTGTCCGGTCCTTTGTCTCTGTCAGAAACATGGTGTCCAGTGGCCAGATACATTTTAAACCAGTCTGAGTTTTATTCACTTGCCATCAAGCACTGCATTTATGATGTGGCCTTTGGAAAGGCCAGCAGTCCCTCCTGGATCCTGCTCAGTGCAAGGAGCTGTCAGATTTCCTAGCAAGGTCTGGATCAGATGGGGGAGGCACACCAGTCGTAAGCTTCACTCCTCAATTTTCCTTCTAAGTGATTCCCCAGGCATTTGAAGATGTCGGGGTAAGGGCAGAATCTCACCTGGGTGTCCTGCAGGTGGCTCTTGCTGCAGGCAATCTCAAGCGCAATTCATTATCTCCATCACTGAAGCTTGCGCAGGCTTCCGTGTTTATGATCACAGTCAGAGGCACCACTTTCTAGCTGGTAGCTGAGGCAGAAACTCTGAGGTCGTTCTTAAATTCTCCCTCTCTCCTCACCTGCCAACATTTAATCTTTCACTCAATCCTGGCCAGTCCACCTCACCAATATTCCTTCTCCATCCCCGTCTTTACTGGTGGGTTCAGGGCATCACTGTCTCCTTGCAGGGCTCTTGCTACCTCATGCCTGGCCTCCCTCCTCCAGCACCTGACCCTCCACTCTGATGCCAGAGGAATCCAAGCCCGCGGCTTCCCTCACAGACCTCTTCCAACCCCCCAGGATTAAGCCTCAACTCTTTCCCTCTTTCCACAAAACCCCTGATGTATGGCCTGGCTGGAGCCTACATCACCAGCCTCGTCTCCTGACACCCCCAACTCATGGGCCTTCTCACCCTTTATCAAATATGCCAGATTCCCAGTTATTGCCTTCAGTTAAAGCTGTTTATGATCTCGGCCTGCAAATTCATCTTACCTCTTCTTTACTTTGCATGAGGCTACATGTCTACAGATCTAAACTAAACATCACCTTCTTTGCTTTAATTATTGTTATAATGATTATATTCAGAATTTATTGAGCACACTCTGTTGGCTGGCTTATGCATTTTGCATCATAGGGGGATTGTCTCATTTAATATTTATGGCAACACTGTGTTATGCAGATGAGGGGCTGAGACTCGGAGAGGTTTGCTTGCTCAGGTCCACACGGCTGGAATCCTAAAGCCAGTGCTCATAACCACTGCAAACCTCACTGAAGGCAAATCCAGGGAGGGCTTCCTAATGATCTTGGCCGTGAATGTCTACACCTCTGCTACCACCCCTAGTAGGAAGTAAACACACTTATTTTTTCTTGTTTGGATACTGATTTAAACAAAGTAATGGTTCAGAAATACATATATTTTAGGACGATCTAGAAAACTTGAGTACTAAATTGTATATTTGATGATACTAAGTCAAGGTTGCCTGAAGGAACAGTCTATAGGGGTAGATAGGTAGCACCTTTTGGCATTATAACTATTTAAAATAAGAGATGTGTACATGGAGTTTCATTCAATTATTCTACTCTGTGCATGTCTGAAATTCTCTATAATAAAAACATTCTGTAGATTTCCTCAAAACCAATGAGCTTGTATGTTCATCCCCCTGCTTTTGGGTTGATAGAGAGCAGAGGACATTTGAGTCTTAGCTTTGACTCTGTAGCAATTACAGAATAGAAACTCAGCAGAAGTTTCTTGAAGTGATGAAGTAGTAACTATGCAGGTCACTTCTAAAGGCACAGAACAGTGCTGCCTACCCCCCAGACTGTTGGACCACAGACCAATGATGCCATGGCCACCAGCATTATGGATAGGCCCTCCGGGAGAGTGGAGGCCAGGGCCTAGGGTTGGACATGCTACTCCTGCCTCAGCTTCCTTGAGACTCGCCTATTTCCACACGGATCTGGTTCCTCTGGAGTTCCTGTGTTATAATCCTTGGAAACCAAACTGGCTACCCTGTGATTCCTGGATGCCCTCAGGTCCTTGGCTTGCACTGCTCCAAATGCTTTCCTTGCTTTTGCGAGTTAGGCCTCAGTTCCTAGCCAGGTCCAGCTGACCTCACAGTTTGATAAGAAAGGGATTTGGCTTTAACCCTTAACATGTGACTGCAGGTCTCCTCCCTATCATTTGGTTTGACCACTGGCCCTGTTCTGGATGGGAGCAGCTTGAAGCTGGACAAGCTTTCTTTAGAGCAACACAGATTTGTGAGCAAAAGGCAAATACTGCATTTCAGAGAAGAATGGGCTCATTCAATACCTCTGGCTTCCAGTCCCAATCCTCCCTGCAGGTATCTTCATCACAGGGCCAGAGCCTGCCTACCTGGTGTGTGTACCTTCCAAGGCTGAGGCTGCCTGGGGGATGCAAGGCAGCTCTAGCATTCCTCTAGCTGTGGCAGGTCAGGCTTTTGCCATGTTCAAGTCACCATGCTCCATGGGCACCAACAACTGCCCCAGAGAGTGAGTCAGGGCCGTTGCTGCATGGGGTAATGGGGTGATGGGGGTAGGGTGGGGGAGCAGTAGTGAGCACACTTGCTGGGGCCAGAGAGTGAGGAATTACTCCAATCCATCAGTCTCTGGGGAGCCTCACAACAACCTCCAAAGCAGAAAGAGACAGCCTGATGGGGAAGAAAGTACAGCAAACCAAAAAGCACTGAAATCTGGTGCATAAGCCCCATAAGCAAGATGTTCTCAGGGGCTTCCATTGTTTGAGGCTCCATCTCCTAGATGCTGGGTAAAGAAACATGCCCTGGCTGTATCTGGTCCAGAAATGCCTACAGTAGTGGCATGGGCAGGGGTGGGTGTTCTATAAAAGTCACAATACATGGTGGTGACATAGAGGCTGTGAGGACCACCAGGTCCCTTCAGGAATGAAGAACTTGTTCTCCAAATTGCTGGGAGCCCCTGCCACCCAATTCCCTCAGCTGTCCTCTTCAGGGAGGGACTCAGAGGAAGGAAGCCGTCTTGCCCAGGCCATGACCCCCCTCTCAGAGCAGCCCATATCCAATAACGATGCATACAGCCCTATCAAGGCTCAGCTCTATCTCCCCAAACAGGAACAGCTCTGAAGACTCACCCCACCTTTTGATCTCTGTAGAGTCAGCTGAGGTTTCCACTGAGAGTCTGTTACAGATCAACCCATCCTTCTAGCCGATCCTGCTTTGCTCCCCTCCAACCCTTCCCTCCCCTTCTCGCCCCATGTCTCTTTTTCCCTACCCTTGTCTCCCTTCCTGCCCCTTTCCGCAGGTGCTGATCCCAAAGCACTCCCTAAATAAGTCTTCTGAGTTCAACATTC